>NC_090325.1:54973158-55282217 GCF_035084215.1 Heptranchias perlo
TCCGCAAATTTAAGTCAACATTTAAATCCAAAATCATTAATGTAGACCACAAAAAACAAGGGATCTAGTACCGAGCCCTGCGGAACCCCACAAGGAAGAGAATTTTAAATTGGAGGCATTGGTGTACGTGGAACCAACGTAGGTCAGTGAACAAATGAGTGACAGGTTAGGATGCAGGGAGCAGAGTTTTGGATGAGCTCAACTTCATGGAGAGTGGAAGATGTAACCCAAACATTTTATTAATTAAATATATCTATAATATAGCTTAAGGCATGGAGTTTAACACCCTTGTTGTTATAAAACAACTTATCCTTTGTTTCACCATGAGAAAGGTTTAGTAGAGCTATTAGTGGGTAGGAATCTTAGAGAATAAAGCACAAATTGTTTTACTTACCAGGCTGATAAATGTATCTTATGTCATAATAGGTTGATGGGTGTCAAGTAGCTTTAATTGATCTTGGCACCATTCCAAGTGAAAGGTCCTCTGACTTTCTCCTTACCCCCACATCACCACCATGCACAGATACCAACCAATCTTCTTTTGAAGATGAGCCATAAAAAGGTTAGACATTCTAATCAAACAACAACCAGGTGACATCAGGACTGAAATGCACTCACATATGCCAAGAATTTCCTGGGTGGTTTTCCCGCTCAACCACCATAATTTCGACACAAGTGTCGCTGAAACCCTGGAAAAATAACGGAAACTCTGTTTACGTTGTTTTCCCATGGTAACTTGTGTCAAAGTTATGGTTGGCCAAATGGGAAGACCCCCAAGGATCTCCCCTCCAATAGTCTCCGACTGATAAATGAGATGGCATCATTCAATGGGGTAAGTGGCATCAGGTGGGACTGGAAAGGAAAGCAGTGCCTGTGATTGAGCAGGAAACAGAGCCTAACGATGGTACAGAGGTATCAACTAGTTACCATTTAAAATACTGAATCATTTTCAAAAATGGCTCAATGCTTTTGAGATATAATTCTCCTGCTGAAAAAAAAACTTTTTTACAGTGCAAGAAAATGGTGGGGCACAGCTAAAGGCCTCACAGTTCCCAAGATATAGAGGGAAAGATTGCCTAGCATTCCTGGTTTTGATAATCATGCAGTGATCTCTGCCAACATATAGATGAAGATATAAATAATTGGGGGCCAATTGTAATGTCTCCTTGGTAGAATAGTCATCTACTCATTGTCTAGACTCAGACAGACAGATTGACCACTTGAATGAAGTACTGGAGGCTCCGTGCTATCTGCAGGACCGTACCCCAGCTCGAGTTGCCACCATCAGGAGAGGAGCCTGGAAAAAAATTGGAGGGAAAATTGGAGGAGAATAAATTGAATCTGAATAAAGAAATCCCTCAGAGGTTTGATCCAAAACACCAGATTAAATTAATCCCACACAACGTTTGATTAAAACACTGCAATAAATGAGCCCCATATAGTGTTCAATTAGAATTGCCTAAATAAATTAATCCCTCAAAGGGTTTAATTAATTTAATCTAAATGAATGAATTCCTCTAACCACATCAGTTCAATCTGTAAATTATTCCCTCACCGAGTCTGATTAATTCAGATGGAATAAATTAATTCCTCATAGGATTTTAAGCACCTGTGATAATAAATTAGTTCAGTGAAGTCCCTCCCTGCTCCCTGGTTTAATTTACATTTTTTTCCTTTCCTATTATAACAGTATCCTAATCACTTAGCCTCATTTTAATTAAACCAAACATTCTTCCTTTCAAACCACCACCACCTCCACCCCCCCTCAACCCCGGTCCCTTTTAACCACTTGCAGCATTTCCATCATATTCTACATGATTCTACTTCTGGAACCAGATGTGATCACCACCCATAGAAGATAGTCTCTCGTTCTGCTCTTGGCTCTCCACTGCTGTTGCTGGATACCCCTTTTCGGGTCCCATATCTTTCTTCGATTCTACTCAAATCCTTTCATCAACATAGTTTTATGATTTCATATACAATTCCGCCCTGACATTATCACTTTTGCAAACTCACATTTTGGTTGAGGCAGAAATGTAGACCAACATAGCGTATTGCTCTTCATTTACAACCACCTAAGCAAGTGGAAGAGGCCTCACTTTAATGTTTCATCCGAAAAACGGCAGGTTTGACAATGCAGTGCTCCTTCAGTGCTGCACTAAAGTGTCAACCCAGGTTATATATTTAAATCCTGAAATGGGGGTTGAACCCACATCCTTTGGACTCAGAGACAAGACCTTAAGATTAATTTATTACAACAATTTTAAACAGATTAAAATACAACCCTCAAAGATTCTGATGAAATCACTCGTATTTATATTTATATTTTCTTTCCACTTTTTTGAGAATACAAAGCCTCTTATAAGTCCCTATCATTCCACCCCCCATCCCCCACTACCCTGCCGCTGCCACCATTCCCCTCATTTCTAATTCCTCTTGGACAACACTCTTCCTGCAGCTGAGGGCAACCACATTATTTTTCTTTTCTGCCCCTCAAGGCAAAAGATGTTAGTGTTGAGGAAGTCAAATATTATACTATTTCACACACCAAGTACTTCTTGGTTAGGTTTAGCACAGCCAGTTGAAGGATAAATTGCCTCTACTCTGCTCCAGCAGTGTATCTTCATCCCAACCTCAGAAGAGCACCTACGACTGCACTAGTGTAGAAATGGAAGGAAATCCTGCTAAGGGAACATCAGAAGTTAGGAACTAAATTAAAGAACAGGACCTCACAGGTGGTAATCTCGGAAATACTTCCCAAGCCACGTGCTAATTGGCATGAGGATAGGCAGATCAAGATGGTGAATGTATGGCTGAAAGACTGGTGTGGGAAGGAGGGGTTCCATTTCATGGGACACTGGCACGAGTGTAAGAATATTTTGACCTGACACCAACTGGTTATAGTAATGATCTTTTATTTGAATGAAAGCAAGGATTAATACATGCAAGTATTTAAGCGGTAATTATCAAAGAACAAGGAATTATAATACCCTGTTGTCCTCTGGGTGGAGATTGTAACTTTGTCACTGCCTCAAATCCTGCCTGCTTCCTTCTCGCTGAGCTGTCTTCCTTCTCCACATGCTGTTCCCTGCAACTAGGTGTTGGTTTGTTCTGGGTTCATATACACTCCTTTTAGAAACCCGACCCCTGAGCCATTAAAACTGTTGTGGTTAGCATCTCCCTTCAACAGATAATGGTCATCCTATTTGTCTAACTGCTAATCAATTTAACCTGATGTTCCCTACCAGGCATTTCAAAAGAACATGAGATGTCTTAAACCCATCCCAGGCAGTCTTAAACCCAACCCAGACCTTGGGGCTGGTCTGTTCACCACTTTCTGTCCCTCCATTGTTCCGGCTAATCTCCAAGATTAGCATTTTTTTTAAAATTCGTTCACGGGATGTGGGCATCGCTGGCGAGGCCAGCATTTATTGCCCATCCCGAATTGCCCTTGAGAAGGTGGTGGTGAGCCGCCTTCTTGAACCGCTGCAGTCCGTGTGGTGACGGTTCTCCCACAGTGCTGTTAGGAAGGGAGTTCCAGGGTTTTGACCCAGCGACAATGAAGGAACGGCGATATATTTCCAAGTCGGGATGGTGTGTGACTTGGAGGGGAACGTGCAGGTGGTGTTGTTCCCATGTACCTGCTGCTCTTGTCCTTCTAGGTGGTAGAGGTCGCGGGTTTGGGAGGTGCTGTCGAAGAAGCCTTGGCGAGTTGCTGCAGTGCATCCTGTGGATGGTGCACACTGCAGCCACAGTGCACCGGTGGTGAAGGGAGTGAATGTTTAGGGTGGTGGATGGGGTGCCAATCAAGCGGGCTGCTTTATCTTGGATGGTGTCGAACTTCTTGAGTGTTGTTGGAGCTGCACTCATCCAGGCAAGTGGAGAGTATTCCATCACACTCCTGACTTGTGCCTTGTAGATGGTGGAAAGGCTTTGGGGAGTCAGGAGGTGAGTCACTCGCCGCAGAATACCCAGCCTCTGACCTGCTCTAGTAGCCACAGTATTTATATGGCTGGTCCAGTTAAGTTTCTGGTCAATGGTGACCCCCAGGATGTTGATGGTGGGGTATTTGGCGATGGTAATGCCATTGAATGTCAAGGGGAGGTGGTTAGATTCTTTTGTTGGAGATGGTCATTGCCTGGCACTTATCTGGCGCGAATGTTACTTGCCACTTATGAGCCCAAGTCTGGATGTTGTCCAGGTCTTGCTGCATGCGGGCTCGGACTGCTTCATTATTTGAGGGGTTGCGAATGGAACTGAACACTGTGCAGTCATCAGCGAACATCCCCATTTCTGACCTCATGATGGAGGGAAGGTCATTGATGAAGCAGCTGAAGATGGTTGGGCCTAGGACACTGCCCTGAGGAACTCCTGCAGCAATGTCCTGGGGCTGAGATGATTGTCCTCCAACAACCACTACCATCTTCCTTTGTGCTAGGTATGACTCCAGCCACTGGAGAGTTTTCCCCCTGATTCCCATTGACTTCAATTTTACTAGGGCTCCTTGGTGCCACACTCGGTCAAATGCTGCCTTGATGTCAAGGGCAGTCACTCTCACCTCACCTCTGGAATTCAGCTCTTTTGTCCATGTTTGGACCAAGGCTGTAATGAGGTCTGGAGCCGAGTGGTCCTGGCGGAACCCAAACTGAGCATCGGTGAGCAGGTTATTGGTGAGTAAGTGCCGCTTGATAGCACTGTCGACGACACCTTCCATCACTTTGCTGATGATTGAGAGTAGACTGATGGGGCGGTAATTAGCAGGATTGGATTTGTCCTGCTTTTTGTGGACAGGACATACCTGGGCAATTTTCCACATTGTCGGGTAGATGCCAGTGTTGTAGCTGTACTGGAACAGCTTGGCTAGAGGTGCAGCTAGTTCTGGAGCACAAGTCTTTAGCACCACAGCTGGGATGTTGTCGGGGCCCATAGCCTTTGCTGTATCCAGTGCACTCAGCCGTTTCTTGATATCACGTGGAGTGAATCAAATTGGCCGAAGACTGGCTTCCGTGATGGTGGGGATATCGGGAGGAGGCTGAGATGGATCATCCACTCGGCACTTCTGGCTGAAGATGGTTGCAAATGCTTCAGCCTTGTCTTTTGCACTCACGTGCTGGACTCCACCATCATTGAGGATGGGGATGTTTGCAGAGCCTCCTCCTCCCGTTAGTTGTTTAATTGTCCACCACCATTCACGACTGGATGTGGCAGGACTGCAGAGCTTTGATCTGATCCGTTGGTTGTGGAATCGCTTAGCTCTGTCTATAGCATGTTGCTTCCGCTGTTTAGCATGCATGTAGTCCTGAGTTGTAGCTTCACCAGGTTGGCACCTCATTTTTAGGTACGCCTGGTGCTGCTCCTGGCATGCTCTTCTACACTCCTCGTTGAACCAGGGTTGATCCCCTGGCTTGTTGGTAATGGTAGAGTGAGGAATATGCCGGGCCATGAGGTTACAGATTGTGGTGGAATACAATTCTGCTGCTGCTGATGGCTCACAGCGCGTCATGGATGCCCAGTTTTGAGCTGCTAGATCTGTTCTGAATCTTGGAAGATATGGGAAGCCTTCCATACACTATGTGGAATGGGGCCGATCCATCTGCTAGTTGTAGAAAAACACTGAGTATCTGTTAGAAAAACACTAAATGCTGGATAGATGGTTGAATAAATGCAATAACTTAAACTAAACTTTGAATACATTTAAAAAACCCTTAATCAAAATTTTAAAAACCATTATAAAAGATATTCCCTTACACCTGTACTTGGACAGGAAGGAGCTGTACTGTTAGGACAGGCTCCACCTGAACCGGAATGAGACCAGTGTCTTAGCGGAATGGATAAATAGGGCTGTCGATAGGACTTTAAACTCGTAAGACCGGGGGAGGGATCTGGTGAAAATAACAGTTTGAAGATAAAAGAAATAGGAGATGAGAGTAAAGGTCAGACCAAGGAAAGGAACAAGGGTAACATAAACGGTCAGGGAACAAACACAATTATAGAACATAAGCATAAAATGACTGTTAAAAATAAAGTGAGGGGAAGTTATTAAAAACAAATTAAATTGCCTGTACAGCAATGTGCACAGCATCTGAAACAAAACAGGGGAAACTGGAGACAATAATTCGTAGCGAGCAGCCAGATGTAGTAGGGATAACTGAAACATGGCTGCATAAAGGACAGGACTGGCAGTTAAATATTGCAGGATATAATGTATTTAGAAAGGATGCAGAAGGAAGGAGTTGGGGGTGGAGTAGCTGTACTAAATAGAGACAACATAATGGCAATAGAAAAAAGGGACATATGTAATATTAAGATAGAAAGAGAATCCATATGGATTGAGACAAAAGATAAGAAGCAATCGATCATGTTAATAGGCATATTCTACAGACCACCTAATAGTGGCAGGGAAGTGGAAGAAGAAATATGAAGGAAAATCTATGAAATGAGTAAAAAGCATCAAATAATAGTCATGGGCGATTTCAACCACCCCCAAATAAACTTTTAAAAAATTTGTTCATGGGATGTGGGCGTCGCTGGTGAGGCCGGCTTTTATTGCCCATCCCTAATTGCCCTTGAGAAGGTGGTGGTGGTGAACTGGCAAGAGGTAAAGAAAAGGGAATGGGGGATGGAGTTTTTAAACAGTGTATGCATGATTCCTTTCTTCCCCAGTATGTGAGAAGTCCAACAAGAGAGGAATCACTGCTGGATCTAGTAATGGGAAATGAACCGGAGCAGATAAGAGAAGTAAGCCTAGGGAAACATCTAGGCAACAGTGATCACAACAACAACAGCAGCAACAACAACAACAACTTGCATTTATATAGCACCTTTAACATAATAAATCTTCCCAAAGTGCTTCACAGAGTGATTAGCAAACAAAATGTGACACCAAGCCACATAAGGAGATATTGGGACAGGTGACCAAAAACTTGGTCAAAGAGGTAGGTTTTAAATAACATCTTAAAAGGAGGTGAGGCAGAGAGGTTTAGGGGGGGAATTCCAGAGCTTAAGGCCTAGGCAACTGAAGGCACAGCCACCAATGTTGGAGCAATTAAAATCAGGGATGCGCAAGAGGCCAGACTTGGAGGAGCGCAGAGATCTTGGAGGGCTGTAGGGCTGGAGGATGTTACAGAGATAGGGAGGGGCGAGGTCATGGAGGGATTTGAAAACAAGGATGAGAATTTTAAAATTATGGCATCCTGGACCAGAAGCCAGTGTAGGTCAGCAAGCACAGGGGTGATGGGAGAACGTGATTTGGTGCAAGTTAGGATACAGGCAGCAGAGTTTTGGATGAGCTCAAGTTTATGGAGGGTAGAAGATGGGAGGCCAGCCAGGAGAGCCTTGGAATAGTCAATACTAGAGGTAACAAAGCCATGGATGAGTGTTTCAGCAGCAGATGAGCTGAGGCAGGGGCAGAGACAGGCGATGTTATGGAGATGGAAGTAAGCGACCTTGGTGATGGAGCGGATATGTGGTTGGAAACTTATCCCAAGGCCAAATAGTACACCACGGTTGCAAATGGTCTGGTTCAGCCACAGACAGTGGCCAGGGAGAGGGATGGGGTCAGTGGCTAGGGAACGGAGTTTGTGTCTTTGTAATATTTAGTTGGAAGAAATTTTTGCTCATCCAGTACTGGATGTCGGACAAACAGCATGATAAATTAGAGTCAGTGAAGCGGTAGAGGGAGGGGGTGGTGAGCTACTGGATGTCGTCAGCATACATGTGGAACCTGACGTATTTTCGTTTTAAAATAATTATTGAGAAACACATAAGTAATACAAAGACCAAAGTAATAGATTGGAAAAAAGCAAATTTTTAGGGGATGAGAATGAAACAAGGGAAGATAAGCTGGAAAAAAATTTTGACAGACAAAGAGATAGAACAACAGCGGGAAATATTTAAAACAGTGATCAAGAGTTCAGGAGAAATATATTCCTCTAAAAAAAGCAAACCAGCCAATAATGAAACACTATGGATGAATAAAGAGATAAGGATAAAATTGAAAATATAGAAAAAGGCATACTCTAAATTCATAGACAAAGAAGAGGATAACAAAAGGGAATACAAAGAGGTTAGGAAGGATGTGAAAAAAAGATTAGGAAAGCAAAGAGAAACTATGAAATTAAATTATCAAGGAATATAAAACAAAATAGTAAAGTATTCTACATAAATAACAAAAGAAAAATCAGGATAGGGATATAGGACCACCAAGGGATGCACAAAATAAACAGACAGAAATATTAAATAGTTACTTTGCCTCAGTATTTACCAGGGAGACTAACAAGGTGGGTATGGCATTAGAAGAAGAGATCAAAAAAGGTGTAAAGACATTTAAGATAGAAAGGGGGGGAGATAATTGATAAACTAATTAAACTTAGAGAGGATAAAACCCCAGGTCCGGATGGATTACATCTGTTCGTATTAAAAGAAGGAGGGAAGAGATAGCAGAAGCACTATATATATTTTATATATATATATACACACATTAGAAAAGGGAATAGTGCCAGAGGAATGGCAGACAGCTAATGTTATTCCTTTATTTAAAAAGGGAGATAGAACAAATCCAGGGAACTATAGACCAGTTCGCTTAACGTCTGTAGTAGGAAAGTTAATTGGATTTTTATGCAAAGATGTAATAGAAAAAGATCTAGAAAACAAAAATATAATAAAGAGTAGTCAGCACGGATTTCAAAAGGGGAAGTCATGCTTGACCAACCTTATTGAATTCTTGAAGAATTAACAGAAAGAGTAGACAAGGGTAATGTAGTAGATGTAATATATTTAGATTTTTAAAAGACCTTTAATAAGGTACCGCATTGTAGACTCATGACTCAGGTCAGAGCATGTGGAGTCAGGGGACAGGTAGCAGAATGGATAGCAAGCTGGCTACAGAGAGTTTAACAAATGTAATAGGGCATTAGTGATTAAGGTCATATCAGAGAAAAATAGTAAAAAGTTAAAATTAAAGGCACTGTATCTGAATGCTCGAAGCATTCATAACAAAATAGATGAATTAATGGCACAAATAGAGATAAATGGGCTTGATCTAATAGCCATTACTGAGACATGTGGCATGATTTTATCATGCTGACGGGAGGAGAGCGGAAGGGTGAGATTTTCAGGTGCGAAACCCGGAAGGGAAGTAGGTGGGCGAAATGAGGCCAATCAATGCCTCTTCCGGGTTTCGTGCCTGTCAGCCGGGGGGTGGGGGGGGGGGGTGGAGGAGAAGGAAAGATAGACTTCATCGGCCGTCGGGAGAGAGATCAGGGGTGGAGGGAGGGCAGACATCGAAGATCGGGGGGGGAAAGAGACATCATAGATCAGTGGCGGGGGGGGGGAAAGACATTGGAGATTGGGGCGGGGGGTCTAGGCGACATGGAGATCGGAGGTGGTGGGTGGTGCGGGTAGCATCAGTTTTGAGGTATGTTTGTTAATTTTTTTTACAATGGGAAAATGTCATTTTATGTAACCTATTTAATGTATCTTTCATTGATCCGGCCCTACCCACCTGCTTTTACCAGGCATGAATCGGAAACAATGGGAAAGCCGCTCAGGTACGGTTAAAATCATTTTAAGTGCCCAATGTACTAAATATAAATTACCTTAAGTACCTCAATGAGGTACATTGCCTCTGTAACTATTGGCCTGCCGAATTTAAGTAGGAGCGGGACTTCCTGGTGACTGCTGTGCGCATGCACACAGATTTTCCCGAGTCTAACGCAAAAATGAGTGGGCTCTAGCCAGGATGTCTGCCTGCTCCCAAAAACATTGATTTTGTCCGCCCCGCCGCCCCCTACCCACCCGATCTTGGGGGCTAAAATTGAGCCCATGGTTGGACGGTGACCAAGGTTGGGAAATAAATATTTTAGGGTGCTTGACTTTGAAAAGATAGGCAAAATGGAAAATGAGGGGTGTGGGGAGGGGGGAGTAATAAAAGATGAGTCTAAGGCAGTGGTGAGAAAGGATCTTAGCTCAAAATCAGGATGTTGAATTAGTATGGGTGGAGCTAAGAAAAAGCAAGAGGCAAAAAACACTGATGGGAATAGTTTATCGGTCCCCGAACAGTAGTTATAGAGTTGGACAGAGTATAAATCAGGATATTAGAGGAGCATGTAACAAGGGTAATGCAATAATCATGGGGGACTTTAATCTTCATATAGACTGGGCAAACCAAATTGGCAAAAGTAGTTTGGAGGACGAGTGCGTGGAATGTATTCGAGACAGTTTTCTAGAACAAAATTTCGAGGAACTATTTAGGAAACAAGTTATTTTAGATCTAGTATTGTGTAATGAGACAGGGTTAATTAGTAACCTTATCGTTAACAATCCTCTGGGGTAGAGTGATCATAATATGATTGAATTTCGTATTGAGTTTGAGACTGACCTAGTTAAGTATGAAACTATGGTCTTCAATTTAAACAAAATCAATTACATAGGTATGAGGGGCGAGTTGGCTAAGGTAGATTGGGAAATTAGATTAAAAGATATGATGATAGATAATCAATGATGAACATTTAAAGAAATAATTCATGACTCTCAACCATTATACATTCCCTTGAGGAATTAAAACTCCATGGGAAAAGTGATCCAACCGTGGCTAACTAGAGTAGTTAAGGATAATATTAGATTAAAGAAGAGGCTTACAATGTTGCCAAAAAGGGTAGTGAGCCTAAGGATAAAAAAACAGAGAGTAGAAATAAACGGGTCATTTTCGGGTTGGCAGGTTGTAACTCATGGGGTGCCACAAGGATCAGTACTTGGGCCTCAGCTGTTTATATATATGTCAATGACTTAGATGAGGGGACCAAGTATAATGTATCGAAGTTTGCTGATGATACAAAGCTAGATGGGGAAGTAAGCTGTGAGGAGGACGCAAAAGTCTGTAAAGGGATATAGACAGGTTTAGTGAATGGGCGAGAAGGTGGCAGATGGAGTATAATGTGGGTAAATGTGAAATTATCCTCTTTGGTAGGAAGGATAGAAATGCAAGTATTTTTTAAAAGGTAAGAGACTGAGAAATGTTGGTAGTCAGAGGGATTTGGGTGTCCTTGTACATGAATCACAGAAAGTTAACATGCAGGTACAGCAAGCAGTTAGGAAGGCAAATGATATTTATTACAAGGGGGTTGGAGTATAAGACTAAGGAAGTATTACTGCAATTATATAGGGCTCTGGTGAGACCACACCTGGAGTATTGTGCACAGTTTTGGTCTCCTTACCTGAGGAAGGATATACGTGCCTTGGAGGGGGTGCAATGAAGGTTTGCTGGATTGATTCCTGGGATGAGAGGGTTGTCCTATGAGAAGAGATTGAGTAGAATGGGCCTATACTCTGGAGATTAGAAGAATGAGAGGTGATCTCTTTGAAATATATAAAATTCTTAGAGGGCTTGACAGGGTAGATGCTGAGAGGCTGTTTCCCCTGGCTGTAGAACCTAGAACGAGGGGGTCATCATCTCAAGATAAGGGGTCAGCCATTAGGACCGAGATGAGGGAAAATTTCTTCACTCAGAGGGTTGTGAATCTTTGGAATTCTCTACCCCAGAGGGCTGTGGATGCTCAGTTGTTGAGTATATTCAAGACTGAGATCAACAGTTATTTGGACACTAAGGGAATCAAGGGATATGGAGATAGGTCAGAAAGTGGAGTTGAGGTACAAGATCAGCCATGACCCTAATGAATGGCGGAGCAGGCTCGAGGGGCCGTATGGCCTACTCCAGCTCCTATTTCTTATGTTCTTATACTAAACAGAAAACAGAGTAGGGGTTAAGGGTAGCTACTCAGACTGGCAAAAGTTGGGAAATGGTGTTCCACAGGGATCGGTGCTGGGACCACTGTTGTTCACAATTTACGTCAACGATTTGGACTTGGGAATTGGAAGTACAATTTCAAAATTTGCGGACAACAGAAAATTGGGGGCTATAGTTAATACAAAGGAAGAATGCAAGAAGACAGTAATAAACTTGCAGAATGGGCATGTAATTGGCAAATGAATTTCAATATAAATAAGTGTGAGGTGGTGCATTTTGGTAGAAAGAATAAGGAGGCCACATATTACTTGGATAATAATAGCCTAAATGAGCAGAGGAGCAAAGCGATCTTCGGGTACAGATACACAAATCACTAAAAGTGGCAATGCAGGTTAATACGACTATTAAACAGGCAAACCATGAGCATGTTCATTTCTAGAGGAATAGAATTGAAAAGCAGAGAAGTTATGCTAAACTTGGACAGAGCCTTGGTTAGACCACACTTAGAGTACTGCAAACAGTTCTGATCTCCACACTATAAAGAGGATAAAGAGACACTGGTGAAGGTGCAAATAAGGATGATACCAGAAATGAGAGGTTATATTTACGAGGAAAGACTAAACAGGCTGGGGCTCTTTTCTCTAGAAAAGAAAAGGCTGAGGGATGACCCGAGAGAGGTCTTTAAGATAATAAGAACATAAGAACATAAGAAATAGGAGCAGGAGTACGCCAATCGGCCCCTCGAGCCTGCTCCGCCATTCAATAAGATCATGGCTGATCTGATCCTAACCTCAAATCTAAATTCATGTCCAATTTCCTGCCCGCTCCCCGTAACCCCTAATTCCCTTTACTTCTAGGAAACTGTCGATTTCTGTTTTAAATTTATTTAATGATGTAGCTTCCACAGCGTCCTGGGGCAGCAAATTCCACAGACCTACTACCCTCTGAGTGAAGAAGTTTCTCCTCATCTCAGTTTTGAAAGAGCAGCCCCTTATTCTGAGATTATGCCCCCTAGTTCTAGTTTCACCCATCCTTGGGAACATCCTTACCGCATCCACCCGATCAAGCCCCTTCACAATCTTATATGTTTCAATAAGATCGCCTCTCATTCTTCTGAACTCCAATGAGTAGAGTCCCAATCTACTCAACCTCTCCTCATATGTCCGCCCCCTCATCCCCGGGATTAACCGAGTGAACCTTCTTTGTACTGCCTCGAGAGCAAGTATGTCTTTTCTTAAGTATGGAGACCAAAACTGTATGCAGTATTCCAGGTGCAGTCTCACCAATACCTTATATAACTGCAGCAATACCTCCCTGTTTTTATATTCTATCCCCCGAGCAATAAAAGCCAACATTCCGTTGGCCTTCTTGATCACCTGCTGCACCTGCATACTAACTTTTTGATCTTCTTGCACTAGGACCCCCAGATCCCTTTGTACTGCAGTACTTTCCAGTTTCTCGCCTTTAAGATAATAACTTGCTCTCTGATTTTTACTGCCAAAGTGCATAACCTCACATTTTCCAATATTGTATTGCATCTGCCAAATCTCCGCCCACTCACCCAGCCTGTCTATATCCCCCTGCAGGTTTTTTATGTCCTCCTCACTCTCCACTTTCCCTCCCATCTTTGTATCATCTGCAAACTTTGATACGTTACACTCGGTCCCCTCCTCCAAATCGTTAATATAGATTGTAAAGAGATGGGGACCCAGCACCGACCCCTGCAGAACACCACTGGCTACTGGTTGCCAGTCCGAGAGTGAACCATTTATCCCAACTCTCTGCTTCCTGTTAGATAACCAATCCTCCACCCATGCCAGAATATTACCCCCAATCCAGTGATTCTTTATCTTGAGCAATAATCTTTTATGTGGCACCTTGCCGAATGCCTTCTGGAAGTCTAAATACACTACGTCCACTGGTTCCCCTTTATCCACCCTGTACGTTATGTCCTCAAAGAACTCAAGCAAATTTGTCAGACATGACTTCCCCTTCGTAAAGCCATGCTGACTTTGTCCTATTAAATTATGTTTATCTAAATGTTCCGCTACTGTCTCCTTAATAATAGATTCCAAAATTTTACCCACCACAGATGTTAGGCTAACTGGTCTATAATTTCCAGCCTTCTGCCTACTACCCTTTTTAAATAAGGGTGTTACATTTGCAGTTTTCCAATCTGCCAGGACCTTTGCCGAGCCCAGAGAATTTTGGAAAATTATTACCAAAGCATCCACAATCCCGACGGCCACTTCCCTCAAGACCCTCGGATGTAGGCCATCAGGTCCAGGGGATTTATCCGCCTTGAGTCCCATTAATTTACTGAGTACCAATTCCTTCGTGATTTTAATTGTATTTAGCTCCTCCCCCCCTTAGAGCCCCCTGTTTGTCCAGTGTTGGGATATTCTTAGTGACCTCTATCGTAAAGACTGAAACAAAATATTTGTTGAGCATTTTTGCCATCTCCATGTTTCCCACCATTAATTTCCTGGTCTCATCCTCTAAGGGACCTACGTTTGCCGTAGCCACCCTTTTTCTTTTTATATAACTATAGAAACTCTTGCTATCTGTTTTTATATTTTTTGCTAATTTATTTTCATAATCTATCTTCCCTTTCTTAATCAATCCTTTAGTTACTTTTTGCTGCCTTTTGAAGACTTCCCAATCTTCTATCCTCCCACTAAGTTTGGCTACTTTATATGTCCTTGTTTTTAGTCGGATACTGTCCTTAATTTCTTTGCTTAGCCACGGATGGCTGTCATTTCTTTTACACCCTTTTTTCCTCAGTGGAATTTATTTTTTTTGAAAGTTGTAAAATAACTCCTTAAATGAACACCACTGTTCATGTACCGTCTTACCCTTTAATCTATTTTCCCAGTCCACTTTAATCAATTCCGCTCTCATGCCATCATAGTCTCCTTTATTCAAGCTCAGTACGCTTGTTTGAGAACCAACCTTCTCGCCCTCTAATTGGATATGGAATGTAACCATGTTATGGTCACTCATTCCAAGGGGATCCTTAACTAGGACATTATTAATTAATCCTGGCTCATTACACAGGACCAGGTCCAAGGTTGCTTGCCCCCTTGTAGGATCAGTTACATACTGCTCAAGAAATCCATCCCTAATACACTCAATAAACTCTTCCTCAAGGCTGCCCTGCCCAATTTGATTTGTCCAGTCAATATGATATTTAAAATCCCCCATAATTATAGCTGTTCCCTTATTACATGCCCCAACTATTTCCTGATTAATACTTCTTCCAGCAGAGTTGCAACTATTAGGAGGCCTATATACTACGCCCACTAGTGTTTTTTTCCCCTTATTATTCCTTATCTCTACCCAAACTGTTTCATTATCCTGATCCTTTGTCCCAATATCATTTCTCTGTATTACAGTGATTCCTTCGTTTATTAACATAGCCACCCGACCTCCCCTTCCTTCCTGCCAGTCCTTCCTGATTGTTAAATACCCTGGCATATTTAATTCCCAGTCGTTGTCACCCTGCAGCCATGTTTCTGTAATGGCCACAAGATCATACCCATACGTAGTTATTTGTGCCGTTAACTCGTCCATTTTGTTATGAATGCTACGTGCATTCAGATAAAGAACTTTCAAATATGTTTTGTGACACTTAGTTCCTGCTTTTTCCTTTTTTAACATTTTACCTTTTACTCCATACCTTTTGTCCCTTCCTGACACGCTTTCTCCCTGTCTCCCTGCTCAGGTTCCCAACCCTCTGCCACAGCTTTGATGCTGGGTTAATCTCCTTACGCCTTCTAGTTTTTATTTTTTCTGTCGTGCCTAAAGTACACTTTCTTTCCGCTGCTCTACGCTTTTCCCTCTCACTTGTTCTTGAACAACTGTTTGTACTATTTGTATTGTAGATTTCCCCTGGGTCTTCCCCTCTCTTGCTGCTCTCAATTTTATTCCCTTCTGACTCCCTGCTTAGGTTCCCATCCCCCTGCCACTCTAGTTTAAACCTTCCCCAACAGCACCAGCAAACATCCCCGCGAGGACATTGGTCCCGGTCCTGCTCGGGTGTAACCCGTCACGCTCGTACAGGTCCCACCTTCCCCAGAACCGGTCCCAATGTCCCAGGAATCTAAATCCCTCCCTCCTACACCATCCCTGCAGCCACGCATTCATCTGGTCTATTCTCCTGTTCCTATACTCACTAGCACGTGGCACTGGTAGTAATCCTGAGATCACTACCTTTGAGGTCCTGCTTTTTAATTTATCTCCTAACTCCTTAAATTCACCTTGCAGGAACTCATCCCTTTTTTTAACCTATGTCATCGGTACCGATATGGACCACGACTACTGGCTGTTCACCCTCCCCCTCCAGAATGCCCTGCAGCCGCTCCGTGACATCCTTGACCCTAGCACCAGGGAGGCAACATACCATCCTGGAGTCACGTTTGCAGCCGCAGAAACGCCTATCTGTTCCCCTTATAATCGAATCCCCTATCACTATAGCCCTGCCACTCTTCTTCCTCCCCTCCTGTGCAGCAGAGCCACCCGTGGTGCCCCGAACCTGGCTCTTGCTGCATTCCCCTGACATCTCCTCCAACAGGATCTAAAGCAGAATATCTGTTTGAGAGGGAGATGGCCCCAGGGGACTCCTGCTCTACCTGCCTCGTCCTTTTACTCTGCTTGGCGGTCACCCATTTCCTTTCTGCCTGTGTAATCTTTACCTGCGGCGTGACCACCTCACTGAATGTGCTATCCACGATAGTCTCAGCATCGCGGATGCTCCACAGTGAGTCCACCCGCAACTCCAGCTCCGAAAGACGGTTAGCCAGTAGCCGCAGCTGGACACACTTCCTGCACACATGGTCGCCAGGGACACTGGTAGTGTCCATGACTTCCCATATAGTGCAGGAGGAGCATATCACGGGTGCGAGGTCTGCTGCCATGACTTGCCTTAGACTCTCAGACTCTCCTCCCGCTCTAGGTCTCTCCTTTTATACTGTGCTCACCTCTCGGACTCTCCTGCCTCACCTGTGACGTCGCACAGTAGTTGTCTCTTGTTGCAGGTCTGCTGCTGCTTTTTATTCCCCAATCTCAGTCTTCTGCTCTCAGGTTCACTGCCGCTCTGGGGAAAAAGTTAGGAAAAGCAAGGCAAAGCAGCACCTCCTTTCCCCACTTCACCGAACTCCCACACGTACCAAACTCTCAGTTCACACTGTGTATCCGCAAGGGATTGATAGGGTAGGCGTAGAGCAAACGTTTCTGTTTGCGGGGGAGTCCAAAACTAGAGGTCATCAATATAAGATAGTCACTAATAAATCCAGTAGGGAATTCAGGAGAAACTTCTTTACCCAAGAAGTGGTAAGAATATGGAATGCGCTACTACGTGGAGTAGTTGAGACAAATAGCATAGATACATTTAAGGGGAAGCTAGATAAGCACATGAAGGAGAAAGGAATAGAACGATATGCTGATCGGGTTAGATGAAGTTGGGAGGGAGAACATAAGAACATAAGAAATAGGAGCAGGAGTAGGCCATACGGCCCCTCGAGCCTGCTCTGCCATTCAGTTAGATCATGGCTGATCTTCAACCTCAACTCCACTTTCCTGCCCGATCCCCATATCCCTTGATTCCCCTAGAGTCCAAAAATCTATCCATCTCAGCCTTGAATATGTTCAATGACTCAGCATCCGCAGCCCTCTGGGGTAGAGAATTCCAAAGATTCACAACCCTCTATGTGAAGAAATTCCTCCTCATCTTATTCTTGAATGGCCAACCCCTTACCCTGTGACAATGCCCCCTAGCTCCAGACTCTCCAGCCAGGGGACCAATCTCTCAGCATCCATACTGTCAAACCCCCTCTTAATCTTATGTGTTTCAATTAGATCAACTCTCATTCTTCTAAACTCCAGAGAGTATAGGCCCATTCTACTCAACCTTTCTTCATAGGACAACCCTCTCATCCCAGGAATTAATCTAGTGAACCTTCATTGTACCACCTCCAAGGCAAGTATATCCTTTCTTAGATAAGGAGAATAAAACTGTATGCAGTACTCCAGGTGAGGTCTCACTAAACACCTGTACAACTGTAGTAAGACTTCCTTCCTCTTGTACTCCAATCCTCTTGCAATAAAGGCCAACATGCCATTTGCTTGCCTAATTGCCTGCTGTACCTGCATACTAACTTTTTGGGCATCATTTTAGCACCTGCTATCGGGTGCGTTCCTGGCGGGTGGGCCCCAAAAATCAGGAAATCCCGGAGCGGGACCAGAGCCCGTCTCGAACCCACGCATTTCCGGGTTCCCCACTGACGCGCCGGCGTGCGCGCGCAGCCCCGCTGGTGGGAATCCCGCAGGCATTCCCCCGCACTGGGGGAAACACTCCCAGTTCAAATGGACGTGTTGCAGCTGTCAGCCTGTGGCAGCTGCAAAGGTCCATTTGACAGGTGGCGGGGGGAGACCCTCACTCATTGCAGGAGGCCACTGTCACTTGGGACAAAGTTTGGCCTCCACCACCCTCCACCTGCCAATCAAATTCACCAACTTGCACACTTACCCCGGGGTCCAGAGACATGTACCTACCTTGCGGACCCCCTCAGATGTACATCTTCCGGATGGGAGCAGCCATGGCTGCAGTCATGACCTCCTCGGAGGGCGAACAGTATCACCAGCCTCACCAGCCTCGCCATCCACGCCGTCCACCTCTGACACGTGGAGCTCCACAACACAGTGCTGTGACACATTCACCTGTACAGCGGGAGGGAGGGCTACCGCAGAGAGAGATGCGTCGCAGAGGGCACTACCCTCGCCACAGGGTCCACAGACCGAGGCTCAGCTTCCTGGACCTCTCTGAGCAGCAGTGCACACGGAGGCTCAGAGTCACTCGACATGGAGTCGTGGACATCTGCAGCCTCCTTCATGCCAAGCTGCTCCCAGCTGGCTCGAGCACCATCTTCTTACCTGTCGCTGTCAAAGTCACCACTGCCCTCAACAACTTCTCCTCCGCATCCTTCCAGGGTGCATCCGGGGACATCGCCGACGTCTCTCAGCCGTCTGCACAAAAGAGCCCTGCAAATACACCTACACCCACTCTGCAATGACAAAATGGGTGGCATCAGTTGTGGGTCTTCATAGTGATCCTCAGGAAAGGGCATTATTGCACAAACCAGACAAGATTCGCGGAGACATGGCAGTAGTGGTGCCAATATAATATGTGATGTGAGTTGCTCAGAAATTAAATATAAGTAACAACCATGACAAACCCTCAAACACCCTTGTGCATCTCCTTCATGCTCACGACACGTTTGCCTTACGCTTCCTACTGCACATATGTGATGCATGCCCTGTGGCTGCAGCACGGGTAGTGGCAGGTTGAGTGAGGCTGATCGTGAAAGAGATGCACGATAGGGTGAGTATGAGATAGAGCCATGAGATTGTATGAGGATTGGGTTGAGTGGTAGTGGCGGGATGAGTACTGGCGAGGTGAGTAGGTGCAGGTAAGATGAGGATGAGGTTTGAGTGGGTATGAGGAGTGATGTGATAGAGTAGTGTTGGCAGTGCAGAAGGAGATGTGGGGTAGGGGCGGTGATGTGGCAGACGGAGTGTAGGGGAAAGAGTAAGTGTACTCACTGCGGCTGACCTACTGAGGTCATTGGAGCGCCTCCTGCATTGTATGCAGGTGGGCGATATGTTGGTGGTGCAGGTGACCTCCTCTGCCACCTCAAGCCAGGCCTTCATGGTGGCAGAGGCAGGCCGCTTCCTCCCGCCTGCCGGGGGGAAGATCTCTGTCCTCCCCCTCCTCCTCACCCCGTGTATTGATACCTGGAGTGAGGCATCATTAAACTGGGAGCAGCCTTCCCCCTGGGCTGCTCCATGCTGTAATTTTTTCTATTTGTTGCAGCATCTGTCAGTGGAGGACTGCCCCTTTAAATAGAGCTCCTCCAGCTGACAGATCTTACTGCGCATGCGCAGCCCGCCCGACGCACAGATCAGCAGTGGGGAACCCGGAGGAGCAGGTATGTGGATCCAATTGGGCTACGATCGCGCGGGGAGCTGACTGATTTCGCCGGGCGCGTTACCCACGCGCCCGATAGCCCCCCCGCCGAGAACCCTTTGTGTTTCTTGTACGAGGACACCCAAGTCTCTCTCAGCACCAACATTTAATAGTTTCTCACCATTTGAAAAATATTCTGTTTTTCTATCTTTCCTAGCAAAGTGAATAACCTCACATGTCCCCACATTATACTCCATCTGGCACTTTCTTGCTCACTTAATCTGTCTATATCTCTTTGCAGACTCTGTGTCCTCCTCACAGCTTACTTTCCCACCTAGCTTTGTATCATCAGCAAACTTGGATACATTATACTCGGTCCCATCACTTCGTCTAAGTCATTAATATAGATTGTAAATAGCTGAGGCCCAAGCACCGATCCTTCCGACACCCCACTAGTTACAAACTGCCAACCTGAGAATGATCCGTTTATCCCTACTCTCTGTTTTCTGTCCTTTACCCAATAATCTATCCATGCTATTATATTACGCCCATCTCTACTCTGTTTTCTGTCCTTTAACAAATCCTCTATCTATGCTAATATATTACCCCCAACCCCATGAGCCCTTACCTTGTGTAACTACCTTTTATGTGGCACCTTATCGAATGCTTTTTGAAAATCCAAGTATACTACATCCACAGGTTCCCCTTTATCTACCCTGCTAGTTACATCCTCAAAAAACTAATAAATTTGTCAAACATGATTTCCCTTTCATAAAACCATGTTGACTCTGCCTAATCATATTATAATTTTCTAAGTGCCATATTACCACTTCCTTAATAATGGATTCCACATGACTGATGTCAGGCTAACTGGCCTGTAATTCTCTGTTTTCTCTCTCCCTCCCTTCTTGAATAGCGGGGTAACATTTGCTACCTGCCAGTCCACTGGGACCGTTCCAGAATCTAGAGAATTTTGGAAGATCATAACCAATGCATCCACTATCTCTGCAGCCACCTCTTTTAGAACCCTCGGATGTAGGCCATCAGGTACAGGGGACTTGATGCCTTTTAGTCCCATTAGTTTGTCCGGTACTTTTTCCTCTAGTGATGTTAATTGTTTTAAGTTCCTCTCTCATTTGCCCCTTGGTTCCTCACTATTTTTGGTATGCTTTTTGTGTCTTCTACTGTGGAGACAGATACAAAATATTTGTTTAAAGCATCGGCCATTTTCTTATTCCCCATTATAATTTCTCCTGTCTCAGCCTCTAAGGGACCAACCTTTACTTTTGCTATACTCTTCCTTTTTACATACTTGTAGAAGCTCTTACAATCTGTTTTTATATTTCTTGCTAGTTTACTTTCATATTCTATTTTTTCCATTTTTATCAATTTTACCAACTCTCCCAATCCCCAGGCTTATTACTTATCTTGGCAACTTTATAGGCCCCTCCTTTTAATCTAATGCTCTCCTTAACTTCTTTAGTTAGCCACAGGTGGATCACTTTTCCCATGGAGTTTTTATTTCTCAATGGAATGTATACTGGTTGAGAATATTGAAATATTTCTTTAAATGTTTGCCATTGCTTTTCAACTGTCGTACCCTTTAATTTAATTTACCAATCTACCTTTGACAACTCGCCCCTCATAACTATGTAATTGGCTTTATTTAAGTTTAAGACTAGTTTCTGACTTAAGTACGTTACTTTCAAACTCAATGTGAAATTCTACCATATTATGATCACTCTTCCCCAGAGGTTCTTTTACTGTGAGATTACTAATTAATCCTATCTCATTACATAGCCTGTTCCCTGGTTGGTTCAATGATGTATTGCTCTAGGAAATCGTCTCGAATACACTCCATGAACTCGTCCTCCAAACTACTTTTGCCAATTTGATTTGCCCAGTCTATATGCAGATTAAAGTCCCCCATGATGACTGCATTTCCTCTGTTACAAGCTCCTATTATTTCATGATTAATACTCTGTCCAACCGTATAACTACTATTGGGGGGCCTACCAACTACTCCCACCGATGTTTTCTGCCCCTTGTTATTTCTAATTTCCACCCATATGGATTCTACTTCCTGATCTTCCGAGCCAAGATCCTTTCTCACCACTGTCCTTATGTCATCCTTTATTATTAGGGCTACACCCCTTCCTTTTCCATTCTGGCTGTCTTTTCTAAATGTCATGTACCGTAGAATATTTAGTTCCCAACTTGGTCATTTTGCAACCACATCTCTGCAATGGCTATTAGATCAAACCCGTTTATCTGTGCAATTAGTTCATCTATCTTGTTACGAATGCTCCGAGCATTCAGATAATGAGCCTTTAATTTTGACTTTTCACCATTTTTTTCTGCTTTGACCTTACTTGTAGTTGCACTATTATTGGTAAACTCTCTGTCCCTTCCTGCCACACTCTGCTGATCTTTACCCAAGTCACTACACTGGTCTATTGTCTTAACTTTTCTCATTAGATTTCTAAATTTCCCCTCAACTGCTCCCTCCCCCCACCTTTTTAGTTTAAAGTCCTATCTACAGCTCTAGTTATTTGATTCGCCAGGACACTGGTCCCAGCCCGGTTTAAGTGGAACCCGTCCTGTCGGAACAGCTCTCTCTTTCCTCAGTACTGGTGCCAGTGCCCCATGAATTGAAACCCCTTCCTCCCACACCACTCTTTGAGCCACACATTTAATTCTCTGATCTGTTTGACCCTATGCCAATTTGCACTTGGCTCAGGTAGTAATCCAGAGATTATTACCTTTGAGGTTCTACTTATTAATTTGGACCGTAGCTCATCAAACTGTTTCAGCAGAACCTCATTCTTAGTTCCACAGATGTCGTTGGTTCCTACATGGACCACGACAACTGGATCCTCCCCCTCCTGCTCCAATTTCTTTTCCAGCCGCGAGGAGTTGTCCTTAACCCTGGCACCGGGCAGGCAATCCTTCGGGACTCTCGGTCACAGCTACAGAGATCAGTGTCTATCCCCCTGACTATACTTTCCCCTACCACTACCACATTCCTTTTTACTCCCCCCACTTGAATGGCCCCCTTTACCACAGTGCCATGGTCAGGTTGCCCATCTTCCCTGCAGTCTTTACTGTTCACAGTACTCCAAGTGTGGTCTAACCAAGGTTCTATACAAGTGCAACATAACTTCTCTGCTTTTCAATTCTATCCCTCTAGAAAATGAACCCCAATGCTTGGTTTGCTTCTTTTAATCTTATTAACCTGCGTCTCTACTTTTAGAGACTTTAATATCTGTAGCCCCAGATCCTTCTGCTCCCCTACCCCATTTAGACTCTTATTATCCAAGCAGTATGTGGTCCCTTTATTCTTCCTACCAAAATGTAATACCTCACACTTATATATTGAAATTCATTTGCCAATTACATGCCCATTCTGCAAGTTTATTAATGTCTTCCTGTATTTTGTTGCACTCCTCCTCAGTATTAACTATACCTCCCAATTTGGTGTCATCCGCAAATTTTGAAATTGTACTTCTGAATCCCAAATCCAAATCGTTTACGAAAATGGTGAAGAACAGTGGTCCTTGCACCAATCCCTGTGGAACACTTCACACCTTTTGCCAGTCTGAGCAACTACCTTTAACTCCTACTTTCTGCTTTTTGTTTTGTGGTCAGTTTGCTATCCATTCTGCTACTTGTCCCCTGACTCCACATGCTCTGACTTTAGTCATGAGTCTACTATGTGGTACCTTATCGAAGACCTTTTGAAAATCCAAATATATTACATCTACTACATCATCTTTGTCTACCTTTTCTGCTACTTCTTCAAAGAATTCAATAATTGGATTGCTCTAGCAAACAGCCAGCACATGCACAATGGGTTGAATGGCCTCCTTCTGTGCTGTAAACTTCTATGGCTCTTTGAGGTAGAAATTACACATCTGGGTGGAAAATGGGCAAAAAGAAACAATTTTGCAGGGCTATGTCCTGTGCCCCAAAAACACCTGAAATATGTCCAACCCCATTTTGGGTCAGGCGATTTTTCAGGCATCCCTGGTAGCCACCTAAAACAGGCTTTAGGTGTTAATGAGGGTCTTAATGCCTGTTTTAGGATTCCTTTCTGAAATTGGGCTGCACTGAACAGAGCAAATGCTGGGCTTCCAGCAATGGATATGGCCTAACAAGCAGCCATCAACAAAAGGAAATTATTTTTTAAAATTAAAGACATATTCATGTGAAGCCAAGTGGAGCAAGAGTGTTTCTCCCAGCTCCACAGCTGCCAGCCCATGATTGGCCCCTGCCCATTCTCCTTCACTCTTCCCAGCACTTACCTGAGGGCTGTTACCAGTGAGGCAGGCTGCCCAGATTGGATCCGTTGATCTGGACAAGCTGCCTCTGGAGGTGCAATATGCACCAGCAGATTGAACCAATTATTCAGATGATGCCCGGTGCTTAATTTCTATCAGGCCTTGGGCCTACCTGTTTGGATGCAGTAACCATTCCCCATGCCCACTTAGTGGCGCCCTAGCAGCACAAATGAATTTCTCCCTCAATGTGTCTGAACTACGATCTCTCTCCCTCTGTAGCTAAGCTTCTCTGTCTCTCTCCATGTGCCTGAACTTCAGTCTTTCCATGTGCATCAACATTTCTCGCTCTCTCTGAACTTCCCCCTTTCTCCCTCTGCATATTTGAACTTGTTTCTCTCTTTCTCCATCTGAACTTATCTTTCTCTCTGCCGGGTTTAAACTTGTCACTCTCTCTCTGAATGTTCTATGATGTTTCATCTTATCCACCAAAATTAAGTAAAATTCCCAAACTACTATAAATTGCATGTGATCAATGTGCCTTAAACATTATGGATCTCTCTTGGCGTTGCTCAGTGAGTCATTGGATGCATTGTCTGTCTGACCTATCGGTGTCATCTTTGTGCTGCTGGGTGTGTGTCCCACTCTCCCAATCTATTGTTTTTATTCCCATACTCCATATGCTCATCTCTATTATTTGCAGTGCATCACTGTTGTCGTGCTGCTGCCCCCTCACGTCACTCTATCCCATCCTGTCTGCTCTTCATTCCCTGAATTACATCTTACCATTGATGCTCCATATGCCCCTCCATCTCCAATTGTCTTCACCCTCTTGTTGTCTTGTTCCCTTCTCCATCTTCTCTCTCCCTTCTTTGTTCATCTACTATTTAGTCTCCTCATCCCTTCACTGTTGCCCCTCGCCTTCCTTACTATTTTCTCCTTTCTTCCCCTTCCACCTTCTCTTCCCTTTCAGCCTGTGCCCTCTTGGCCTTTTGCTCTAGTATCTCCGGGCTTGCTGGCTACTCTTTGCAGCTGGGAATCCTGCTATTCACTTTTTAAAGTAATTCATAGTGCTTGTAATATATCTGCTGAGTCAGTTTTACTTAGAAGATATATTAGAAGCTCCGTGAGCACTTTAAAAAGGAGACAGCCAGTTCCCAGCAACAAAAAACAATTCAATGATCCCAGGAGTGGCAGAGATCAGAGGTAGGTTGACATTAACTTTATCGTGGTTTGAGGTCAAAAGTTAGTCAACGGGCAGAGATTAGCAGTATGGGCTGAAGACATGGTTGCAAAGTGCAAGAAAGCATGTGTCTAAATTAACTATGCAGAACCTCAAAGTAATAAACTCCGGATTACTACCTGAGCCGCTCGCTGATTGGAATAGGGACAAACAGATCAGAGAGTGGCTCAAAGAGTGGTGTGGAAGACAGGGGTTTCGATCCATGGGGCACTGGCACCAGTACTGGGGAAAGAGGGAGCTGTTCTGTTGGGACGGGCTGCACTTAAATTGGGCTGGGACTAGTGTTCTGGCGAATCGAATAACGAGGGCGGTAGATAGGGCTTTAAACTAAAAAGGGCGAGGGAGGGGTCAGGTGAGGGGGAATTTAGAAATCTAAAGAGAAAAGTCAAGGTAACAGAGCAGTGTAGTGATATGGGTAATGATAAGCAGACTGTGGCAGGAAGGGACAGAGGGTTTAACTGTAATAGTGCATCAGCGAAAAAGGTCAAAGCAGGAAAAAATGGTAAAAAGTTAAAAGTAAAGGGTCTTTATCTGAATGCACGAAGCATTCGTAACAAGATAGACAAATTAGTTAAACAAATAGAGATAAATGGGTTTGATCTAATAGCCATTACAGAGACATAGGGCCCGATATTAGGAGGGAGGCGGGTTGGCAGCGGGTGGTGACTGGGCGCGTGGGTGACGCGCCCAGTGAAATCGGGGTGCTCCGCACGCAATCGCAGCTTGATTGAAGGTACTTACCTTTGCTTCCGGGTTTTGCGCTGGAAAGCTGCGGAGCAGGCGGACTGCGCAGGCGCATCATAGGCTGTCAGCTGGAGGAGCTCGATTTAAAGGGGCAGTCCTCCACTGATGCTGCAGAAAATAGGCAAAATTACAGCATGGAGCAGCCCAGGGGGAAGGCTGCTCCCAGGTTTAATGACGCCTCACTCCAGGTCTTATTAGATGGGGTGAGGAGGAGGGGGAGGACAGAGATCTTCTCCTCGGTGGATGGGAGGAAGTGGCCTGCCTCTGCCACCAGGAAGGCCTGGCTCGAGGTGGCAGAGGAGGTCACCTGCACCATCAACATATCGCGTACCTGCATATAGTGCAGGAGGTGCTTCAATGACCTAAGTAGGTCAGCCGAAGTGAGTACTCTTACTCATTCCCCTACACTCCGTCTGCCACATCACCACCCCCACCCCACATCTCCTTCTGCACTGCCAACACCACTCTATCACATCACTCCTCATACCCACTCAAAGCTCATCCTCATCTTACCTGCACCTACTCACCTCGCCAGTACTCATCCCGCCACTACCACTCAACCCAATCCTCATACAATCTCATGGCTCAATCTCATACTCACCCTCTCATGCATCTCTTTCACGGTCAGCCTCATTCAACCTGCCACTACCTGTGCTGCAGCCACAGGGCATGCATCACATATGTACAGTAGGAAGCATAAGGCAAACACGTCGTGAGCATTAAGGGGATGCACAAGGATGTTTGAGGGTTTGTCATGGTTTTTACTTATATTTGATTTCTGATCAACTCACATTACATATTATATTATCACCACTACTGCACGTCTTTGCGAATCTTGTCTGATTTATGCAATAATGCCCTTTCCTGAGGTACACTATGAAGACCCACAACTGATGCCACCCATTGTGTCACTGCAGAGTGGGTGTAGGTGTATTTGCAGGGCTCTTTTGTGCAGACGACTGAGAGACGTCGGCGATGTCCCCGGTGGCACCCTTGAAGGATGCGAAGGAGAAGTTGTTGAGGGCAGTGGTGACTTTGACAGCGACAGGTAAGAAGATGGTGCTCGAGCCAGCCGGGAGCAGCTCGGCATGAAGGAGGCTGCAGATGTCCACGACTACATGTCGAGTGACTCTGAGCCTCCATGTGCACTGCTGCTCAGAGAGGTCCAGGAAGCTGAGCCTCGGTCTGTAGACCCTGTGGCGAGGGTAGTGCCTTCTGCGACGCATCTCTCTCTGCGGTTGCCCTCCCTCCTGCTTTGCAGGTAGATGTGTCACAGCACTGTGTTGTGGAGCTCCACGTGTCAGAGTTTGACGGCGTGGCCGGCGAGGCAGGTGATGCTGTTCGCCCTCCGAGGAGGTCATGACTGCAGCTACAGCGGCCCCCATCCGGAAGATATACATTTGAGGGGGTCCGCAAGCTAGGTAAATGTGTCTGCACACCGGGGTAAGTTTGCAAGTTTGTGAATTTTATTGTTAGGAGCAGGGTGGTGGAGGCCAAACTTTGTCCAAAGTGACAGGGTGGCCTCCTGCAATGAGTGAAGGTCTCCCCCACCCCACCTGTCAAATGGACCTTTGCAGCTGCCACAGGCTGATGGCTGCAACACGTCCATTTCAACTGGGAGTGTTTCCCCCAGTACGGGAAACAGTCTCAGTGCATTGCAAAATCCAACCTCTCCTAAAATATCAGGTCAATCAGGTCTGTAAATGACCTGAAGTACCTAAATAATTACCTTAAGTGGCATCCCGCCGGCATTAATTGCTGGCAGGAGTCGCACATGCGGGGGCTGCGCGCGCACGTAAGCGCGTCACTGGGGAACCCGAAAGTGGGCGGGTTGGAGCCGGGGTCCGGAACCGCCCCAGGAATCCCCGATTTTCGGAGCCCCCCCGTCACGAACGCACCCAATCGGGGGTCCGAAAATCGAGCCCATGATTGCAAGGTGACCAAGGTTGGGAACTAAATATTCCAGGGTACTTGATGTTTTGAAATGACAGGCAGAATGGAAACAGAGGTGGGGGGTAGCCCTGATAATAAATGATGACATAAGGACAATGGTGAGAAAGGATCTTGACTCAGAGGATAAGGAAGTAGAATCAGTTTGGGTGGAGACAAGAAATAACAAGGGGCAGAAAACATTGGTGAGAGTAATTTATAGGCCCCTTAGCAGTAGCTATACCGTTGGACATAGTTATAATCAAGAAATAATAGGAGCTTGTAACAAAGGTAATGCAATAATCGTGGGGTACTTTAATCTTCATATGGACTGGACAAATCAAATTGGCAAAGGCAGTCTGGAGGATGAGTTCATGGAATGCATTCAAGACAGTTTCCTAGAACAATACATTGTGGAACCAACAAAGGAACAGGCTATTTTAGATCTTGTCTTGTATAATGAGACAGGGTTAATTAGTAATCTCACAGTAAAGGATCCTCTGGGGAAGAGTGATCATAATATGATGAATTTACATTGAGTTTGAGAGTAACATACTTATGTCCGAAACTAGAGTCTTAAACTTAAATAAAACCAATTACATAGGCACGAGGGGCGAGTTGGCTAAGGTAGATTGGAAAATTAGATTAAAATTATGATGGAAGATAAGCAATGGCAAACATTTAAAGAAATATTTCAATATTCTCAATGAGTATATGTTCCATTAAGAAATAAAAACTCCACTGGAAAAGTGATCCACGTGTGGCTAACTAAAGAAGTTAACAATACTATTAGATTAAAGAAGCCTATAATGTTGCAAAGAATAGTAGTAAGCCTGAGGATAGAGAAAGTTTTAGAAGCCATCAAAGGATGACCAAAAAATTGATGAAAAGGGAGAAAATAGAATATGAAAGTAAACTAGCAAGAAATATAAAAATGGATTGTAAGAGCTTCTACAAATATGTAAAAAGGAAGAGAGTAGCAAATGTAAATGTTGGTCCTTTAGAGGCTGAGACAGAAGAAATTATAATGGGGAATCAGGAAATGGCAGAGACATTAAACAAATATTTTTTATCTGTCTTCACAGCAGAAGACACAAAAAGCATATCAGAAATAGGGGGAACCAAGGGGCTAATGAGAGTGAGGAATTTACAGTAATTAATATGAGTAGAGAAAAAGTACTGGAGAAACATAAGAACATAAGAACATAAGAAATTGGAGCAGGAGTAGGCCAATTGGCCCCTCGAGCCTGCTCCGCCATTCAATAAGATCATGGCTGATCTGATCCCAACCACAAATCTAAAGAACACAAGAAGTAGGAGCAGGACCCGGCCACACAGCCCCTGGGCCCTCTCCGCCACCCACAGGGCATTGACCGATCCGAACTCAGCTTCATGTCCAATTTCCTGCCCGCTCCCCATAACCCCTAATTCCCTTTACTTCTAGAAAACTGTCTATTTCTGTTTTAAATTTATCTAATGATGTAGCTTCCACAGCTTCCTGGGGCAGCAAATTCCACAGACCTACCACACTCTGAGTGAAGAAGTTTCTCCTCATCTCAGTTTTGAAAGAGCAGCCCCTTATTCTAAGATTATGCCCCCTAGTTCTAGTTTCACCCATCTTTGGGAACATCCTTACTGCATCCACCCGATCAAGCCCCTTCACAATCTTATATGTTTCAATAAGATCGCCTCTCATTCTTCTGAACTCCAATGAGTAGAGTCCCAATCTACTCAACCTCTCCTCATATGTCCACCCCCTCATCTCCGGGATTAACCGAGTGAACCTTCTTTGTACTGCCTCAAGAGCAAGTATGTCTTTTCTTAAGTATGGACACCAAAACTGTATGCAGTATTCCAGGTGCGGTCTCACCAATACCCTATATAACTGCAGCAATACCTCCCTGTTTTTATATTCTATCCCCCTAGCAATAAAAGCCAACATTCCGTTGGCTTTCTTGATCACCTGCTGCACCTGCATACCAACTTTTTGATTTTCTTGCACTAGGACCCCCAGATCCCTTTGTACTGCAGTACTTTCCAGTCTCTCGCCATTAAGAAAATAACTTGCTCTCTGATTTTTCCTGCCAAAGTGCATAACCTCACATTTTCCAATATTATATTGCATCTGCCAAATCTCCGCCCACTCACCCAGCTTGTCTATATCCCCCTGCAGGTTTTTTATGTCCTCCTCACTCTCTACTTTCCCTCCCATCTTTGTATCATCTGCAAATTTTGATATGTTGCACTCGGTCCCCTCCTCCAAATCGTTAATATAGATTGTAAAGAGTTGGGGACCCAGCACCGACCCCTGTGGAACACCACTGGTTACTGGTTGCCAGTCCGAAAATGAACCATTTATCCCAACTCTCTGCTTCCTGTTCGATAACCAATCCTCCACCTATGCCAGAATGTTACCCCCAATCCCGTGATTTTTTATCTTAAGTAATAATCTTTTATGTGGCACCTTGTCGAATGCCTTCTTCAAGTCTAAATACACTATGTCCACTGGTTCCCCTTTATCCACCCTGTACGTTATATCCTCAAAGAACTCAAGCAAATTTGTCAGACATGACTTCCCCTTCATAAAGCCATGCTGACTTTGTCCTATTAAATTATGCTTATCTAAATGTTCCGTTACTGTCTCCTTAATAATAGACTCCAAAATTTTACCCACCACAGATGTTCAGCTAACTGGCCTATAATTTCCAGCCTTCTGCCTACTGCCCTTTTTAAATAACGGTGTTACATTAGCAGTTTTCCAATCTGCCGGGACCTCTCCTGAGTCCAGGGAATTTTGGAAAACTATCACCAAAGCATCCACAATCCCTACTGCCACTTCCCTCAAGACCCTAGGATGGAAGCCATCAGGTCCAGGGGATTTATCCGCTTTGAGTCCCATTATTTTACTGAGTACCATCTCCTGAGTGATTTTAATCGTATTTAGCTCCTCCCCCCGTAGAGTCCCCTGTTTGTCCAGTGTTGGGATATTCTTAGTGTCCTCTACTGTAAAGACTGAAACAAAATATTTTTTCAGCATTTTTGCCATCTCCATGTTTCCCACCATTAATTTCCCGGTCTCATCCTCTAAGGGACTAAGCCACCCTTTTTCTTTTTATATAACTATAGAAACTCTTGCTATCTGTTTTTATATTTTTTGCTAATTTCTTTTCATAATCTAACTTCCCTTTCTTAATCAATCCTTTAGTTACTTTTTGCTGTCTTTTGAAGAATTCCCAATCTTCTATCCTCCCACTAAGTTTGGCTACCTTATATGTCCTTGTTTTTAGTCGGATACTATCCTTGATTTCTTTACTTAGCCACGGATGGCTGTCATTTCTTTTACACCCTTTTTTCCTCAGTGGAATATATTTATTTTGAAAGTTGTAAAATAACTCCCTAAATGAACACCACTGCTCATGTACCGTCTTACCCTATAATCTATTTTCCCAGTCCACTTTAATCAATTCCGCTCTCATACCATCATAGTCTCCTTTATTCAAGCTCAGTACGCTTGTTTGAGAATCAACCTTCTCACCCTCTAATTGGATATGGAATTCAACCATGTTGTGGTCGCTCGTTCCAAGGGGATCCTTAACTAGGACATTATTAATTAATCCTGACTCATTACACAGGACCAGGTCCAAGGTTGCCTGCCCCCTTGTAGGATCAGTTACATACTGCTCAAGAAATCCATCCCTGATGCACTCAATGAATTCGTCCTCAAGGCTGCTCTGCCCAATTTGATTTGTCCAGTTAATATGATAATTAAAATCCCCCATAATTATGGCTGTTCCCTTATTACATGCCCCGACTATTTCCTGATTAATACTTCTTCCAGCAGAGTTGCAACTATTAGGAGGCCTATATACTACGCCCACTAATGTTTTTTTCCCCTTATTATTCCTTATCTCCACCCAAACTGTTTCATTATCTTGATGCTTTGTCCCAATATAATTTATCTGTATTACAGTGATTCCTTCCTTTATTAACATAGCCACCCCACCTCCCCTTCCTTCCTGCCTGTCCTTCCTGATTGTTAAATACCCTGGCATATTTAATTCCCAGTCGTTGTCACCCTGCAGCCATGTTTCTGTAATGGCCACAAGATCATACCCATACGTAGTTATTTGTGCCGTTAACTCGTCCATTTTATTACGAATGCTACGTGCATTCAGATAAAGAACTTTCAAATCTGTTTTGTGACGCTTAGTTCCTGCTTTTTCCTTTTTTAACACTTTACCTATTACTCCATACCTTCTGTCCCTTCCTGTTACGCTTTCCTCTCTCTCCCTGCTCAGGTTCCCAACCCCCTGCCACTTTAGTTTAAACCCTCCCCAACAGCACTAGCAAACACTCCTCCTAGGACAGCGGTCCCGGCCCTGCCCAGGTGCAGACCGTCCGGTTTGTACTGGTCCCACCTCCCCCAGAACCGTTTCCAGTGTCCCAGGAATTTGAATCCCTCCCCCTTGCACCATTCCTCTAGCCACGTATTCATTTGAAATATCCTCCTATTTCTACTCTGACTAGCACGTGGCACTGGCAGCAATCCTGAGATTACTACCTTTGAGGTCCTATTTTTTTAATTTACCTCCTAACTCCCTATATTCTGCTTTTAGGACCTCATCCCCTTTTTTACCTATATCGTTGGTGCCAATGTGCACCACGACAGCTGGCTGTTCGCCCTCCCCCTCCAAAATGTTCTGTAGCCGCTCTGAGACGTCCTTGATCCTTGCACCAGGGAGGCAACACACCATCCTGGAGTCTCGGTTGCGGCCGCAGAAACGCCTGTCTATTCCCCTTACAATTGAGTCCCCTATCACTATAGCTCTTTCACTCTTTTTCCTCCCAGCCTGTGCAGCAGAGCTACCCGTGGTGCCAGGAAGTTGGCTGCTGCTGCCTTCCCCTGATAAGTCATCCCCCACAACAGCATCCAAAGTGGCATATCTGTTTGAGAGGGGGATGGCCACAGGGGACCCCTGCACTACCTGCTTGCACCTCTTACTCTTCTTGGTGGTCACCCATTCACTTCCTGCCTGTATACCCTTTACCTGCGGTGTGACCAACTCGCTAAACGTGCTATCCACGAGTTTCTCTGCATCGCGGATGCTCCACAGTGAGTCCACCCGCAGCTCCAGCTCCGAGATACGATCGGTCAGTAGCTGCAGGTGGACACACTTCCCGCACACATGGTCGGCAGGGACACTGGTAGTGTCCATGACTTCCCACATCTTGCAGGAGGAGCATATCACGGGTGCGAGGTCTGCTGCCATGACTTGCCTTAGCTGAGTTACCCCTTTTAAATTACGTTGAAATTAGAAAATGTTAACTATACTAGGGACCTAGGTTCACTAAAAAAAAACACTATCTGCTATAAAACCTGCAGATCTTCCCTTTCTTATTACTTTACTTACAGTAAAATGGGAAAATGGAAGAGGGGGAGGAGTAGCCTTAGTGATTAGAGATTAAATCACTTCAATGATAAAGGAGGATATAACGAGAGGTAAGCAGCTAACAGAGACCTTATGGGTTGAATTGAGAAATAGGGAAGGATCTAAGACTATAGTGGGAATTGTGTATAGGACACCTGGCAGCAGCTCTGAAGTGCTGGATTGTATAAATGCAGAGATTAGACAAGCATGTAAGAAAGGCATAGTGGTCTTAATGGGGGACTTTAACCTTCACATAGATTGGGAAAAGCAGACTAGCAACTGTCCGAAAGGTAGTGAATTTCTTGAGTGTGTCCGGGATATTTTTCGACAGCAGTATGTCCAAGAGGCAACAAGGGGGCAAGCCATATTAGATTTAGTAATGAGTAATGAACCAGATTTAGTTAACAGCTTAACTGTGCGTGAACATCTATTCAATAGCGATCATGACATGATCGAGTTGAATGTAATATTTGAAAGGGAAAAAAGTGAATCAGCTGCTAAGATTCTAGATTTGGGTAAGGCTGACTTCAATGGGATGAGACAGAGACTGTCCACAGTAAACTGGGCAAATCTGTTAATGGGTAAAACGAATGATGATCAGTGGGAAATGTTTGAAGAAACATTTAACGAGATACAGAACCGGTTTATACCCCTGAGGGGCAAGAACTCTACTTGCCATAAAAAACAGCCATGGACAACTTAAGAGGTAAGGGACAGTATAAGACATAAGGAAAGGGCATACAAAAAGGCAAAAAATGGCACAGATCCTGGCGAATGGGAAAGATACAAAGATCAACAAAGGGTCACAAAACAGATAAGAGCTTCAAAAAGAGAGTATGAAAAGAAACTTGCAAGGGATATCAAAACCAATACAAAGAACATTTATATTTATATTAGGAAAAAGAGGGTGGTCAGGAGCAGTGTTGGCCCCTTAAAAACTGAAAGTGGGGATATTGTCATTGACAATGGGGAAATGGTGAACATGTTGAACAATTACTTTGCGTCAGTACTTAGAGTAGAAAAAGAGGATAGCATGCCAGAAATCCCAAGAAAACTAATATTGAATCGGGGACAGGGACTCAATAAAATTAACATGAGTAAAACAACAGTAATAAAGAAAATAATAGTACTAAAGAGAGACAAATCCCCAGGACCAGATGGTTTCCATCCCAGGGTTTAAAGGAAGTAGGTGAGCACATTGCAGATGCTCTAACTATAATCTTTCCAAGTTCTCTAGATTCAGGAACTGTCCCTCTAGATTGGAAAATTGCACATGTCACTCCACTTTTTAAGAAAGGAGAGAGAGGGAAACCGAGGAATTATAGACCAGTTAGCCTAACATCTGTTGTGGGGAAAATGCTGGAGTCTATAACTAAAGATAGGATGACTGAACACCTCGAGAATTTTCAGTTAATCAGAGAGAGCCAGCATGGATTTGTGAAAGGTAGGTCGTGCCTGACAACCTGATTGCATTTTTTGAAGAGGTGACTAAAGTAGTGGACAGGGGAATGTCAATGGATGTTATTTATATGGACTTCCAGAAGGCATTTGATAAGGTCGCACATAAGAGACATGGAATCGAGGGAAAAGTACAGACTTGATTAGGAAATTGGCTGAGCGAAAGGCGACAGAGAGTAGGGATAATGGGTAAGTACTCACATTGGCAGGATGTGACTAGTGGAGTCCCGAAGGGATCTGTCTTGGGGCCTCAATTATTCACAATATTTATTAACGACTTAGATGAAGGCATAGAAAGTCTCATATCTAAGTTTGCCAATGACACAAAGATTGGTGATGTGGAGATGCCGGTGATGGACTGGGGTGGACAAATGTAAGGAATCTTACAACACCAGGTTATAGTCCAACAAATTTATTTTAAAATCACAAGCTTTCGGAGATTATCCCCTTCGTCAGATGAATGTGTGAAAAGGTTCTCAAATCGCATATCTTATACTATGTTGGGACAGCATCACACCAATCAAAAGGTGTCGTTGTTATTCAAACAGGCCAGTCACAGAGAACAGCACGTCCCAGTACACTGGATATACATTGTGTCGATTACACAGGCAGGCAGAAAGAAACTCAAAATGGCAGAGAGAGAGAGAGAGAGAATTTTAAAAAACATATAATTTTTTTCCCCTTTTTGCTGGTGGGGTTACGTGTAGCGTGACATGAACCCAAGATCCCGGTTGAGGCCGTCCTCATGGGTGCGGAACTTGGCTATCAACTTCTGCTCGACGATTTTGCGTTGTCGTGTGTCTCGAAGGCCGCCTTGGAGAACGCTTACCCGAAGATCGGTGGCTGAATGTCCTTGACTGCTAAAGTGTTCCCCAACTGGGAGGGAACCCTCCTGTCTGGCGATTGTTGTGCGGTGTCCGTTCATCCGTTGTCGCAGTGTCTGCATGGTCTCGCCAATGTACCATGCTCCGGGGCATCCTTTTCTGCAACGTATGAGGTAGACAACGTTGGCCGAGTCACAGGAGTATGAACCATGTACCTGGTGGGTGGTGTCCTCTCGTGTGATGGTGGTATCCGTGTCGATGATCTGGCATGTCTTGCAGAGGTTGCCGTGGCAGGGTTGTGTGGTGTCGTGGACGCTGTTCTCCTGAAAACTGGGTAACTTGCTGCGAACGATGGTCTGTTTGAGGTTGGGTGGCTGTTTAAAGGCGAGTAGTGGAGGCGTGGGGATGGCCTTAGCGAGGTGTTCGTCGTCATCAATGACATGTTGAAGGCTGCGGAGAACATGGCGTAGTTTCTCCGCTCCGGGGAAGTACTGGACGACGAAGGGTACTCTGTTGGTTGCGTCCCGTGTTTGTCTCCTGAGGAGGTCTATGCAATTTTTTGCTGTGGCCCGTTGGAACTGTCGATCGACAAGTCGAGCGTCATATCCCGTTCTTATGAGGGCGTCTTTCAGCGTCTGTAGGTGTCCATCGCGTTCCTCCTCGTCTGAACAGATCCTGTGTATTCGTAGGGCCTGTCCATAGGGGATGGCCTCTTTGACGTGGTTGGGGTGGAAGCTGGAAAAGTGGAGCATCGTGAGGTTGTCCGTGGGCTTGCGGTAGAGTGAGGTGCTGAGGTGCCCGTCTTTGATGGAGATTTGTGTGTCCAAGAAAGAAACTGATTCTGAGGAGTAGTCCATGGTGAGTTTGATGGTGGGATGGAACTTGTTGATGTTATCGTGTAGTCTCTTCAGTGATTCTTCGCCGTGGGTCCATAGGAAGAAAATGTCGTCGATGTATCTGGTGTATAGCGTTGGTTGGAGGTCCTGTGCAGTGAAGAAGTCGTGCTCGAACTTGTGCATGAAAATGTTGGCGTATTGGGGTGCGAATTTGGTCCCCATGGCTGTTCCGTGTGTTTGGGTAAAGAACTGGTTATCGAAGGTGAAGACATTGTGATCCAGGATGAAGCGGATGAGTTGTAGGATGGCGTCTGGAGATTGGCTGTTGTTGGTGTTGAGTACTGAGGCTGTTGCAGCGATGCCGTCATCGTGGGGGATACTGGTGTAGAGTGCCGAGACGTCCATCGTGGTGAGAAGTGTTCCTGGTTCAACTGGTCCATGGGTGCTGAGTTTTTGTAGGAAGTCTGTAGTGTCGCGACAGATGCTGGGGGTTCCCTGTACGATGGGTTTCAGGATGCCCTCGTTCGCAGCAAGTTACCCAGTTTTCAGGAGAACAGCGTCCACGACACCACACAACCCTGCCACGGCAACCTCTGCAAGACATGCCAGATCATCGACACGGATACCACCATCACATGAGAGGACACCACCCACCAGGTACATGGTTCATACTCCTGTGACTCGGCCAACGTTGTCTACCTCATACGTTGCAGGAAAGGATGCCCCGGAGCATGGTACATTGGCGAGACCATGCAGACACTGCGACAACGGATGAACGGACACCGCGCAACAATCGCCAGACAGGAGGGTTCCCTCCCAGTCGGGGAACACTTTAGCAGTCAAGGACATTCAGCCACCGATCTTCGGGTAAGCGTTCTCCAAGGCGGCCTTCGAGACACACGACAACGCAAAATCGTCGAGCAGAAGTTGATAGCCAAGTTCCGCACCCATGAGGACGGCCTCAACCGGGATCTTGGGTTCATGTCACGCTACACGTAACCCCACCAGCAAAAAGGGGAAAAAAATTATATGTTTTTTAAAATTCTCTCTCTCTCTCTCTCTGCCATTTTGAGTTTCTTTCTGCCTGCCTGTGTAATCGACACAATGTATATCCAGTGTACTGGGACGTGCTGTTCTCTGTGACTGGCCTGTTTGAATAACAACGACACCTTTTGATTGGTGTGATGCTGTCCCAACATAGTATAAGATATGCGATTTGAGAACCTTTTCACACATTCATCTGACGAAGGGGATAATCTCCGAAAGCTTGTGATTTTAAAATAAATTTGTTGGACTATAACCTGGTGTTGTAAGATTCCTTACAAAGATTGGTGGCATTGTAAGCAGTGTAGATGAAAACATAAAATTACAAATGGATATTGATAGATTAGGTGAATGGGCAAAACTGTGGCAAATGGAATTCAATGTAGGCAAATGTGAGGTCATCCACTTTGGATCAAAAAAGGATAGAACAGGGTACTTTCTAAATGGTAAAAAGTTAAAAACAGTGGATGTCCAAAGGGACTTAAGGGCTCAGGTACATAGATCATTGAAGTGTCATGAGCAGGTGCAGAAAATAATCAATAAGGCTAATGGAATGCTGGCCTTTATATCTAGAGGACTGGAGTACAAGGGGGCAGAAGTTATGCTGCAGCTGTACAAAACCCTGGTTAGACTTCACCTGGAGTACTGTGAGCAGTTCTGGGCACCGCACCTTCGGAAGGACATATTGGCCTTGGAGGGAGTGCAGCGTAGGTTTACTGGAATGATACCCGGACTTCAAGGGTTAAGTTATGAGGAGAGATTACACAAATTGGGGTTGTATTCCCTAGAGTTTCAAAGGTTAAGGAGTGATCTGATCAAAGTTTATTAGATATTAAGGGGAACGGATAGGGTGGATAGAGAGAAACTATTTCCGCTGTTTGGGATTTCTAGGAGTAGGGGGCACAGTCTAAAAATTAGAGCCAAACCTTTCAGGAGTGAGATTAGAAAACATTTCTACACACAAAGGGTGGTAGAAGTTTGGAACTTCTTCCGCAAACGGCAATTGATACTGGCTCAATTGCTAAATTTAAATCTGAGATAGATAACTTTTTGGCTACCAAAGGTATTAAGGGATATGGGCCAAAGGCAGGTATATGGAGTTAGATCACAGATCAGCCATGATCTTATCAAATGGCGGAGCAGGCACGAGGGGCTGAATGGCCTACTCCTGTTCCTATGTTCCTATGTTCCTATGACTAAAAGCCAATAAATCCCTTGGACCTGATGGCCACATCCGTGGTGGCTGCAGAGATAATGGATGCATTGGTTATGATCATCCAAAATTCGCTAGATTCTAGAACGGTCCCAGTGGATTGGAAGGTAGCAAATGTAACGCCACTATTCAAGAAAGGAGGGAGAGAGAAAACAGGGAACTACAGGTCAGTTAGCCTGACATCAGTCATTGGAAAAATGCTGGAATACATTATTAAGGAAGTGGTAACAGAGCACTTAGAACATCATAATATGATTAGGCAGAGTCAACATGGTTTTATGAAAGGGAAATCATGTTTGACAAATTTATTAGCGATTTTTGAGGATGTATCTAGCATGGTAGATAAAGGGGAACCAATGGATGTAGTATATTTGAATTTTCAAAAGGCATTCGATAAGGTACCACATAAAAGATTGTTACACAAGATAAGGGCTCAGGGGTTTGGAGGTAATATATTAACAGGGATAAAGGATTGGTTAACGGACAGAAAACAGAGAGTAGGGATAAACGGGTCATTTTCAGGTTGGCAGGCTGTAACTAATGGGGTGCCGCAAGGATCAGTTCTTGGGCCTCAGCTGTTTACAATCTATATTAATGACTTAGATGAAGGGACCGAGTGTAATGTATCCAAGTTTGTTGACGATACAAAGCTAGGTGGGAAAGTAAGCTGTGAGGAGGACACAGAGTCTGCAAAGGGATATAGACAGGTTAAGTGAGTGGGCAAGAAGGTGGCAGATGGAGCATAATGTGGGGAAATGTGAGGTTATTCACTTTGAACATAAGAACCTAAGAAATAGGAGCACGAGTAGGCCACATGGCCCCTTGAGTTTGCTCCACTATTCAATAAGATCATGGCAGATCTTCGGCTTCAACTCCACTTTCCTGCCCGATCCCCATATCCCTTTGGTAGGAAGTACAGAAAAACAGAATATTTTTTAAATCGTGAGAAACTATTAAATGTTGATGTTCAGAGAGATTTGGATGTCCTCAAATAAGAAACACAAAAAGTTAGCATTGCAGGTACAATTAGGAAGGTAAATTTGTCAAACATGATTTCCCTTTCATAAAACCATGTTGACTCTGCCTAATCATATTATGATGTTCTAAGTGCTCTGTTACCACTTCCTTAATAATGTATTCCTTTATTGCAATGGGGTTAGAGTACAAGAGTAAGGAAATCTTAGTACAATTGTACAGGGCTTTGGTGAGACCTCACCTGGAGTACTGCATACAGTTCTGTTCTCCTTATCTAAGGAAGGATATACTTGCCTTAGAGGCGGTGCAACTTAGGTTCACTAGATTGTTTCCTGGGATGAGAGGATTGTCCTATGAGGAGAGGTTGAGAAGAATGGGCCTATACTCTGGAGGTTAGAAGAATGAGAGGTGATCTCATCGAAACATACAAGATTCTGAGGGGGCATGACAGGGTAAATGCTGAGAGGTTGTTTCCCCTGGCTAGGGGGCATAGTCTCAGGATAAGGGGTCAGCCATTTAAGACTGAGATGAGGAGGAATTTCTTCACTCAGAGGGTTGGGAATCTTTGGAATTCTCTACCTCAGAAGGCTGTGGGTCGTTGAACATGTTCAAGGCTGAGATGGATAGATATTTGGACTCTAGTGCAATCAAGGGATATGGGGTTCGGGCAGGAAAGTAGAATTGAGGTTGAAGAGCAGGCATGAGGGGCCGTATGACCTACTCCTGCACCTATTTCTTACGTTCTTATCTTCTTATGGGAGGCCACTACTTCTTTCCCATTGCTTCTCTCCCACTTTGCAGAAGCTTTGCCGATGGTACATCCAGTCCTTCCCATACTGCTGGCTGCTACTTTACTTGTTAAACTTGTAATAAGATTATAACAGTCAGCAGCATGGGACAACGGTGCAAATTCACAATTTTTTTATTTGCAAACAGTTTCCATGTGAATGAGGTGCAAGGCAGATTCATGCTATGTTGCACATATGTAAACTGGGGCTGTGTCAGTTTAGCCAGTGTGCAGGCATGAAGTATGTTCCATCATAATGTTACTACAGTGAATCGCCAGACGCATCTACGTGCTGATGTCACATCACCGCATAATGACGTTACTACAAAATAAAGGCTTTGGATGCTCGATCAATTGAAATTTTCAAGACTAAGATTGATAGATTTTTAAGAGGTACAGGTATCAAGGGATATGGAGAAAGGGCAAGTAAATGGAGTTGAGGTACAGATCAGCCATGTAATAGAATGGAGGAACATGCTCAACGAGCTTTATGGCCTACTCCTGCTCCTATGTTCCTACGATCTGTTACAACTGGGCTCGATTTTAACTCCTCACCTGGCAGAAGCTAGGCGAGGGACAGTTAAAATGGAGCAGGGGACTTGCCCACTCCTTTCCCGTCTCGATCTGGCTGACCGCAATTTTAAATTGCAGTTGGCAAGAATACCCGCCTCGAGTCGGTGAGATCCTCTATAAATATGGCGAGCCTGCCTGCAGTTTTGCTACGTTCTCGCTCCGGGGTTAAAATCAAGCTCAAATGTGTTTAGTGGGCCAAGGAAGACTGACAGCTGGCACGAAGAGTCGGTGAACGATGACCGTTCGTCTTAAAACACCTATCAAGTTTAGGTTGCAGTTGCCGCCCAACTGCACGAGACCCCTGTGTCAGGAGCCAGTGGCACAAGAACATTAGAAAATCAGCGTAAAATTGCATTATGATTGTTTATGTGCAGAATGTGTGTCTGTTGCTTTTGTGGTAACAAATCAATCCCTGCTAATTCTAAGAAGGTAGCATTATGCAGCACTCCCTGGGTAGTATCAAACCAGCTGTGTGACCAATAATCACAGTTTTCACAAATAAATAAATAAATAGATTGAGTACTCATGTAGAGATCATTGCCACCAATATTGACTAGACACGTTGCAAGGGGAATGCCTGTAGTGTAGTTTGTCACATCCAGTCCTTATCCTAAATGGATAGAAATGGAAATAGTGATAGGCTGACAGCAACAGGAAGAATCTGCTATAGCACGGAAACACACCCTGCGGCCCATCTGCAGTAGCAGAAGATCAGCTCAGAAAAGTTGAGAGTATATACAGAATGGTGACCCTAACAGGCAGCAAACATAATATACATTTTTAATCAAAGCTGATTGGCACTCCAGTGCAGTACTGAGGGAGTGCTGCACGGTCGGAGGTGCCGTCTTTCGGATGAGACGTTAAATAAACCAAGGCCTCATCTGCTCTCTCAGGTGGAAGTAAAAGATTCCATGGCACTATTCGAAGAGCAGGGGAGTTCTCCCCTGTGTACTGGACAGTATTTATCCCTCAACCAACATCACCAAAACAGATTATCTAGTCATTAACTCATTGCTATTGATGGGACCTTGCTATGCACAATTTGGCTGCCAGGTTTCCTACATTATAACAGTGACTACACTTCAAAAGTACTTCATTGGCTGTAAAGCACTTTGGAACATCCGGAGGTTGTGAAAGGTGCTAAATAAATACAATTTCTTTCTTTCTTTACAACAACCTCCTTTTAGAACGATGGAATTTTACAGTACAGAAGGAGCCCAATCAGTCCATCGTGCCTGTTCTGGCTTTCTGGAACAGCTATCCACTCAGTCCTATCCCCCTGTCCTTTCAAATTCTTCATCCACTTCCCATTTGAAAATTATTATGGATCCTGTTTCCACTGCTGTCTCTGGTAAGGCAATCCATTTGCTAACAGTCCTCTACATAAAAAATTCTCTGAACCTCTCACTTTGTTCTTTGTGATGATCTTAAATTTATGCCCCCCTAATTCTCTGCTCTTTTATATAATCATTCACTGACTTAGGTTGGACGTTAGTGATAAACTAACAATGCAGCTCTCCACTGGGGGTCAAAACATTGAAGTAATATCGCATTTCCCGAACAAATCAGACGCTTAGAAAAACCAATGGAGCTGATATTTATGTTGCTGGTGATCTTAAGCTGCAGTTATACAACCAATTTCACATCGGCGCTAAGTGCTTTCAAGTGCACATTTATGTGAAAGTACCAATATAACTGCAATCAGTTCAGCTATCTATTTCCTAGCACACTAACACAAGAGTTGTTAAGCCATCTCCAACAGATGATCTCACACTATTTGGGTGCACTGTAGTCATGGCCCCCGGTGAAAAGCCATATCTTAAAAATGCCCCAACAGTCCACAGGGCCTCACGGAATTTTATTCATTTACTTTTGATTCTTTTTAAGGTTATTTGAGAAGCATCACTGGCACCTGTTCTCTCAATACATTAAAAAATATCCACCAAAGAATCACATGTTAAATGTAAAAAAAGAAAGACATCTTTTTAAAGCGTTTATAAAGCGTCTTTCATAACCTCAGGATGTCCTAAAGCACCTTACAGGCAATGAAGTACTTTTGACGCATAGTCACTGGGTTTAACATCTCATCCAAAAGACGGCACCTCCAACAGTGCAGCGCTCCCTCAGTATTGCACTGGAGTGTCAGCCTAGATTACATGTTCACGTCTCTGGATTGGGACTTGAACCCACAACCGTCTAACTCAGAGGTGAGAGTGCTACCACTGAGCCACAGCTGAAAACATAAATTTTAACAAGGCTTCGAGTGCAGCAAATCATTTTTTTTTCAAAAAGTCTGAAATACCAGAGTCTTGGAACCAACATTGCAAAACACCGAGCCCCAAAAACTATAACGGAGGGCTTTTGGGGGGTTTATCTGGGCCACGGGAATTTCCGCTTGCTCCAATGGATCTACCCATAACCCCATTAAAATCTAAGGATATGGGGTATTTTTAAACTCTTACTGGCCCAGGCACTAACCACTGCACCAATGGGCTACCTCCCTCAGAGTGGAAATTCACTGCAGTGCCTTCCTGCAGCATAAGCAAGTCCAAACAAGAGGTTGCTGAATTTAAAAACTTAAAAATTCCGTTGCTTTCATTGGTGGCTTTTTTTTTTCGTTCATGGGATGTGGACATCGCTGGCAAGGCTATTGCCCATCCCTAATTGCCCTTGAGAAGGTGGTGGTGAGCTGCCTTCTTGAATCTCTGCAGTCCGTGTGGTGAAGGTTCTCCCACAGTGCTGTTAGGAAGGGAGTTCCAGGATTTTGACACAGCGATGAAGGAATGGTAATATGTTTCCAAGTCGGGATGGTGTGTGACTTGGAGGGGAACGTGCAGATGGTGTTGTTCCCATGCGCCTGCTGCCCTTGTCCTTCTAGGTGGTAGAGGTCGCGGTTTTGGGAGATGCTGTTGAAGGAGCCTTGGCGAGTTCCTGAAGATGGTACACACTGCAGCCACGGTGCACCGGTGGTGGAGGGAGTGAATGTTTAAGGTGGTGGATGAGTGCCAATCAAGTGGGCTACTTTGTCCTGAATGGTGTCAAGCTTCTTGAGTGTTGTTGGAGCTGCACTCATCCAAGCAAGTGGAGAGAATTCCATCACACTCCTAGCTTGTGCCTTATAGATGGTGGAAAGACTTTGGGGAGTCAGGAGGTGAGTCACTCGCTGCAGAATATCCAGCCTCTGACCTGCTCTTGTAGCCACAGTATTTATATGACTGGTCCAGTTAAGTTTCTGCTCAATGGTGACCCTCAGGATGTTGATAGAGGGGGATTTGGCGATGGTAATGCCGTTGAATGTCATGGGGAGGTGGTTAGACTCTCTTTTGTTGGAGATGGTCATTGCCTGGCACTTGTCTGGCGCGAATGTTACTTCTCATTTATCCGTCCACACCTGGATGTTGTCCAGGTCTTGCTGCATGCGGGCACGGACTGCTTCATTATCTGAGGGGTTGCGAATGGAACTGAACACTGTGCAATCATCAGTGAACATCCTCACTTCTGACCTTATGATGGAGGGAAGGTCACTGATGAAGCAACTGAAGATGTTTGGGCCTAGGACACTGCCCTGAGGAACTCCTGCAGCAATGTCTTGGGGCTGAGATGATTGGCCTCCAACAACCACTACCATCTTCCTTTGTGCTAGGTACGACTCCAGATAATGGAGAGTTTTCCCACTGATTCCCATTGACTTTAATTTTCTATGGCTCCTTGATGCCACACTTGATCAAATGCTGCCTTGATGTCAAGGGCAGTCACTCTCATCTCACCTCTGGAATTCAGCTTTTTTGTCCAAGTTTGGACCAAGGCTGTAATGAAGTCTGGAGCCGAGTGGTCCTGGCGGAACCCAAACTGAGCATCGGTGAGCAGGTTATTGGTGAGTAAGTGTCGCTTGATAGCACTGTCGACGACACCTTCCATCACTTTGCTGATGATTGAGAGTAGACTGACGGGGCGGTAATTGGCCGGATTGGATTTATCCTGCATTTTGTGGACAAGGCATACCTGGGCAATTTCCACATTGTAGGGTAGATGCCAGTGTTGTAGCTGTACTGGAACAGTTTGGCTAGAGGCGCAGCTAGTTCTGGAGCGAAAGTCTTCAGCACTACAGCCAGGATGTTGTCAGAGCCCATAGCCTTTGCTGTACCCAGTGCACTCGGCTGTTTCTTGATAACACGTGGAGTGAATCGAATTGGCTGAAGACTGGCTTCTGTGATGGTGGGGATCTCGGGAGGAGGCCGAGATGAATCATCCACTCGGCACCTCTGGCTGAAGATTGTTGCAAACACAACAGCCTTGTCTTTTGCACTCACGTGCTGGACTCTGTCATCATTGAGGATGGGGATGTTCATGGAGCCTCCTCCTCCCGATAGTTGTTTAATTGTCCACCACCATTCACGACTGGATGTGGCAGGACTGCAGAGCTTTGATCTGATCCGTTGGTTGTAGAATCGCTTTGCTCTGTCTATAGCACTTTGCTTCTGCTGTTTAGCATGCATGTAGTCCTGAGTTGTAGCTTCACCAGTTTGGCACTTTATTTTTAGGTACGCCTGGTGCTGTTCCTGGCATGTCTTCTACACTTCTCATTGAACCAGGGTTGATCCCCTGGCTTGTTGGTAATGGTAGAGTGAGGGAAATGCAGGGCCATGAGGTTACATATTGTGCAGGAATACAATTCTGCTGCTGCTGATGGCCCACAGTGCCCAGTTTTGAGCTGCTAGATCTGTTCTGAATCTGTCCCATTTAGCACGGTGGTAGTGCCGCACAACACGATGGACGGTGTCCTCAGTGTGAAGACGGGACTTTGTCTCCACAAGGACTGTGCGGTGGTCACTCCTACCAATACTGCCATGGACAGATGCATCTGCAACAGTTAGATTGGCGAGGACGAGGTCAAGTACGCTTTTTCCTCATTTTGGTTCTCTCACCACCTGCCACAGGCCCAGTTTGGCAGCTATGTCCTTCAGGACTTGACCAGCTCGGTCAGTAGTGGTGCTACTGAGCCACTCTTGGTGATGGACATTGAAGTCCCCCACCAGAGTACATTCTGTGCCCTTGATACCCTCAGTGCTTCCTCCACGTGGTGCTCAACATGGAGGAGGACTGATTCATCAGCTGAGGGGCGGTAGGTGGTAATCAGCAGGAGGTTTCCTTGCCCATGTTTGACCTGATGCCATGAGACTTCATGGGGTCCGGAGTCAATGTTGAGGACTCCCAGGGCCACTCCCTCCTGACTGTGTACCACTGTACAGCCACCTCTGGTGGGTTTGCCCTGCTGGTGGGACAGGACTGCCCAGGGATGGTGATGGAGGTGTCTGTGACTTTGGCTGAAAGCTATGATTCTGTGAGTATGGCTATGTCAGGCTGTTGCTTGACTAGTCTGTGGGACAGCTCTTCCAATTTTGGCACTGATGTTAATAAGGAGGACTTTGCAGGGTCGACTGCTTATTCTTGCAGAATAAGCAAGTCCAAACAAGAGGGAGCTGAAATTAAAAACTTTAAAATACCATTGATTTCATTGGTGGTTGGTTTCCCGAAAACCATCAATTGCAGTCGATTCCTTTTGGTAAAATGGCTTTTAAATGTTCTGCTCTGCATGCCGTTAGCAACGCAGGATGCCGGGGACACACAGGCATCCCATCGCTTGGGGACACACAGGCGTCCCTTGTGCCAGCGAAAAGTATATTTCCCTCATTTGCATGGCAGCATAATAATAATCGCGCACTGGTGGGCAGGCCTATTATTCATCATCCCACTACCGCTGGAATTTCTGATGGGTAAAAAAGAGCAGAGACCCGGCGTAACTGGATCCTGCACTAAATTTTGCCCCCGCCCACCTAACATTATTTCTGCAGCCTTCATGCAAACAAAGTGCCCTGGACCAAATTTTATACCCAATGTTAGATTCCTACCATGGTAAATTGAAATATTTAAATTAGTATTGCCACCTTTTGCCCAAACGGATGGACATTGTGGTCAGGAAAGGGGAGGGGCTTAAAATAACTGATGGCAACAGGTAAACATCAAGGCCTGACATCCCTAGGTGACGGGCCGCACTTAAGGAGTGTGGAGGCACTGTGTATGTACACTGTATAGCAGCAACATGCTGTAGTCTCTCTTGTCAGAGTGCTTTGCAGCAGTAGCTAACATGCCAACCTCTACGTGTGTTTGCTCGGTCTAATTACGCCATATGCGCCCCGATGCACCCGGATAAATTGGATGGATTGTGGAGTACATTTTTCCATTAAAAAATAAACAGTTTGAAAATAAATGGACTTGACCCAAAACCAGATGGGTGGTGACTGTAATGAATATGCAATTTCATGAGACCCATCAGAAAATAACCATGTCAGAGATCCATGCAACAAGACTGTATGGCACTATGGACTCGATTTTACCACCCGCTATCGGGTGCGTTCTCGGCGGGGGGGGGGGCCCCGAAAATCGGGAAATCCAGGAGCGGGACCGGATCCCGCTTCGATCCCGCCCACTTCCGGGTTCCCCGCTGACGTGCTGGCGTGCGCGCGCAGCCCCCGCTGGTGGGAATCCCGCAGGCAATTAAAGCCAGCGGGATGCCACTTGAGAGTATTTAGTTAGGTATTTCAGGTCATTAACTGACCTGATTAAGGGACCATGTGGGATTTCGGAACAACATGGGACTGTTTCCCACACTGGGGGAAACACTCCCAGCTCGAATGGACGTGTTGCAGCTGTCAGCCTGTGGCAGCTGCAAAGGTCCATTTGACAGGTGGACGGGGGAGACCCTCACCAATTGCAGGAGGCCACTCTGTCACTTGGGACAAAGTTTGGCCTCCACCACCCTCCTCCTGACGGTCAAAGTCACCAACCTGCACACTTACCCCAGGGTCCGGAGACATGTACCTACCTTGCGGACCCCCTCAGATGTACATCTTGCGGATGGGGGCTGCCGTAGCTGCAGTCATGACCTCCTCGGAGGGCGAACAGCATCACCAGCCTCGCCATCCACGCCGTCCACCTCTGACACGTGGAGCTCCACAACACAGTGCTGTGACACATCCACCTGTACAGCAGGAGGGAGGGCTACCGCAGAGAGAGATGCGTCGCAGAGGGCACTACCCTCGCCACAGGGTCCACAGACCGAGGCTCAGCCTCCTGGACCTCTCTGAGCAGCAGTGCACATGGAGGCTCAGAGTCACTCGACATGTAGCCGTGGACATCTGCAGCCTCTTTCATGCCGAGCTGCTCCTGGCTGGCCCGAGCACCATCTTCCTACCTGTCGCTGTCAAAGTCACCACTGCCCTCCCGAACTTCTCCTCCACAGCCTTCCAGGGTGCAACCGGGGACATTGCCGATGTCTCTCAGTCGTCTGCGCAGAAGAGCCCTGCAAATACACCGACACCCACTCTGCAGTGACACAATGGGTGGCATCAGTGGTGGGTCCTCATAGTGATACCCAGGAGCGGGCATTATTGCACAAACCGGACAGGATTGGCGAAGACATGGCAGTAGTGGTGCCAATATAATGTGTGATGTGAGTTGTTCTGAAATTCAATATAATTAACAACCATGACAAACCCTCAAACACCATTGTGCATCCCCTTCATGCTCACGACATGTTTGCCTTACGCTGCCGACTGCACATATGTGATGCATGCCCTGTGGCTGCAGCACAGGTGGTGGCAGGTTGAGTGAGGCTGATCGTGAAAGAGATGCACGAGAGGGTGAGTATGAGAGAGAGCCATGAGATTGTATGAGGATTGGGTTGAGTGGTAGTGGCGGGATGAGTACTGGCGAGGTGAGTAAGTGCAGGTAAGATGAGGATGGGGTTTGAGTGGGTATGAGGGGTGATGTGACAGAGTAGTGTTGGCAGTGCCGAAGGAGATGTAGGGTGGGGGCAGTGATGTGGCAGACGGAGTGTAGGGGAAAGACTACCTGTACTCACTGTGGCTGACCAACTGAGGTCATTGCAGTGCCTCCTGCACTGTGTGCAGGTGGGCGATACGTTGGTGGCGCTGGTGACCCCCTCTGCCACCTCGAGCCAGGCCTTCCCGGTGGTGGAGGCGGGCCGCTTCTTCCCGCCCACCGGGTGGAAGATCTCTGTCCTCCCCCTCCTCCTCACCCCATGTATTGATACCTGGGGTGAGGCATCATTAAACTGGGAGCAGCCTTCCCCCTGGGCTGCTCCATGCAGTCATTTTCGCTATTGGTTGCAGCATCTGTCAGTGGAGGACTGCCCCTTTAAATAGAGTGCCTCCAGCTGACTGATCTTACTGCGCATGTGCAGCCCACCCGACGCGCAGATCAGCAGCAGGGAACCCAGAGGAGCAGGTAAGTGAATCCAATTAGTGGTTTGCCTGCTACGATCGTGCGGGAAACCCACTAATTTCACCGGGCATGTTACCCACACGCCCGCTAGCCCATCCGCCGAGAACCCGCAGGCCTGCTAAAATCGGGCCCTATATGTTGGGAACATGAAGACAGAGGACATACTTTACCTCGCAGAAACCACCAGGTGGAGCTCAAAAACAAGAAATGCTTCTGAATCACCACATGCAAGACACAAAAATCGACCAGGATTTGCATTAAATCTCTCCAGCACACAGCGACCATTCTGTTTTAGTGTAACATATGGAACCATAGAGATTCTACATTTAATAAGTGACTGTGAATAAGTTATCTGAAATATACCTCAATATTTAATTAGCAAGATAATTAATATATTTGCTCACCCATCACCCCTGTGCTCGCTGACCTACATCGAGTCCCAGTCCACCAAAATTCTCATCCTGGCGTTCAAATCCCTCCGTGGCCTCGCCCCTCCGTATCTCTGAAACCTCCTCCAGACCTCAAGAACCTTGTTTGGGTAAATTTTAACAGACAGCCGGGAAGAGGGTTGGGGGTGGAATTTCCTGACAGCAAACCCGGAAGTACGGGTTTGCCGGACGTCCTTATGATTTTGAACTAAAGACGTCTTTCATTTATTTTCCTATAGGTTTCCCGCCTGACAGGCCAGCCAGATTGACAGGCTGGCTGTCAGTCGGACGGGAGAGCAGCCAGGTAGAGTATGCCAGCAGGTAAAACTCTGGAATTAAAATACTAGTATCAGTAATGATGGCCATGAAACTGCCGGATTATCGTAAAAACCTATCTGGTTCACTAATGTCCTTTAGGGAAGGAAGCCTGCCGCCCTTACCCGGTATGGCCTATATGTGACTCCAGACCCACAGCAATGTGGTTGATTCTTAATTGCCCTCCGAAATGGCCTAGCAAGCCACTCAGTTGTAAAATCTCGCTACGAAAAGTCATAATAAGAATAAAACCGGACGGACCACCCGGCATCGGACCACTAGGCACCGGACACGACAACGGCAAAACACCAAGCCCAGTCGACCCTGCAAGGTCCTCCTTACTAACATCTGGGGACTTGTGCCAAAATTGGGAGAGCTGTCCCACAGACTAGTCAAGCAACAGCCTGACATAGCCATACTCACAGAATCATATCTTTCAGCCAACGTCCCAGACCCTTCCATCACCATCCCTGGGTATGTCCTGTCCCACCGGCAGGACAGACCCACCAGAGGTGGCGGTACAGTGATATACAGTCAGGAGGGAGTGGCCCTGGGAGTCCTCAACATTGACTCTGGACCCCATGAAATCTCATGGCATCAGGTCAAACATGGGCAAGGAAACCTCCTGCTGATTACCACCTACCGTCCTCCCTCAGCTGATGAATCAGTCCTCCTCCATGTTGAACACCACTTGGAGGAAGCACTGAGGGTAGCAAGGGCACAAAATGTACTCTGGGTGGGGGACTTCAATGTCCATCACCAAGAGTGGCTCGGTAGCACCACTACTGACCGAGCTGGCCGAGTCCTGAAGGACATAGCTGCCAGACTGGGCCTGCGGCAGGTGGTGAGCGAAGCAACACGAGGGAAAAACTTACTTGACCTCGTCCTCACCAATCTACCTGTCGCAAATGCATCTGTCCATGACAGTATTGGTAGGAGTGACCACCGCACAGTCCTCGTGGAGATGAAATCCCGTCTTCGCACTGAGGACACCATCCAACGTGTTGTGTGGCACTACCACCGTGCTAAATGGGATAGATTCAGAACAGATCTAGCAGCTCAAAACTGGGCATCCATGAGGTGCTGTGGGCCATCAGCAGCAGCAGAATTGTATTCCAGCACAATCTGTAACCTCATGGCCCGGCATATTCCTCACTCTACCATTACCAACAAGCCAGGGGATCAACTCTGGTTCAATGAGGAGTGTAGAAGAGCATGCCAGGAGCAGCACCAGGCGTACCTAAAAATGAGGTGCCAACCTGGTGAAGCTACAACTCAGGACTACATGCATGCTAAACAGCGGAAGCAACATGCTATAGACAGAGCTAAGCGATTCCACAACCAACGGATCAGATCAAAGCTCTGCAGTCCTGCCACATCCAGTCGTGAATGGTGGTGGACAATTAAACAACTAACGGGAGGAGGAGGCTCTGCAAACATCCCCATTCTCAATGATGGCGGAGTCCAGCACGTGAGTGCAAAAGACAAGGCTGAAGCGTTTGCAACCATCTTCAGCCAGAAGTGCTGAGTGGATAATCCATCTCAGCCTCCTCCCGATATCCCCACCATCACGGAAGCCAGTCTTCGGCCAATTCGATTCACTCCACGTGATATCAAGAAACGGCTGAGTGCACTGGATACAGCAAAGGCTATGGGCCCCGACAACATCCCAGCTGTAGTGCTGAAGACTTGTGTTCCAGAACTGGCTGCGCCTCTAGCTAAGCTGTTCCAGTACAGCTACAACACTGGCATCCACCCGACAATGTGGAAAATTGCCCAGGTATGTCCTGTCCACAAAAAGCAGGACAAATCCAATCCGGCCAATTACCGCCCTATCAGTCTACTCTCAATCATCAGCAAAGTGATGGAAGGTGTCGTCGACAGTGCTATCAAGCGGCACTTACTCACCAATAACCTGCTCACCGATGCTCAGTTTGGGTTCCGCCAGGACCACTCGGCTCCAGACCTCATTACAGCCTTGGTCCAAACATGGACAAAAGAGCTGAATTCCAGAGGTGAGGTGAGAGTGACTGCCCTTGACATCAAGGCAGCATTTGACCGAGTGTGGCACCAAGGAGCCCTAGTAAAATTGAAGTCAATGGGAATCAGAGGGAAAACTCTCCAGTGGCTGGAGTCATACCTAGCACAAAGGAAGATGGTAGTGGTTGTTGGAGGCCAATCATCTCAGCCCCAGGGCATTGCTGCAGGAGTTCCTCAGGGCAGTGTCCTAGGCCCAACCATCTTCAGCTGCTTCATCAATGACCTTCCCTCCATCATAAGGTCAGAAATGGGGATGTTCGCTGATGACTGCACAGTGTTCAGTTCCATTCGCAACCCCTCAGATAATGAAGCAGTCCGAGCCTGCATGCAGCATGACCTGGACAACATCCAGGCTTGGGCTCATAAGTGGCAAGTAACATTCGCGCCAGATAAGTGCCAGGCAATGACCATCTCCAACAAGAGAGAGTCTAACCACCTCCCCTTGACATTCAACGGCATTACCATCGCCGAATCCCCCACCATCAACATCCTGGGGGTCACCATTGACCCGAAACTTAACTGGACCAGCCATATAAATACCGTGGCTACGAGAGCAGGTCAGAGGCTGGGTATTCTGCGGCGAGTGACTCACCTCCTGACTCCCCAAAGCCTTTCCACCATCTGCAAGGCACAAGTCAGGAGTGTGATGGAATACTCTCCACTTGCCTGGATGAGTGCAGCTCCAACAACACTCAAGAAGCTCGACGCCATCCAAGATAAAGCAGCCCGCTTGATTGGCACCCCATCCACCACCCTAAACATTCACTCCCTTCACCACCGGCGCACTGTGGCTGCAGTGTGCACCATCCACAGGATGCACTGCAGCAACTCGCCAAGGCTTCTTCGACAGCACCTCCCAAACCCGCGACCTCTACCACCTAGAAGGACAAGGGCAGCAGGTGCATGGGAACAACACCACCTGCACGTTCCCCTCCAAGTCACACACCATCCCGACTTGGAAATATATCGCCGTTCCTTCATTGTCGCTGGGTCAAAATCCTGGAACTCCCTTCCTAACAGCACTGTGGGAGAACCGTCACCACACGGACTGCAGCGGTTCAAGAAGACGGCTCACCACCACCTTCTCAAGGGCAATTAGGGATGGGCAATAAATGCCGGCCTTGCCAGCGACGCCCACATCCCGTGAACGAATTTTAAAAAATTTTAAAAAGGTAAGTCTTAGATTGGGGGGGGGGGGGGTCATGGGGGGTCAGAGGTGGGGGGGTTCAGACATGGGGAGGGGGGTTTGGCCAATCGCATGTGTGGGATCATGGCAGGTGGGCCTGTTGGGCCTGGAGGAAACACTCCTGCTCCTCCTGGCCCACAAGCAACGCAATAAAGGCACTTACCCGTTGATCCGGGCCTTCTTGCCGCCTCTCACGTGGCGTGAATCAGAAGGCCCAGGAATCCCGGCCCCCAAAGAGTTAAAAATAAAAAAACCTGTCAAAATGGAGGCCTGCAGCCTCCTTAAAAGATTTTATTAACTGACCCGCCTCCCAAGAGTGTGTTTGTCGCCCGTCCCTCGACCCGCCTCTTAAAACCAGAAGTGGGCGGGTTCGAGGCGGCTTGGGGTTGGGTTTTCCTTTATGATTTTTACCTTCCCACCCGCCCCCAACCTACCTGTTCGTGGGTTTAAAATTTATCCATGTTCCTCCAACTTTTGCCTCCAGTCCATTGCCCCACCATTGGCGGCCATGCCTTCAGCCATCTAGGCCCTGAGCTCTGGAATTCCCTGCTTAAACCTCTCCGTTACTCCACCTTTCTCTCCTACTTTAAGACACTCCTTAAATCCTATCTCTTTGACCAAGCTGTTAGTCACCTGTCCTAAAATCTCCTTCCTTGGCTCTGTGTCGATTTTTGTCTGATTACACCCTGTGAAGCACCCTGGGACATTTTACTACATTAAAGGTGCTATATAAATGTTGTTGTTAATGGGCCATAATTTGCTGTAGCAGGGCATCTAACAGCATCTGCCGTTAGTTAGACTTGCCCTTGCATGTTCAGGTTTTTAAATTTTTTGGGTGGCAAGTTGCTGAAAGTGTGAGGTGATAACGTCGCAGCGAGGGAAACAGGGCATGTGGGACCCGAGTGAACAGGGCAAGCAACTGTGTATCTCCTTAACCAATCAGATTGAAGGATTGTGAAATTAACAGCGCAAGGACTGAGAAGGAAGTGTAAACTAGAGTGGGTGAATTCAATGTCAAATCAGGTACAGAAAGAGAAATAAAGAAAAGAAAGATTGGATTAAGAGAGAGAGAGAAAGAGAGAGACAGAAAGGAAAAGTTAAAAAAAATGTGATTTAAAATTTTAACAATTAAAACCTGAAGGAATGAGACTCCATACTTGTAATATTTAATTTTCAGTGCCAGAGAGGTTGATTGGCATAACGAACACTTACCACGTTGTTAAAAGGGTATTTAGACTTGAAATGACTTGATTTTCTGTGATGAGTTTAGTTCGTATCTGCCACGCAAATTACAGCAACTTCACGCCATTCAATGGTGAGGCAGACAACGAGATGCTGTTCTGCGAAGCTAACGGCGCCACTCAGACAACAACTTTGGATATCTGCATTTAAAGCGCGTCTGCCTTCGCCTGAAGTTGCTGTACCATTTGTACAGAAATAACGACGAGTGCCATTAGCCTCACCATTATTTTGACAGCAAATTCTGGCCCACTTTGTATTTTAATGACATTTTTCATAAATACAAGTAAAGCCACAAATACACATTGTGCATTCTTTATTCATAGCAGGAACAGAGCTAGAGTTTCACAACTGGATCAAATCAGATGAGTATTACAGAGTGGAGTACTATTTTTAATTCAATTAATAGTCTCGTTTTCACATTTACACAGGATCAGAAAATGTTTAGTAAAACTTACTTTGCCGCATGCACTGCATCTGGAAACAACTGAAGAAAGAGCAACAGTGCATTAAAGGTCATTACTGAGATTCCAGGCTGCGTTAGAAAAACTGAGATCACTAATTCAGGTGAACTTTTGCTCTCCCTAAGGTTTAGTTGGTGAAGTGACTGACAGCCCGAGCGAGAAAAAGAGTTAAACAACTCCCCCAGGTAACACTACCATGTTCCCCTGTTCAAGTCAGTTTGTCATTTAGACACCTTGGCCTTTGAGAATTATACTATGAAAGATTTTGTGGGTCCAACTTTTGGGAAAAGTTCATGCAGTGCGCAGTGCTCAACTTGTACGATGCTGTACAAAGCCAGTTTTTTATATGCTTTGAATTAATATTGTTTGATAAATAACTTGCAATCAAACACAACAAACAGGTGAAATGGGTAAAAATGAATGAAAGGAAAGGAGAAAAGACTGGCATTTTATACAGTGTGATCCACAACCTTAGGACATGCCAAAGTGCTTTACAGCCAATGAAGTACTTTTGAAGTATAGTCACTGTTGTAATGTAGGAAACGCGGCAGCCAATTTGCACACAGCAAAGTCCCACAAACAGCAATGAAATAAATGACTAGATACTCTGTTTGATACACTTGGCACCACCCAGACCAAATTTAATTATGATGTGGAGATGCCGGTGATGGACTGGGGTGGACAAATGTAAGGAATCTTACAACACCAGGTTATAGTCCAACAGTTTTATTTTAAAATCACAAGCTTTCGGAGATTATCTCCTTTGTCAGGTGAGTGAGTGAAAGGTTCTCAAATCGCATATCTTATATTAGGCTGGGACACGATCACACCAATCAAAGGTGTCGTTGGTGTTCAGACAGGTTAGCCACGGAAAACAGTACTGAATACACAATGGGTCAGATTACAAAGCCAGAGAGAGAAAGAGACCCGAAAGGCAGAGAGAGAGAGAGAGAATTTCCAGTTGTATTAAAAACAGATAACTTTTTTTTCCCCCTGCTGGTGGGGTTACGTGTAGCGTGACATGAACCCAAGATCCCAGTTGAGGCTGTCCTCATGGGTGCGGAACTTGGCTGTCAATTTCTGCTCGACGATTTTGCGTTGTCGTGTGTCTCGAAGGCTGCCTTGGAAAACGCTTACCCGAAGTTCGGTGGCTGAATGTCCGTGACTGCTAAAGTGTTCCCCGACTGGGAGGGAACCCTCCTGTCTGGCGATTGTTGCGCGGTGTCCGTTCATCCGTTGTCGCAGTGTCTGCATGGTCTCGCCAATGTACCATGCTCCGGGGCATCCTTTCCTGCAACGTTGGCCGAGTCACAGGAGTATGAACCATGTACCTGGTGGGTGGTGTCCTCTCGTGTGATGGTGGTATCTGTGTCGATGATCTGGCATGTCTTGCAGAGGTTACCGTGGCAGGGTTGTGTGGTGTCGTGGACGCTGTTCTCCTGAAAGCTGGGTAATTTGCTGCAAACGATGGTCTGTTTGAGGTTGGGTGGCTGTTTGAAGGCGAGTAGTGGAGGCGTGGGGATGACCTTAGCGAGGTGTTCGTCGTCATCGATGACATGTTGAAGGCTGCGGAGAACATGGCGTAGATTCTCCGCTCCGGGGAAGTACTGGACGACAAAGTTTAATTATAGCATAGGTGGATGGAAATGCCACAAAGTTCGTCTGTGATTTACTTGTATGCAACCGTAATTTGTAACTAGAAATTGTCCACAAAGCATACACACATGAGCATTATTCATTTTTGGAGTCACAATAAGTTTTGATGCAAATAGAAGATAAAATGTTTGCAAAATGGCCGAGATTACCCCGATCCTCTTCTCCTCCATCCATGACCACTGACATTAAAGCACCAATTTTAACCTCCGTGCAGAGATCAGTATGAGACCCTGGTATTTCAATGCAAGCCCACAAGAAATCCTCACGAAAATTTGAACAAAATACTTATCTAGCTCTCTTCTGGCCACTCTGCTGTCTTGCGCTAGGTTTTGGTGATAGGTTTGGCGATGTGGGGGCATCCCAATATCTGCGGTTAAGAATCGCATTGCGGCGCTGATGACATCATCAAACCATGACGTTTGAATCTAAAATGGGCGGGCCAGTTTGCCCTCCCAAATGGTGTTTTCCAGTATGTAAAAGTGGCGTCAGGCGGGAAGGCATCGGGAGCGCAGCGCAAGCCCTCCCAATCGCCATTTTACCTTCCCGCCTGGGGCTGGGTTAAAATCAGGGATCAAGTATGAGAGCAGAAACCAATCACTAACTTTATGGAAATCTAAAACACAAAGCCACATTTCTTAAGCCAATCTATTTGGAAGATATCCGTTGAGCACATTGTCTATATTATGAACTGGTGCAACTGTGGCAAAGTTGTAGATAAGGATCACTAACCTATTTAAATCAGACTACTGATGGTACCAAATACACATAGGGCTAAAAATAGCAATCTGAGGACAAGGGCACATTGGGGCTATGTGTACCTTCATGCTCTCAAATATTACATTACAGAGGGAAAACTGTGACAGAGGCATTTGTGCAGCTAAATACTTTGTAACTAATGATGAAGTTAGTCATTATGCTGAAATATGAAAGGATTTGTAAACGTATATATGGACCCCATGGAAATATACGTTCAATATATGACTGAATCTGAGACCACTAAGTAACTAATTGTATTTGGAAGCAAAATGTCAAGAGATATAACTTGAGTTGTATTAAAACAAAAGGTTTTTTTTAGCTATTGAATTTAAACCAGTTATCCAAAAAGAAAGAAAGGGTAAAGCATTTACCAGTTTAGCCCTTGATTATATTCATTTGATAACACTGAATATTTTGAAGCATTGTTTTCCTGAATTCCAGGACCTCAATTCTAAACTTTTAATTATTGTCCCTGTGGTTACTAAGCAGCAGAGGAGTGAAGGTCAGAGTTGATGCATCATGGGTTAGACTTATTGTTGAAACAGATGCCTAGTAAGTTAGAGATACTATCTACAACTGTTCCAAAGGGGTTAACTCAGAGCAGATCAAATGACCTGGGAAATCAAAACTCTTTTCATAGAACAAACAGGTGGTTCGAACATGGATCATGTTGTCATGATGTCATGACTTAGGTGTCAAAGAATTGCTCATTTCCCAGAGTTGAAGCCTGTAACTAATCCACCAGTCTTTGAAATTTAAACGCAAAGGAGCAAAACATTCCCTCCCCCACTTCTCTATTAAAAGATCCATTCACCAATACGGGACCCAATTTAACAGCAAAATTGTGTCAAATTGAACTTGTCAGATTTGTGATCATTAGGGGCTGAGCAGCCATTCTGTTTATTGGAAAGCCTCATTATTTCATGGCACAAGCTTTTTTTCTCTTAGCTCACGTCTAAATGTCGGCTATAATTAAACTTGAGTCATACTTTCGAAGCTTAGGTAACTCTAATTAGATGTCCATCTCTGAAGTGGAAATATCTCACAAGGCATCCACACTGTGTCATAACAGAAAAAGTTTTCAAAGTCCTAAATGGTACTCCAGTCATTAATCATGAGTATTATGACAGGCTTTTCAACTTTTTCAAAAGCTTTGCCTTTTTGGAGAGCTTACTGTTTTTATTATAGCCAGGAATTTAAAGTGAAATCGTTCTTAAGAATGATGCAGTGTTATAATCTGAAACAAATATTATTATATATGGACTTAAGTACAGTTTATCCAAGGAATTATATTTGCCATTTTTTCCTTGGAGCTTTCCTTGGTTTTCTTGTAATTCACTGTGCTTGTGTATGGTACATTTGTTTAATTTGCCAAATCCAATGTTTGAATTATAAAGTTGCTATGCTAGCTGACAAGATTCCCCTTTGGGCTCCCAAGAACTCAAACACATCCCCTACTGAGGATTTGGCTCACACCCACCATTAGACTGGAAGTGATCTCAAGGTCAGAGAGCATGAATGAAAAACCCCAGAGAAGTAGATGCATAGACTCGCTAAATGTAGATAGATAAAATAGACACTGACCATCAATCAGTAAAATAAATACTCACCAAACTTTAGTATGTAAAGTAAGCACCCACTAAACATAGATATGTAGAATAGCTTGATTGGCACCCCATCCACCACCCTAAACATTCACTCCCTTCGCCACCGGCGCACTTTGGCTGTAATGTGTACCATCCACAGGATGCACTGCAGCAACTCGCCAAGGCTTCTTCGACAGCACCTCCCAAACACGCGACCTCTACCACCTAGAAGGACAAGGGCAGCAGGCACATGGGAACAACACCACCTGCACGTTCCCCTCCAAGTCATACACCATCCCGACTTGGAATATATTGCCGTTCCTTCATCGTCGCTGGGTCAAAATCCTGGAACTCCCTTCCTAACAGCACTGTGGGAGAACCTTCACCACACGGACTGCAGCGGTTCAAGAAGGCGGCTCACCACCACCTTCTCAAGGGCAATTAGGGATGGGCAATAAATGCTGGCCTCACCAGCGATGCCCACATCCCATGAATGAATAAAAAAAAATACCCACTGAACAGAGTTACATAAAATAGACACCCATATCGGTGCCTGAGAATGCTGCTGGATGTCAACTTCAACTTGAACTCAATCCTTCAGGACTGTACTGAGAAGGGCCAAAGGCACTTTGGTCTTTCTAATTTTTCTTCAATGACCCAGTGCAGGATAAGCTTTTGGCACATAAGGCATGTCTTCAGACAGTTCTGTTTCCAGTTCTGGAAATTGGTTAAAAATGTTTTAAGAATCCTGAGCAGAGCAGGCCCAGTTCCGCTCAATACTGCATGGGGCCTAAAACAGAACGCAGGCCCCTCACTTATAAGGAGCCTTATGCCTGTTTTAGGCGGCTGCCTTGGATGCCTGCAAAGCAGCCTTTAGCAATACAGCAGCACCCACAACACAGGTCCTGCTCCTCCTGGCCCCACAAAGGAAAACTTTTGACTTGGAGGGCCTCTTCGTCCTTCCTGCCATCTACTGACCCGTTTTACCTGGCGGGAAAGTCGCAGTGGCTTCCCCACTCAGGCCTGGGTTAAAATGCAATTGTGGTAATGGGACCCCGATTTGCATTAATTCGTGAGGCTCCTGCCTTCTTCCAGCAAGCACCACAGCCACGTAACTACGGTGAGCAATTAAAATGGTGGCCAGCAGGAATACTCCATTTTAAAGCCCATGCCTGCCGGCTGGGATGCGTTGAAATCAGTCTCTTACATTATGTTCCTCTCCAAATACTTTTCCCCAATAAAAACAGGTTTAATTTTTGTGACTCTCCCATTTGTAACTTAAAGTGCTAAGCTACCGAATCATCTCTGAATGTTTTCCAATATAACAACATTGTGAGACAGTGAACAAAGGATTATTATTTTCTGCTAATACAGCCATGCAAATGCTACAAAGGCACGGGATTTGCCTTCCACCCAGAAGCTGGCTACCAATAGAGGGCTACAATAGTGCTGGAATCCTGCCCACAATTGTACAAGGGGTTGAAATCAGGTGGGTTTACAGCGGGGTCATTAGTACCGGTGGAAATGCATACAAACATACAAAACTGATGGACAGGAAAAGACCAGATGATCCATCAAGCCCATACCTTACAGTCATGCTACAACTAAACATCATGAGCTCCAAAACTCCCCACCCACCAGCAGCCATGTAATCTCCTGGGAGAGGCCAGAAACCAGGTTAAAAGAAAAAGATCTCGAGGGAGACTTGAGTTGGGACCTGCCCTATGGAAGAACACGACACACAAACAGATTCATTTATTTAATTATCTGGAAGACATAATCATTCTCTTTCATGATTAGTTGTAATCTATACTACCTACTAGTGGGAATAACAAGCTCTAACTTGCTGTTACACATACAGGGGCCACTATTTCACTTAACTCCCAAGAGGAAGCAATCCTGTTTCCACATGATTAGTTTTGCTAATCTTCGGAATGAACAAGCCAGTTTACATTGAATCAAACTAGACCTCACACACAATGCTTTGCTTACAAGACCATTATAATTTTAAATTCTTTTTACCTTACCATAATGCAACACATTAAGCCATCTAATGTTAATCTCCTACAGATCTTAAGCCTCTTCCACCAATTAATCAAACAGGCTGCTACAAACTCAACTCTGTAATTAATATTTAAGCTGTGTTGGACACTAGTTCAGGGCCAATGAATGCTAACAGAACAAATGGATGCTTTCCTCAACTTATTGTTGAGGACAGTCCTACTCCAACTCTTTCTTCCAATTAAAGCTCCTGAACTAAATCAATGCAGATTTTTTTTCTAAAGAGAGCTACTCCAGAGTCAGCTGACTGATTATCTGAACATTGATTCCTTTCTGTGGACAGATATCCAAGATCCCAATTTGTACTGACAGTTGAGTACATCACAAAACTAATGCTCCAGCACTTATTTTTCCAACAGATGTTTCTGGATTGATCAATGCATAGATCTTACCTTAGTGTAGCTCCAGGCCTAATTGGCACTGATTCCTTGGGCTCAATTTTGAAATGGTGGTGGGTTGGCAGCTGGGGTGGGGGGAGGGGGGGGGTGGTGAAGGTGCGTGTGGCAAACCTGAATTTAAAAAACTTACCGTTTCCGACTCAATCACAATGTAATTGATGGTGTTTGAAGTTCTTCCCGGGTTTCGCGCCCGGCAGCCAGCCTGATTGACAGGCTGGCTGCCGTCAGGAGCTGCAACACCGATGGGGTTGAAAGAGAAAGAGTAAGATGGTATCCGGTGCTGGAACGGAAGATCAGGTTCGGGGGACAGTGGAAGATCGGGGGGGGGAGAGGGGAAGATCGGGGGAGAGAGGGGAAGATCAGCGGGACATTGGGGGGGGAAGAGGGGGAGATTGGGGGGACATTGGGGAGGTGAAGAGGGGGAGATTGGGGGGACATTGGGGAGGTGAAGAGGGGAGATTGGGGGGACATCGGGGAGGTGAAGAGGGGAAGATCGGGGGGACATCGGGGGTGGGGGGAAGAGAGGGAGAGGGAGACATCGGATACAGGAGCAGGGTGGAAAGGTAGGTTGATTTTGTGTTTTAACTTTGTGCAATGGTTTGTTATTTAACTTATTTTGTTTCTTTTTGCCTGAACTGGACCTTCATGCCTGGTTTCACCAAGCGTGAGTCACAAACCGTGGGAAAGCCACCCAGGTAAGATAAAAATCGTTCTAACTACCTAATATGTCACAAGTAAAGTGCCTAAGTACCTCAATGAGGTATGTTTGGTTCTTTAACTATCATCCGCTGGCTTTAATTGCTGGCGGGACTTCCGGACTCGAGACCCCCGCACGCACACAGGTGTGTCTGTGGGAAACTCCGAAGTCGGTGGGTTGGACCCGGCTTCTGAACCCACTCTGCATTTCTGCAATTTTCACAACCCCCCCGTCCTCAATGCACCCGCAATTTAGGTTTAAAATTGAGCCCCTTGACTCAGTAGATACTAGAGAATTGACCAATATATTGCCTATATGGATGTTCCAGAACCAACCAAAATTGACTTCCTTCCTGGATTCAACAGGATTTACTGACAATATCTCCATACCATAATAGATGCTTCAAGTCCAATTAATACTGTATTGATATTTCTTTCCCCAGATAAACTTCAAGCATAATGATAATACCCATTTTTGAACTTCAATGTGTTTTTTAAAAAATTATGGGTTTCCTAATTTAAACAGGAAATTGTAACATTTCAAATAGCTGTTTCACAAATGATAAACTATACTGCCTCATAGGAATAAGATACTCCATTATCTTACTTTGATTTATTTTCAGAGAGCTCTTTTAATGTGTAATTGTTTTTCCTCATTAAGCCATTGAAATACATAAATGGATAATATCAATTCCTTCATTAGTTGCCAACATTGTTCAAAAGAGGGGACAGTATTCCTTTCTTAAGGAGTGCCATTGCATTGGGGAGTTTTTAGGTCGACTAAGTCCATATTATATTCAGGAAAGTAGCCTGCAGTAAAAATTCCACTGAAACTCTGCCATGTTATTACTGCAGTAGCTTATTTAGTGACTGTATCTACAATGTGAATTCCTGCAATGTTTTTTCCCCCAGGATTTATGGAATCATGGAAAGTTTGAAGGACAGACATAACAAGTTGTTTTGTGCCATTAATTGCATTATTGCAGTTGCCACATTTATGAACCTGCTCCCTTAACAGTGCAGATGACAATGCTCCTTTAAGCTTCACGAGAGATACAAGACAAAGGAACTATCCATAATTTTGTGCTTTCTTGCCTTCCTCCAAAAAATATAAATAAATATATCTAACTAACATTAGGTGATTGAAAATGAATTCTATCTGAATGAATGGTTCGTGTGAATACTTAGTTGAAGGTCTCTAACTCCAATATTAAAAGTAGATGCAAATTTACAGGAGGTAACTTCCTAAAAAAATTTGAGATAAATTTTCCTGGGCTTCCCTCCACACTGTCCCAGGTAATAGAATGGACAGAAGCAAACAGATTAATCCAAAATGTCTTCCATGAAGGAAAAACAATTGTATAAATCATTGAAGAAGTTTCAGCCGCACATGGAAAAGTTCAGAATCAACTAACATTTAGCTGCTCACGCTGTAGTTAATCCGTGATTAATTATACAAGTATGAGAAACACTGCAGTATTTATTAGGTATATTCCATCAGTCTTGGAATGACGTTATAAGCTACAAGAGAATAATTCTGATGAAAGGCCATCGACCTGAAACGTTAATTCTGTTTCTCTCTCCGCAGATACTGGCTGACCTGCTGATTGTTTCAAGCATTTTCTGTTTTTATTTCAGATTTCCAGCGGTGTTCTGCTTTTGTTTAAGAGAATAGTTTGAGTAGTTTGCATTAACTTCGACAAATGTGTGATCATCTTTAATTCGCTGGTTCCAAATTGTTTTTCATATAAGTGTGTGAGCCCTTAAAAATCTAAAATTGTAGAGTTTGTGTGTGGCTAATGTAAGTCTCATGTTGCAAGTTGTGACTGTGGTTGACCACTGGGTGGACTGTTGCTTGTATTATTAATACTGTCAACAAGTAGAAACCCAGTGATGTGTGGCCATCTCAACCAAATTGTGCTGAATTGAATAGACTGGATCATTAAAACGTTTGTAATCCTCTAGGAGCAGTCTCTAAGTTTTTCCTCCAACTTAAAAGTATAATGTTTCATTTGCATGGTGGGTAGTTGAAGTTCCATTGCATTTTGGATTTATATGGAGCCTTTTGTTCAGTATAAAATTACCTGTAAGTTATTTTTTGTCCCAGCACTGTCTCATGCTAAAACATGGACAAAAATGGTATTGGGAAAAGTTTAAAATACAATGTATGGGTATGTATAAAAATAAAAACGATCCTTTAGCAGTGCAGAAATGTGAGAATGTGTGCAGAGATTTCTAGTACAAAAGATTTATGTTTCCTTTCATCGGGGGGCACTGGGAGGTCACTCTGAACCCATATGAAACACTATTCATTTGGCATGTGAATTTTTAAGATAGCCCCCCAGGCTTTTTTGACAAGACATTTCTTATAGTAATTAAAGGGGTGACCTTGTCAGAAAAATAACCACAAACCAAAATGGAAAACCGAAACAAGACAACTTAGAAGTCCTGTCATCGGAGTTTTGATGAAAGGTTACATCTGAAAGGTGAACCTGTTTCTCTTTCAGATGTTGATCAAACCTGCTGTGTATTTCCAGCAGTTTTTGTTTTTATTTCAGTTGTCGAGATTTCTGTGCCTTTTTTCCTTAACATAGTTTTGGGGAAACTTAACTGGTGGATCTTGCACAATTTCCAGAATTTGGTTTTGCTAAAGTGTAAATTAAAATTCAGAAGTCATCACTTACTGTTTATCACATTTAGCAACAACTACAGGACTTCAGTTGCCTGTTAAAAGAGTTTTCCTTTACAATTAGCTCAGTACTAGTCTTAGGTTGCTGACTATATAATCAAAGTAAATGTAGTTACAATGGATCTGGAGCACACTTTAAAAATCATAATCTCAACAGAATTAAAAGCTGGAAATGCATCACAGGTCGATCAGTATGAAGTAGGAGAAAGAGAGATTAATAGTTTTGGCTATTGCTATTCGGCAGAACTCAGGGGTAAAATCAAAATGTCAACATATCTTTGTCTTTCAGTTGCTAACTGATCTGGACTGAGAATTCTTCTGATCACTATGGCATAGCCTTTCCGATCATAATACCGATCGTAATCCATTTAAAGTCAATGGTTTACCATTAGCAACACGATTGGAAAACCTAGGCCTTTGCGTAGAGACATTGTGAAGGTGGTCATGGGTGTATTCTATTGGCTCAATGCGGGGTGTAGAAGAGTATGCCAGGAGCAGTACCAGACATACCTTAGAGTGAGGTATAGAACATAATAAGGTTACTGCACAGGGCTACCTGTACGCTAAGCAACAAATGTAGTAGGCTAAAGGCAGAGCTAAGTGGTCCCACAAAGAATGAATCAGAGTGAAGCTCTGTAACTCTACCACATCCAGTCAAGAATGGTGGTGACCAACCAAAAAACTAACAGGAAGAGAAGGCTTCATGACCATCCCCATCCTCAACCAGCACGTGATGGCAAGAGATGAGGCCCAAGTGTTTGCAAATGTCTTCAGCCAACAGTGCTGACTACTGTAATCATACTCAGCCTCCTGCCAAGATCCCCATGATCATAGATTCCAATGTCCAGCCAATTCAGTTCACTCCATGTGACAATAAGAAATAGCTGAACATAGAAATACAGAAACACTTTTATGATGTTGCTTTGGAGTTCGAGCACTTTCTGTTTTATTTCATATTTCAAGCATTTGTATTTTTTCTTTTCATCGCCAATCTTTACAGACAATTGTACTCAAGCTTCTAAGAGAAAGGAGTGTCATCAATTTTGACTGTGTCATCTTGAAGTAGAAGAGGGGAGCAAAGAATTTGGAATGCAATCCTGTCTTCTTAAAATTTAAGTAAATTCCATTATTGATGGACAATTTGGGTCATCTCTTCTTCCCTTCCAATGCCAATAGCATGGATGTGAAGGACTAGCATAGGAAGAAAGAAAGTGAGGAGAAAATATTAATAAAATGAAGATAAAGAAGCCTTAATTGATCAATATTTGTAAAATATAACCTAACAAAATAGTTTATTTGTATTAATTTTACTAAGTGTGAAAAGATAAAGTATTAAAATTTTGCAAGACACCTGAGATAGCTCAGTGTTTAAATACACTGACTAATTGAACCATATAGACAGGAAGGGCCCAAGTTTCATCTTCATTTTGTTCAGAATTAGGTGATCTCAGCTGGGATGGTACCAGAAGCACTCAGTACCCTGAATCTGGAATGAGAATTATCAAAAAGAATTCCTTCTCATGATTGTTCCTCAGTGTCAGCTAGGCTCCGTTGGTAGCACTCTCACCTCTGAGTTAGAAGGTGGTGGGTTCAAACCTCACCTTTGAACTTAAGCACACTTCAGTGCAGTACGAAGGTAATTCAAAGGTGCCATCTTTCAAATGAGACATTAAACTGAGGCTTCATCCATCTGGTCAGGTGGATGTTAATTATCCCTTTTTGAAGAAGAGCAGGTAGCTGCCCCAATGACCCGGCCAATATTCTTCTCTTAACCTACATCACTGTAAAAAGATTAACTGATCATTTATCTTATCTGGTATTTATAGGATTTTATTGTGCACAATTTGGCTGCTGCATTTGCATACATAACTGTCTATACTTCAAAAGTAATTTACTGGATACAAAGTGCTTTGGGATGTCCTGGGGATATGATCAGGCTATATCAATGCAGGTTCTTTTTTTCTCAGTGATACAAAATTGGATTGACGACAGAAGACAGAGGGTGGTTGTAGAGGGTTGTGTTTCAAACTGGAGGCCTGTGACCAGCGGTGTGCCTCAGGGATCGGTGCTGGGTCCGCTGTTATTTGTTATTTATATTAATGATTTGGATGAGAATTTAGGAGGCATGATTAGTAAGTTTGCAGATGACACCAAGATTGGTGGCATTGTGGACAGTGAAGAAGGTTATCTAGGATTGCAACGGGATCTTGATGAATTGGGCCAGTGGGCCGATGAATGGCAGATGGAGTTTAATTTAGATAAATGTGAGGTGATGCATTTTGGTAGATCGAATCGGGCCAGGACCTACTCCGTTAATGGTAGGGCGTTGGGGAGAGTTATAGAACAAAGAGATCTAGGAGTACAGGTTCATAGCTCCTTGAAAGTGGAGTCACAGGTGGATAGGGTGGTGAAGAAGGCATTCAGCATGCTTGGTTTCATTGGTCAGAACATTGAATACAGGAGTTGGGATGTCTTGTTGAAGTTGTACAAGACATTAGTAAGGCCACACTTAGAATACTGTGTACAGTTCTGGTCACCCTATTATAGAAAGGATATTATTAAACTAGAAAGAGTGCAGAAAAGATTTACTAGGATGCTACCGGGACTTGATGGTTTGACATATAGGGAGAGGTTAGATAGACTGAGACTTTTTTCCCTGGAGAGTAGGAGGTTAAGGGGTGATCTTATAGAAGTCTATAAAATAATGAGGGGCTTTCTTAAGGTAGATAGTCAAAATCTTTTCCCAAAGGTAGGGGAGTCTATAATGAGGGGGCATAGATTTAAGGTGAGAGGGGAGAGATACAAAAGGGTCCAGAGGGGCAATTTTTTCACTCAAAGGGTGGTGAGTGTCTGGAACGAGCTGCCAGAGGCAGTAGTAGAGGCGGGTACAATTTTGTCTTTTAAAAAGCATTTGGACAGTTACATGGGTAAGATGGGTATAGAGGGATATGGGCCAAGTGCAGGCAATTGGGACTAGCTTAGTGGTATAAACTGGGCGACATGGACATGTTGGGCCGAAGGGCCTGTTTCCATGTTGTAAACTTCTATGATTCTATGACTTACTAAAAAGAGTTTATAGTCGGCAATCAGGGAATTGCAGGATTGGGCTCTACTGATGTCCTCATGAATAGCCTGACATAATTCAAAGTCTACCTCTCTGTTTATCTCATTTTATAGAAACCCACTACAATATATAAGAGTCTTCAACCCAAGCAACTGGGAAACCTATATATAATAGGCCTTGAATTTCCCTGGGATTTGTCCCAGTCTCCCATCCTTCTCAGCCATTTACACTGTTTCTCTGGGGGTTCCGTGTTTCTCCTGCTGAAGTTACAGTGGGAGATCAGGACAATCCCAAAGGATATTCAGGGCTGTTGAATTCCTGCTATGAATATGGTGTGCTCACTCTCCTCATGGGACACACCCTACTTATCTATGTCCAAAGAGTTTACACATAGGCTGGTAGAACCAAGACTTGCAGGGGTACTGCTGGTGTTCAACCAGCTAAAACTGTACAACTTATCAGTACAGCTTACAGCGTGTCCTGCTTGGATCACTGTTTTTGTTATGCTATTGGCTTTCAGGGTTCTCCAGGGCTGAGTGGAGAAAATCTTGGCTCTTAGTGTCATCAATCTATTGGGCACGATTTTATCCCCAGGTGCGTTGGGTGTGGGGGGTAATCAAGATCGCAGATTTGTGGAGCGGTAAGGAATCCCAGCTCCAACCCACCGAGAAACGTGTACGACCCAGAAGCATCTGGGTGCGTGCGTGATTTAGGAAGCCAGAAGTCCCGTCGGCAATTAAAGCCGGTAGGTCAGTATTTAAAGCAAGAATCAAGGTAGTTAAAGTCATTGGAATGGTGGTTTTTATTTTTATTGATGCAGGGAAACGATTTCAACGCTGCCTCAATGTGTTTCCCGTGCTGTGTGAAACATGCCATGGAAACTGAGGTGGGTTGCAGCCGGCAGCCATTTGGCCATTTAAATCCCTGTTTGACAGATGGGGATAAAAGGTGAGTTTTTGCTGCAGGGCACTCAGTTCTCTCAGACAAACTTTTGGCCAGGAAATCTTTGTGTTTAGACTGAGAATTCTTGGTTCACACAGAATTGTTCTGTTTACACATATTTATCTACTTTTTGAATCCCCTCAAACTGACAACATCAGGATGGGGGTGGGGTGGGGGCGCAATGACTGCATTCACCAGTACATCCGAGGAGGAGGCACATCACCACCTGCGGCAGGCACGGCATGCAGTTCTGCCACTTGCAGCTCCACAAGACAGAGGTGCACCACAGGGACCTGCAGAAGAGCAAAGAAGAGAACAACAGAGGGACGACGTCGCAGGAGACACTACCCTCAAGAGAGGGTCTACAGACAGAGGCTGGGCTTTCTGCACCTCTCTGAGGAGCAGTGCCTACGAAAGCTGAGAGTGAGTTGCCAAGTGGTCGCAGACATCTGTACGCTCCTTCATGCAGAGCTGCTCTTGGCTGGGCCTGTGTAAGATTCTCAAAATTCACTGATCCCCCAAAACTCGGAGAAAAACCCTAAAGAAAAGGACTTTGGACTCTTTTCTAACCATTTCAGGGTGATGAAATATTGAGCCTAACAGAGGGTGATTCAAGGTCAAAAACCAAGATTTGGTATTTTAAAAAGGCATGTTTGGGCTTGTAAAGGATAAAAAAGGCTGCAACAGGAGTTGGGATCAACCTCTGTAATAGACGGTTTGAGTATTGGAGTTAATCAAACTGTCTGGGGAACTGTGCGATGTCACTCAGCCCCTACCAGACATTTACATTCAGACAATAGACTCACGGAAGAGCAGTCCCCACCCAAATTACAGGACCCATCCAAAACATGCATAAAACAAATCCAATCAGCCCACTCCATAGAAATCTCAGGCCCAGTCAGGAAACTCGAAACCTGAGCACAATGACTACAATCAAGCAAGAGCTCAACAACTCATGAAGCCATCCCAAAACCACTTCACACATTTCATAAACAAGTTACTCTTAACGAGCCAGCCAAAATCTTACAATAAACCGGGTCAAATTTGGCACACAGATAAGGAGGCTTCAATTAATATAATTGAAGGCCCATTTTCTCAAGAAGTTCAGTTCAGCCAGGAGTTCGACAGCTCGGGAGACAACAGTTCAACAAGGCGAGGGGGCAATAGAAAGAAGTTCAACAGAGAAGGTCAGCAGCTCTAGAAGCAGGCCGACACACAAGAAGAAACCAGAGCAACAGCCCCAGTGACCATTGGACACTTCGCGGCAACAAGGGCCTTACGAAACAACCAACCGAATATTACCACTAACCAACCGGGTAATATTGAGCCACTGCGACCAAAGAAAACCAACTCGGGAGAAAACCAAAGATCCACAAAGTTTTCACTCTACAATCTATTCCTGACTTACCCCTGGGTGAGTTTTCTACTCAAAAGACTCTAAATCCTATCACTTTACGAAGAAAAGTGGGTACTCACCCGATAGATCCAAGACGCACCCTACCGTATCAGCGGACTCGCAAAGACTGACCAGCTACGCAGTTGAAGTCCTCTACCGGGGTACGAGAGACAACAACCAACAAATACTGCGAACCCCGAAATCGTGAACCAGCTCAACTGTCAAGGATTCGTTTGGTGAGCATTATCTCTGGTCCTTTAGAGCCCAACTTAGCTAGTAAAGTGGGATTGGGAGGGGTGAGGCATCTTCTTACTGTAATTTCCCTCATGCATACCGAAGTGTTCCCCATTTTATTAGTGTGTTAAGATTGTTGTGTTGTATTTTCTCTCTTGAATGAAGATCAAAGTTTCTTGCACCAAAACCAGTTGTCTGCTGCACTTTTGTCACAACCCCCAAATAAGTCCAAGGTCTAGAACCCAGGGAGTGGGAGCGATTCGAACCGCTCAGAAGTCAGAGGTGAAGCTGACACACACCACCACCACCCCTTACACCTCGTGGCGTCGCATTGCCCGTCGCAGTTAAAGTGACCACTGCCCTCAACTTCTTCATCTTCGGATCCTACCAGGGCGCCACCGGTGACATCGCCGGGATCTCTTAATCGTCTGCCTACAAGTGCATACAACAGGTCACGGATGGTTTGTTTTGCAGGGCGTCTCACTATATCAACTTCCCCACGGACGACCTCAGCCAGACTGAGAGGGCAGTGGGTTTCCAGTCTCTGGCTGGCTTCCCACGGGATCAGGGTGCAATTGATTGCACACAGATAGCAATCCGAGCAACTCCACACGAGCCAGGAATATTCATCAACAGAAAAGGATATCACTCCATCAACCTGCGGCTCGTTTGCGACCACCGGAAAAGATTTCTTCACATGTGTGTCAGATTCCCTGGCAGCTGCCATGATTCCTTCATTCTGCGGGAATCCAACATCCCGGCCCTCTTCCATGCACCAAACAGACTTAACAACTGACACCTCGGAGACAAGTGATATCCCCTGCAGACATGGCTCATGACACCTGTGAGAAACCCCATCAGTGAGGCACAGCGTTGATACGACAATCACATCGCCACCAGGTCTGTCATTGAAAATGCGATAGGATGGCTCAAGATGCGATTTCAGTGCCTGGATCGGTCTGGGGGATTGCTTCAATACGGACCAGAGAGTGTGGATAGAATTATAGTCGTCTGTTGCGTCCTGCACAACATCACGCAACAGAGAGGGTTACTGGTGGATGAGGCCCCATGCCCTCATACAGCATCCACTTCTGCCATCAACATTGGAGGAGGAGGAGGAGGACGACGATGGGCAAACCTTCGGCAGAGCAGCGGCTCACCTGGCTGCTCGTGATGCCAGGGAATCACTGATATTTGATAGGTTCTCATAAGCAGATCTGGAAAGTGAAGATAGTCCAGTCCTCAGACCACCTGGAACGAGCACCACCAACACCAATGCCCACCCCCCCCCCACCTCCCTGCACAAGACATTCTCACAACCAGTGGGTGCATTTACCCACTGTAAATGCACCCACTGGGTGGCATCAAGGCTCACCGATTATGATGAAGCACAGGAAAGGGCGCTTTAACAAAAGGGACTCAAGAATGGGCAACATGTGGCAGTGGTGTTGGCAATTATATGATTTAATGTGCATGGAACAAAAAACAAATATAAATGGAAAACATGACACTCTGTCAAACACCCTTGTGCATCCCCTTTGTGATCACAAAGCCTTAGCCTTTTGCTTCCTACTACTTCTACGTGGTGCATCCTCTGTGGCTGTAGCAGAGGCAGTGGCAGGTTACTTATGTTCATGCCCTAATTGCTGAGATGCTCTAGGCCTATGCCCTCTGGGTTTTGGTGTCCGTGAAGTCCCCTCCAAAGACTGCTCCACTTGCACCTGTGCAGGGGCAGACTCAGCCACCTGGAGAGGAGGCAGCATTGCGGGTACTGGTTGAAAGGGGGAGCAACGAGTGGAGTCCCCACTTCTATGTCCCTTTTTACCATCATCCCTCTCCTGGTCCAGGGCAACATCACTCCTACCACTCTGCTGGACAACAGCTTGGAGGACATGTGTAATGCCTTGTAAGCCCACTTCTAATGTCTCTGTCTGCCTGTTTAAGGCAATAGAAAGTAGTTCGCCCTGAGTCTGCAAGCTCATTGTCATGGCCTGAAGGGACTCATTTGTGAGCCGTGCTTGAAGCTCAATAGAGGCTGCCATTATCTCCATCGCAGACATTCTCACACTTACCTGTGCCACCATTCCACTAATGCTGGAGTTGGACTTCTCCATCCTTGGCACTATTATAGAGAGTGTGCGTGGCACGTCTTCCAGTATCTCGCAAATGTGCTGCTATCCCTCGATCATTCTCCTTTTAAAGATGGCCCCCGGGGTTCAGCATCTGCGTCCAGCTGAGCAGAGCCTGGAGAGGAGTGCGCCCACCGAGGCAGACTCTCAGCAGCTGCCCCTGCCACCAGTGTCTTCTCATGCTCACCTGTGTGTGGTGACTCACCAGGTGTCAACCCAACTAACTGACTACTAGGACCCATCGAGATGTGAATATCTGTGCTGGTGGGTGGCTCGCTAAGATGTGACGGTGAGCCCTCAGAGGTCGGGAGGTCATCTGAGGAATCAACCTCTCCCGTCACTTTAGTGGTTGAAAGGCCTGGAAGAGAACAGAAGGCAATGTTAAGAATCATCACATATGTAATGTTACAGTGAGTGTACTGAGGTGTTTGACATGCCAATCATCAATAACATCAATTCGTGTTGTGTGTGATGAATGTTAAAGTTCTGTCACTAGATGTTTGTGGGGTGCCAGTCACAGCGTCCCTGACGGACAGGCACTCAATGGTCTGGCTGATCTCCAGGGCCTCCTCCTCCGCCTCTGTGAGGACCACTATTTGTTGTGGCCCCCCCTCCAGTCCTCGCCCTCTCCAGTGCATTTTGCACTCTATTCTCCTGCAAAGGGAGAAAGTACAGACGTGTGAGTGAGTGAGGGTGAAGTGGTCAGCTGATGAATGCATTGCTTTGGGTGAGGCTGACTGTGAAAGAGATGCATCAGAGGGCGAGTATCAGACAGAGACATCACATTGGATGAGGATTGGGGTGAGTGCGAGTGGTGGGTTCACAAATGGGGAGGTGAGGAATTGCTCAGAAAGTGAAGGTAAGTTGACGATGAGCCTTAAGTGGGTGTGAGGAGTGATGTGATGGAGTAGCCTTCACAGGGCCGAATGTGAGGGGAAGGGGATGGGGGGGTGATGTGCACCACAGAATGCAGGGGAATCAGTAAGCGTACTCACTTTTTCTGACCTGGTTAGGTCATTGAAGCGCTTCCTGCACTGCACCCAAGTGCGGGAGATGTTGCTTTTGCTGGTCACCTCCTCCACCACCTCAAGCCAGGCCTTCATGGTGGCAGAGGCAGGGCGCTTCCTCCTGTCCGCTGGGTAGAATAATTCCCACCCTCTCCTCATCCTGGCTAGCAACACTTCAAGTGAGGCGTCACTGAACTTTGGGGCAAGCTTGCTCCTCGCCTGCTGCATTGTGTTCAGAATTCCTCCTCTCTCCAGCAAAAGTCATTGCATCAACGTCCCTTTAGATACAACTACTCCAGCTGACAGCAGGTCATGTGGATGCACAGTCCTCCCGCTGCACAGCTTTCAGACAGAAAACCCGGAACCACGTTAAGGGTCACCAATTAAGTGGCGATCCCCTGGGAAAAGGTAAGGGTTATTTTTTCGGGTTTCCCGCGCTCCGATTGAACCCCCCTGCTGACATCCCATCGGCATATTAAAATCCTGCCCATTGAATCTAAATCAAAATTTGCTGATAAGGAACAGCTTACAATATTTAATTTCTTTGTTATGTCAGTTGTTAGTAGTAAATTCCTACTTATTTGTGATTCTAATATACTGTGTGGCTTGGTTTGGCCCAAAGAGATTATATTATAGTTCATGACTCAGCAAAACATTAAATTCTTGGTTCATCTCATCTTGCCTACAAGCTTCAAGACCCAATGGTCTGCTCGAGACAACATTGATAAGTTCTCGTAAGAAGTCACCTGCCTGCAGGGAACAATGTGTGACATGAGGTGACCTCAAGAAAGGAGAAAATAACTAACACAATTGCTGAAGGAATGCAAGTAGTTAGGCCAAAATTACGCTATCCCTTTCACACTGATATGAAAGAGTTTTGATGAGTATAACTCAAAAGTCAGCCCAATAATCCAATTCCTGAGCCCATTAAAGTAAGCCCCACCACCCCGAGTCAGGAAAGGAAAAATCAGCTAGGATTTTCATTTCTGATCACTATCCAACGGCTCCTGCTGCAAAATATATTGTGGATTTGAGTGAAGTCAGAATCGGGTTCAGCTGCAATGTTGCTATGGTGAATAGCCTGCTCACACTCACTGTCTTGGCTCACACTTGAAGAATAGCCACTTGGGAGAGAGCCCAACCATAGACTATATCCCAGGATGAATCAGCACCTTCAAACATGAGGGGAGAAAAATAAGTATTTGAAAAAAAAAGTATTTGTGGGAATCCAGAGCACCATTATAAACTGCTTACAACACAGAGCTGAACTCATTTCTAAACTGATTAACTCCCAGGACTCAGTTACATTTCGCTGGCTAGATGCCCGCCCAAACAAGCGGAAACAGGCAGCTGGCTGGATGCCGACAGGTGACGATCAGGTGGCCCATGCCAGTACTTGGGTAAGTTGCGGGGTAAGGGGGGAGGTTTGGCAGGGTCTCGGGCGTGGGAAGGGAGGGCACCCTGGGACAACAGAGACCCAGACTTCCTTGCGGGGCCCAGAAGAGTACACCTGCTCCTCCTGACCCCGCAAAGGAAAGTTTAACACTTACCTTATAGGGCCTCTGCTAGGTCGGCAGTTTAAATGCCATTGGAGTTCTGATGGCATTGTCGGACATCTATTTGCGTGTATTAATGAGGCCCCTGCCTGAGTCAGGCTGGCGCCTCGGCTGCCTAAAAGAAGGGCCCAATTAAGATGGCGGCAGGTGGGAATCGAGTTTGGAATGGGCAGTATGTTTTCGGAGGCTATTTTAACTGCATGACACCCTGTTCCTACCAACAGGGTAGGTTAAAATCACCCCCATTGCGTCTGAACCATAGCATCAAGCAAACAGATACTTTAAAATATTGAATATGTCTGCACTTCACCTTTCTTCAGTCATTAAATCTCAGAATTTTCACTGAAGATTCTAAGTCATGCTGATGATTAATTTTATTAAGAAAGCATTTTAGTCAGATCTAAAAATAGCTCTGTATTGGTAAACTGCTTTTCATCACGAGGTCAGATTTCAGCTGAACTATGTGATAATAAGTTAGTTTCTCTCTTTGATTTCACCTACATTGGAATGTGTTTCACGCTCACTGCTAGTATTCAGATAAGGCTCCTGTGGCACAGGATGGGTTGAAAAGGCAATTCTGTTATTGCATCCTGTTGTTGTCACTCACGGTGACACTGGAATATGCAGCAATTCCTGCCAGCTCTATCAAGACTTTTGCTACTTAGACTAGCCCTTGCCTGCTGTGATAATCTGCTCTCACTGCAGGCAATCCTGAGACAGCCCTAGGGGCCTAAGCAATCCAGGAATGCAATCTTCTCCTATTACTAAATCCTTTGAGTCATTTTCAGCTTAAAGAATTCCTTTCCTACAGTGGCGAAGTGACCGTCCAATCCTTCTTGGTCTTTTTATGCTGCTCTGCTGAGTTCAACAATGAAGAATGATTGAAGATCACGGATTAAGTCTCTGCAGTTCTTCAAATTGCTTTAATTTTATGAGCAGGAATGTTACATTTGCTAAATTATATTGTGGTAAAGTGCTTCTGGTATTCTCACAGCTTGAATATGAGATGACATTCTGCCAGGGATATAAAGAAGATTTATTCAACAGGACAAATAACTACATCTTTTTCTTTTGATACAGATTATAAATGTTACATTATAAATTCATCATCTATTCGTGACTAAGAATGTTTGCTGGTTAAATAGATTTAATGTTCTTTATGTCAAAATGTGACACATAACAAATAATTTGAGTGTTGCAGCAAGCTTCTTTTTTCTTGCCAATTTTCTCCCCTTCCCACCTCTCCTGAAGGTGTTGACTCACTGTTGGGGTTCTGTTCCATGAATAGTAATATAAAATATGTATTAACAGTGAAAGGGGCACTATAAATGCATCGGGAGTTTTCAGACAGGCTCATTTTCCAGATCAACCGGGCACAGCCTGCTCCAAAACCTGACTTTAAACACTACCATGTAGAATGTGGAGACATCAATGGCAAATCCAAAGCAAATTGTATGAGGTGGAGACTCAGTCGAGTGTAGGAAATGCAGAGTTTAGCCAAATTTGGGTTGTCACAACCTCTTTGTTTATTCTGTTCAATAGAAAACATATTGAAAACAATATGAGTTATGTATATTAAAACTGAAGCCGATTGTTCAGAAATGAGGAAAATTAGGAGATTTACATAAGATGCTATATCTGATGGCTTACTTACCATTATAAATCAGTCTTAGCATTTTGAAGTTATTTTGTGGTTCATATTTGTATAAAGTATGAAGCATTTTAGCCATATAGTTGCAAAAGGATTTTTGCAAAACACAAAAATCAATGCCGCCTTCAAGCTGCATTGTTCCAGATATTAATCCTTTATAGTGTCGCTATAGATGATAGCCCCAACTTTGGCTCCTTCCATAGACACTAAGGTCCACTTGATAACATGGTTTTCTAGTGGCAGCAGCGGCCCTGAGCACAAATTCAAAAGGCGGGTTGTGGGGGGCGATGCGCTAATAACCCGCGTTAGTTGAAATCTATGCTGCCTGCTAATCTTAATGATCTGTCTTTTCAGCCAGCGCTACCTACGCTGTTAATTGGATGCACGCCTGTTGGGAGGGGCCTGATATTGGGAGGAGCCCATCCCATTTTAAGGCAGCCAGGAGGTGGATTGTGGCTGCAAGAAGTGCTGTAAGGAACTGCTGTGTGAAAGACTGAAATGGTTGAAGCTGGGAGAGAGCAGGGACCAAGGTTCTCAGATGCTGCACTGGAGGCCTTGGTGCAGGAAGTGGAGAGGAGGAGGGACATACTTTATCCCCCAGGGGGCAGAAAGCCCTTCAGACTGATGATGAGGAGGCAGCGGAAGGAAATTGCCAATGAGGTCAATGCCAGAAACATTGCTCCCAGGTCGTGGATGCAGTGCTGCAAGAAGTTCAATGATTTGATGAGAGTTGTCAAAGTAAGACCACTGTTCAAGTGCCTTCTCATCACAGCTGCACCACTCACTGCCACATTCACTGAAGCAATCACACCAATCCCCTCCCCCACCACCCTGCACTGTGCTCCAACCAGCACAGCACACTTCACAATATTCTTTACCTCATCCTCACATACTCAGCACTATTACAAGCTTCACGTGAGACGCAACTCACTTCCCATACACACAATGGCAGTGAATCAACCATGATAGCCACATGCCACAGTCGCCTCGCAAGACTCTCACTAACACACTTCCCTCTTTCTTGCAGGAGAAGGTGGTGCATACGACAACGCAGCAGGCTGCCACCGGTGGTGGACCAGAGTGACGATACACCCTGTCCCCCATTGAAGAGGCCATGCTGGCAGTGATGGGAAGGGGCATACTGTTATCGATTGCTCTGTGCACATGCAGCATTATGCACCTGTCTCCAAGTGGAACACAACTTCTGATGAGTGGGCAAGGCGGCAGGGACCCCTGCACATCCAGATTACATCATTTCTAAGTCAATTTAGTGGAAGGAATTTGAGGCAACGGTATCTCCAATACTAAATGGCCATAAGTATAGTTTTTAGCACATGACCGTTTTAGCCTATGGTTCACACTCTGTGAATTCACTTTTTAATTTTAAAAAAAATTACCAAGTGAGTGGTTACTAAAATGGATCTTCATGGCAGATTAACATTTTTAACATTGTTTCCAACAGTACTTTGTTTATTTTCTCTAAAGCTGGCTCCCTCATGATTATTGGGACTCACCCACAGACATCACAGAATTCAGAATTTTTTAAAAAGGAAAAAAAATTGCTAGTTCCAATTACTTCACGATCGACAGGCGTGATATAAAGAGTACACACTTAAAAAGTGACTGCTTTAATTGAAACTTAGCTAATGTTTCATTTTGATGTTTGAAAATACCAAGTGCATGTAAATTCAATTTCTTTTTGTCTGAGCTCCTCACTTTGGGGAAGGTTTTATTTTAATTCAATGATGAAACACATTGGGATAAGAATTCTTTTTTCTGTGGAGCAACATTCTGTTTATTATTTCTAGTAAATTCATAAGCACGTTCTAAAAGGTGCGATTTTGCTAAAATTATCAAATATAGGAAATCTTTGAAAACACATATACGATGCCATTTCATATAGGGCTGATTCAGCAATCCCATCAAAATAGAGCTGGGATCGCTCGTAGATTCAGTACGGTCAGTTTATTATAATAATCTGGATGTTGTCACTGCACATTGCGCTAGCATGCTATATATCAAGGCAACAGAGGGTGTAGGCTGGGTAGCTGCCCCAACAGGCAAATGTTCTCCTTAACAACTTCTTACTCCTCTTTCAAACAGTCTCACTAACATGCAAGACTTCAATCTGCGCTGGATTGAGATGATGCTGAAAGCCCATAGGCAGAAAGTTCTTGTCAATGGATTTAGATCTGATTGGAGACCGGTCACCAGTTGTGTCTTGCAGGGATCGAAGTTGGGACGGTTGCTATTTATTATCTTCATTAATGATCTAGATGTAGTTGTTCGGGGATTGATTTGCAAGTTTGCTGATGATACTAAGATGTGTGCAAGGGTAAGGACTGTAGAATCATAGAATAGTTACAGCACAGAAGGAGGCCATTCAGCCTATCGAACCCATGCCGGCTCATTGTAAGAACAATGCAGTTAGTCCCATTCCCCCGCTCTTTCTCCATAGCCCTGCAAATTTTTTCCCTTCAAGTATTTATCCAATTCTGTTTTAAAGCCATGATTGAATCTGCTTCCACCACCCTTTCAGGCAACATATTCCGGATCATAACTACTCGCTGCATAAAAAAGTTTTTCCACATGTCGCCTTTGGTTCTTTTGCCAATCACCTTAAATCTGTGTCCTCTAGTTCTCGAACTCTTCCGCCAATGGGAACAGTTTCTCTTTATTTACTTTATCTAAACCCGTCATGATTTTGAACACTTCTATCAAATCTCTTCTCAAACTTCTCTGCTCTGAGGAGAACAACCCCAGCTTCTCCAGACTACCTATGTAACTGAAGTCCCTCATCCCTGGAACCATTCTAGTAAATCTTTTCTGCACCCTCTCTAAGGCCTTCACATCCTTCCTAAAGTGCGGTGCCCAGAATCGGACACAATACTTCAGTTGTGGCCAAACCAATGTTTTATAAAGGTTCAACATAACTTCCTTGCTTTTGTACTCCATGCCTCTATTTATAAAACCCAGGATCCCGTATGCTTTTTCAACTGCTTTCTCAACCTGTCTGGCCACCTTCAAAGATTTGTGCACGTATACCCCCAGGTCTCTCTGTTCCTGCACCCCCTTTAGAATGTATCATTTAGTTTATATTGCCTCTCCTCATTCTTCCTGAACTAAATGTATCACTTCGCATTTCTCTGTGTTAAATTTCATCTGCCATGTGTCCGCCCATTCTACCAGCCTGTCTATGTCCTCTTGAAGTTTATAATATCCTCCTCACTGTTTACTGCATTTCCAAGTTTTGTGTCATCTGCAAATTTTGAAACTGTGCCCTGTACACCCAAGCCCAAGTCATTAATATATATCAATAAAAGTAGTGATCCCAGCACTGACCCCTGGGGAACACCACTGTTCACCTCCCTCCAGTCCGAAAAACAACTGTTCACTACTACTCTCTGTTTCCTGTCACTTAGCCAACCTTGTATTCATGCTGCCACTGCCCCTTTTATTCCATGGGCTTCAATTTTGCTGACAAGCCTATCATGTGGCACTTTATCAAACGCCTTTTCGAAGTCCATATACACAACATCAACCGTATTGCCCTCATCAACCCTGTCACTTCATCAAAAGACTCAATCAAATTAGTTAAACACGATTTGCCTTTAACAAGGGAACTGGATAAGTACTTGAAAGGAAAAAAATTGCAGGGCTAAGGGGATAGGGCGAGAGAGTGGGACTAGCTGGATTGCTCTTGCATAGAGCTGGCACAGACTCGATGGGCTGAATGGCCTCCTTCCGTGCTGTAACCTTTCTATGATTCTATGAATCTATGAACAAATCCGTGCTGGCTTTCCTTTATTAATCCACACTTGTTCAAATGACTATTAATTTTGTCCCTGATTATCTTTTCTAAAAGCTTCCCCACCACCAAGGTTAAACTGACTGGCCTGTAGTTGCTGGGTTTATCCTTACACCCTTTTTTGAACAAGGGTGTAACATTTGCAATTCTCCCGTCTTCTGGCACCACCCCCATATCTAAGGAGGATTGGAAGATTATGGCCAGCGCCTCTGCAATTTTCACCCTTACTTCCCTCAGCAATCTAGGCTGCATCTCATCTGGACCAGGTGACTTATCTACTTTAAGTACGCCAGTCTTTCTAGTACCTCCTTTTTATTAATTATTAGCCCATCCAGTTTCTCAACTACCTCTTCTTTTACTGTGAATTTGGCAGTATCTTCTTCCTTGCCAAAGACAGATGCAAAGTACTCATTTAGTACCTCGGCCATGTCCTCTGCCTCCATGAGTAGATCTCCTTTATGGTCCCTAATTGGCCCCACCCCTCCTTTTTACTATTTATTTGCCTGTAGAAGACTTTTGGATTCCCTTTTATGTTAGCCGCCAGTCCATTCTCATACTCTGTCTTTGCCCTTTTATTTCCTTTTTCACTTCTCCTTTGCACTTTCTATATTCAGCCTGGTTCTCACTTGTATTATCAACCTGACATCTGTCATACGCCCCCTTCTTCTGCTTCATCTTACTCTCTATCTCTTTCATCATCCAGGGAGCTCTGGCTTTGGTTGCCCTACCATTCCCCCTCTTGGGAATGTACCTAGACTGTACCCGAACCATCTCCTCTTTAAAGGCTGCCCATTGTTCGATTACGGTTTGGTCTGCCAATCATTGATTCCAATGCTCGCTTCGGCAGCACATATACTAAAATTGGAACGATACAGAGAAGATTAGCATGGCCCCTGCGCAAGGATGACATGCAAATTCGTGAAGCGTTCCATATTTTTGGAGTCTGGAACTCACTGCCTGAAAGGGTTGTGGAGACAGGAACCCTCACAACATTCAAGAAGCATTTGGATGAGCACTTGAAATGCCATAGCATACAAGGCTACGGACCAAATGCTGGAATATGGGATTAGAGTAGACAGGGCTGATGGCCGGCGCGGACACGATGGGCCGAAGGGCCTCTATCCGTGCTGTATAACTCTATGACTCTATGACTCTATTGTTCGATTACGGTTTGGTCTGCCAATCATTGATTCCAATTTACCCGGACCAGATCCTTTCTCAACCCAATGAAATTGGGCCTCTTCCAATTAAGTATTTTTACTCTAGATTGCTCCTTGTCGTTTTCTATAGCTAATCTAAATCTTATAATACTATGATCACTGTTCCCTAAATGTTCCCCCACTGACACTTGCTCCACTTGAACTACCTCATTCCCCAGAACGATATCCAGCAATGCCTCCTTTCTCGTTGGGCTGCAAACATACTGATTAAGAAAGTTCTCCTGAGCACACTTCAGAAATTCCTCCCCCTCTTTGCCCTTTACACTATTACTATCCCAATCTATATTAGGATAGTTGAAGTCCCACATTATCACTACTCTATAGTTCTTGCACCTCTCTGAAATTTCCCAGCAAATTTGCTCCTCTATATCCTTCCCACCAGTTGGTGGCCGATAGAATACATCCAGTGGTGTAATGGCATCTCTATTGTTTCTTAACTATAACCAAATAGATTCTGTCCTGACCCCTCCAGGTCATCCTCTCTCTCCAGCACTGCAATATTCTTCTTAATCAATACTGCCACTGCCCCCCCACCCATCCCTCCTTTTTCTCCTTCCCTATCTTTCCTGAACACCTTGTATCCAGGAATATTTAGTACCCAATCCTGCCCTTTCTTGAGCCAGTTCTCCTTTACCACCACTACATCATATTCCAGTGTAGCTACTTGCGCCTGCAGCTCACCAACCTTATTTACCACGCTTTGTGCATTTACACACATGCACTCTAAACCTATCTTAGACCTTCTAATAGTCTATCTTAGTCAGATCCCACCTAATACTGTACTATTTCTTACTCTAGTACTATCTATCTCTCCAAATCCTCCCTCCTGCACCATATCTCTAGCCACCTGCCTTATCTTCCTATTTCTGTATTCACTGGCATGTGGCACTGGGAATAGCCCAGCGATTACTACCTTTGAGGTCCTGCTTTTTAACTTCCTCCCTCACTCCTGAAACTCCAACCGCAGGACCTCATCCCTTTTCTTTCCTATGTCATTGGTACCCACATGTACCACAACTTCTGGCTGTTCCCCTTTCCCCTGCAGAATGTTTTACACCCTCTCCATAATGTCATTTACCCTGGAAACCAGGGAGGCAACACACCATGTGGGACTCACGTTGACAGTCACTGAAACACCTGTCTGTCCCTCTGACTATCAAATCCCCTATGACTACTGCATTTTTACACTTCACTGTGCCCCCCTGTGCAGTCCTTTGCTCCATGGTGCCATGCTCAGGACTGCACCCCTTCGAGGTGTCATCACCCTCTCTGGTATTCAACATTGAATACCAGTTTGAGAGTGCCACACACCCAGCAGATTCCTGCACTGCCTGCCTCTTCCTACCCTTTTGCATGTCCTCAAAACATGTCTCTTAGTTTTACAGACACATATTTTACATGAGTGCATTCTAAGTAATTTCATTGATGAATCAGGAAAGTGCTATTGCTGTACTGTTTAATATTTCACTGTGCCATTGTAAAGTTAGCTTCATTGTTTTGTCCATTTTTTTAAGGGAAGTGGCAGGGGTCAAAAATTGTATTGGTCATACTTCCACCAGAATTATTGTCTGAGATAATATGCATGGTCAGGACATACTTTTACCAAGTAGAAACAAATCTTTAGGCATGTAAGACTTATATGATTTTTCTACTTGTAACTTGCACAGGGCCTTGAATGGTACAATGTCCAGGCTGTGAGTCACTCTCCTGAAACATTTATTTTAAATTGGATTCGTTTTCCAACAAAGCAATTGATTGTCTGTAAAATTGTTTTGAAGGAACAGTTATTCTTGGGATATCACTGGTAATTGTATCTCTCAGACCTATTTCAGGCAGGTATTTAGAGGATGTGTTCAATGTTCTTTGTTTATCTCATCTTTTTTGCTTATTAACTTTTTTTTTCAATTTTCTCCTCTCCTGACTCGTGCAGATGTACAATTCCATGGGCACCGGCTGTTATCTAGGACCTTGCTAAAGTGGCAGTTCTTTACATGTGTGTCTAGACATTGAAGCCTGGATTTTCCTGTGAATCACTGCCCATTTTGGGGCTGTTTTTAAGTGTAAAATGAAGTGAAATAGGGAAGTGTGGTCACAACCCCATGCTAAAAAATGGCCACCAAAATTGTCCACCAATGAGATCGCCCACCAGTATTGCAGTCTGTCCAGAGCCCACCCAACCACATGTAAATGGAGCAGACATTCAAGAACACTTCAACAACAATTGCATTTATATAGCAGCTTAAAGTAGAAAAACATCCCAAGGCACTTCACAGAGGCGTATTCAGACAAAAATGCACTCCAAGCTAAAGGAGCTAAAAGGAGGGGTCAAAGAAGTGGTTTTTAAAGAGGGTCTTAAAGGAGGAGAGGGAGATAGAGAGGCACAGGGGTTTAGGGAGGGAATTCCAGAGTGTAGGGTCTAGGCAGCTGAAGGCCCAGGAGCCAATGGTGGGGAAAAGGGAGGGGAAACACACACGAGGCCACAGTCGGATGAATGGAGAGATTGGGGGGTGGAGATGTATGGCTGGAGGAGGTTGCAAAGATTGGGAGGGGGTAAAGCCATGAAGGGATATAAACATGAGGGTGAGAATTTTCAATTTGAGGCAATGGGGAACCAGGAGCCAATGTAGGGCAGCAGAGACAGCGGTGATGGGTGAACGGGACTTGGTACAGGATATGATATAGGCAGCAGAGTTTTGGATAAGCTGAATTTTACAGAGGATGGAGGATGGGAGGCCAGTGGGAGATCATTGGAATAGCCAAGCCTCCAGGTGACAAAGGCATGGATGAATTTCCTCCAAATTCTGCTCTTAACCCGACCTCTCAAAGAACTGTCACTGTGACGGTATCAGCAGTGCAGGTGTAGCTCTGCATTTGTATCTAGAAAAGAAAAAGCTGAGGGATAACCGAATAGAGGTCTTTAAAATTAGGAAGAGCTTTGATAGGGTAGATTTCGAGATGTAGAGAAGATGTTTCCACTTGTGGGGGAGTCCAAAACTAGCAGCCATAAATAAGATAGTCACTAATAAATCCAATAAGGAATTCAGGAGAAACTTCTTTACTCAGAGAGTGGTGAGAATGTGGAACTTGCTACCTCATGGAGTGGTTGAGGCGAATAGCATAGATGCATTTAAAAGGAAGATAGATAAGTACTTGAGGGAGAAAGGAATTGAAGGATATGTTGATAGAGTGAAATTATTTAAGGTGTGAGGAGGCTTGTGTGGAGCATAAACAAAGGGAGAAGACTGTTTTAGAGGAATCAAGGTGTCAGCCTTGGCTCGGTGGTAGCACTTTTGCATCTGAGTCAGAAGGTCATGGTTTCAAGTCCCACTCCAGAGACGTGAGCACATAGTCAGAGGCAGGAATTTTGGCTTCTGAATTCTGTTCTTCTTGAAATGAACTCTTATGGCCGTATCAACTTGTGTTGCTGCTTTTAATGGTTTATGTATCTGTATTCCCAAATCTCTTTGTTCCTCTAGCCCATTTAGTTTTTCTCTTCCCACTCCTATACAATTATCTGTGGAACCCCCCAAGGATCTACCCTTGCCCCCCTCCTATTTCTCATCTACATGCGGTGTCTCGGTGACATCATCCAAATACGCAACGTCAGGTTCCACATGTATCCCTCACTGCCACCTCTTTTGGCCCCTCCACTGCCTTGTCAGACATCAATCCTCGGTGAGCCTTTATTTCCTCCAATTAAACATTGGGAAGACCAAAGCCTTTGTTGTTGGCCCCCGCCACAAACTCCCTTCCCTAGCCGCCAATTCCGTCCCCCTCCATGGCCACTCTCTTAGGCTGAATCAGACTGTTCGCAACTTCTGCGTCCTGAGCTGAGCTTCCAACCCCATATCCCCTCCATCACAAAGACCACCAATTTCCATCTCTGTAACATTGCCTATATCCGTCCCTGCCTCAGCCTAGCTGCTGCTAAAACCCTCATCCATGCCCTTGTTTCCTCCAGACTTGACTATTTTAATGCCCTCTTGGCTGGCTTCTAATCTTCCACCCTCCATAAACTTGAGCTCATCCGTAACTCTGCTGCTCGTATCCTAACCTGTCACCCCAGTACTTGCTGACCTACGCTGGCTCCCAGTCTACCACACATCAAATTTAAAATTCTCATCGTCAAGTTCAAATCTCTCCACAGTCTTGCCCCTCCCTATCTCTGTAACTTCCTCCAGCCCCACAACCCTCCAAGATCATTGCGTTCCTCCAACTCTGGCCTCTTACACATCCTCCATTCCCTTCACCCCACGATTGGCAGCCGTGCCTTCAGCCGCCTAGGCCCTAAACTCTGGAATTCCCTCCATAAACCTCTTCACTTCTCCACCTCCCTCTCCTCCTTTAAGACTTTCCTTAAAACCTAAATATCTCCTCCTTTGGCACAGTGTCATTTTTATCTGATTACGCTTCTGTGAAGCACCTTGAGACGTTTTGCTACATTAAAGACACTATATAAATGCAAGCTATTGTAGTTGTTACCTTCCAAGGAATAAGTAGCCTCCTTATTCCTTCTACCAAAATTAATCACTTCACACTTTGCTATATTGGATATCATTTGCCATTGATCCACCCACTCTGTATGCCTGTTAATTTCTTCCTGTATTTTGGTGCAGTCCTCCACATTATCAACTGTACCCCCAACTTGGTATAATCTGCAAATTTTGACATCATACCTCCAATTTCTGAGTCCAAATCATTTATGTATATTTCTGGAGGAGAATTCCGGTGCTATTTTTTTTTGCTGACAGGATTAAGGCCGTAGCCAATACTACCCATTTAACACCAAAACCACTCGAAAACGAACAGTAAATCAAAGGAAATTCCAGCCCCCAAACCTCTTAATGCTATCTGTCTACAGGACAAAGTGACACATAACAAGAGGAAGGTCCTGCAACTGTAGGCAAATAAGCCAATTTGAAGAGATAACAGTTGTATTACTATTGGTGTAACTTTGTATTCCATAATCAAATACAGGGAAAGAGTTCGCTTTGACCCTCTTATACAGTCTGGGTGAAATGGGTGATCAAAACATAGCACAGAGCATAGCTCTAATGTCTTTTCAAGTTTGTTACCAACTAAACTTAATAACAAATATTACATTAAAAGTGGAATTAACTCATTCTGAATCTACCACGACGTTTTAAAATAAAATACAGAAGAAGATAAAAGAACATTTGAAGAAAGGAAAAGCAGCTTCTTACAGCAAGTATTATTCAGCCAAATACTCTAAACTTACTTGGAACTGATAAATACTGTTTGGTGCTTTTACCACTACCCGACCAGCAGAAAGTAAGTGGGTGGGCAATTAAAATGCCCTGGGTTACTTACCCACCAGAAAGCCACCCGGATCCCGCCGACCGCAATTGTTACTCAGGCTTCAGGACTAGCGTTTAAGCTGCCCGTTTAATGCTGATGGGGTCTATCTTTAAGTATACAGACCAGGGTCAGATGCATCATCAGGCCCCGACTGCAATTTTAACTCAAGCCTGAGTGGGGAAGTTACTGCGGCTTTCCCTCAAGGCTGAAGCTGGTCAGGGCCCGCTTGGAAGATGAGGGTGCCCAAAGAGGTAAGTTTTTTTATTTTACTTTGTGAAGCCAGGGGAAGCAGGAGTACTCCTCCGGGCCTGATAGGGAAAGTCGCAGTCTTATCTGCCCCTGACTCTCCTTCAATCCCACGTGACCCTCCCGGAACCCTGGTCCCCACACCGACCTTTATGGCAGACTGCTGCCTTTGGCCACCCAATTTTCTAAAGGATGGCAGCTGCTTCCCATCCACCTCACACTTGTTCTGGGTGGGGAGTGGACCGGCAGTGCGTTAATGAGGCCCAGGCAGTAAAATAGCCTAAGTCTCAAATTTTCTCCAGTGAGAACTCCCCCGCAACAACCCCGAAACCTGCCCAGAGTTAAAATCGACCCCTCCGTGTCTTTTTAATTGTGACTGTATCAATTGAAAGTCATTTAAAATTGAAAATTAAAATGTTAAGCTCTGGGAGTGCAACCACTGTGCAGCTCTGCAAATCTGGAATGTACTGCCTGAAAGGGTGGATTCAATAGTAACTTTCAAAAGGGAATTAGATATATACTTTAAAGGAAAAAATTGCAGGGCTTTGGGGAAAGAGTGGGGTCATGGGACTAATTACATAGCTCTTTCAAAGAGCTGGCACACGCACGATGGGCTGAATGACCTCCTTCTGTGCTGTACGATTCTATGATTCTATTATTCAAAATGACCATTGCCAGCAAAAGTAGGGATGGCAGGTAATCTAATCAGCAATTGGTAAAGCTTTAACAGAACGGGTACAATTAAATTAGATCACATCTGATTAAACAGCCAAAAGATGTCAGAACTGCTACACTAATTACTTGTATAAGCAGAGAGGCAATGAAAATATATGAGGGTCTTTAGCTTGAAACAAATGAAAACAACACTGATGTACAGGTTGTTCTTAACAAGATAAAATTTTGTGTTAAAATGACTAATGAGACTGATGAATTTTATCTGTTCAACAATTGGGAGCAAGATCGTGATGAGACTGTAGAAACGGCTCGATATTAGCAGGGCGGCGGGTTCTCAGCGGGGGGTCGACTGGGCGCGTGGGTAACGCGCCCAGTGAAATCGGGGTGCTCCGCACGCGATCGCAGCTTGATTGGAGCCACTTACAGCATGGAGCAGCCCAGGGGGACGGCTGCTCCCAGGTTTAATGATGCCTCACTCCGGCTCTTATTGGATGGGGTGAAGAGGAGGGGGAGGAAGCGGCCTGCCTCTGCCACCAAGAAGGCCTGGCTCGAGGTAGCAGAGGAGGTCACCAGCACCACCAACATATCACGCACCTGCATACAGTGCAGGAGGCGCTTCAATGACCTAAGTAGGTCAGCCGAAGTGAGTACACTTACTCATTCCCCTACATCCGTCTGCCACATCACCGCCCCCAACCCACATCTCCTTCTGCACTGCCAACACTACTCCGTCACGTCACCCCTCACACCCACTCAAAGCTCATCCTCATCTTACCTGCACTTACTCACCTCGCCAGTACTCATTCCGCCACTACCACTCAACCCAATCCTCATACAATCTCATGGCTCTATCTCATACTCAACCTCTCATGCATCTCTTTCATGGTCAGCCTCACTCAACCTGCCACTACCTGTGCTGCAGCCACAGGGCATGCACCACATATATGCAGTAGGAAGCGTAAGGCAAACATGTCGTGAGCATGAAGGGGATGCACAAGGGTGTTTGAGGGTTTATCATGGTTTTTACCTATAATTAATCTCTGATCAACTCAAATTACATTTCATATTGTCACCACTACTGCCACGTCTTTGCGAATCTTGTCTGATTTGTGCAATAATGCCCTTTCCTGAGGATCACAATGAAGACCCACACCTGATGCCACCCATTGTGTCACTGCAGAGTGGATGTAGGTGTATTTGCAGGGCTCTTTTGTGCAGACGACTGAGAGACGTCGGCGATGTCCCCGGTGGCACCCTGGAAGGATGCGGAGGAGAAGTTGTTGAGGGCAATGGTGACTTTGACAGCGACAGGTAAGAAGATGGTGCTTGGGCCAGCCGGGAGCAGCTCGGCATGAAGGAGGCTGCAGATGTCCACAACTACATGTCGAGTGACTCCGAGCCTCCGTGTGCACTGCTGCTCAGAGAGGTCCAGGAAGCTGAGCCTCGGTCTGCAGACCCTGTGCCGAGGGTAGTGCCTTCTGCGACGCATCTCTCTCTACGGTTGCCCTCCCTCCTGCTGTACAGGTGGATGTGTCACAGCACTGTGTTGTGGAGCTCCACGTGTCAGAGGTGGACGGCGTGGCCGGCGAGGCTGGTGATGCTGTTCACCCTCCGAGGAGGTCACGACTGCAGCTACGGCGGCCCCCATCCGGAAGATGTACATCTGAGGGGGTCCGCAAGGTAGGTAAATGTGTCTGGACCCCGAGGTAAGTGTGCAAGTGGGTGAATTTTAGGAGGAGGGTGCTGGAGGCCAAACTTGGTCCAAAGTGACAGAGTGGCCTCCTGCAATGAGTGAGAGTCTCTCCCCCACAGTCTAAGTTAATTTCAAAATCCCAGCCCTCCTAAAATATCAGGTCAATCAGGACTGTGAACAACCTGAAGTACCTGTTCAATTACTTTAAGTGGCACCCCGGCGGCTTTAATTGCCGGCGGGAGTCCCACATGCGGGGGCTGGGCACGCATGTCAGCGCGTCACTGGGGAACCCGGAAGTGGGCGGGTTGGTGCCGGGCTCCAGATCCGCCCCGAGAATCCCCGATTTTCGCAGCCCCCCCGCCACGAACGTACCCGATCGCGGGTGCGAAAATCGAGCCCAATGAGTCTTTGCACTTAGCTAGAACGTATAACTGGAAGAATGTCGAATCAGAGCCAATATAGTTATTGGGATATAAGGCAGTGGTACTAGGAAGAGACTATTACAGGAACTAAAACTAGCATTACTTACACCCACAAATGTAAAAAACCAACAGCAGAGCAGCAGAAAAAAAATAAGCATTCAGGAAGAAGTGCAATATCTAGTAAAGAAATTGGATGCAGTAACTCCAAAGCCCAAGAACTTAAGGAAAGCTCCTGAAATAGACTTTCAATCTAGGAAAACATCAGGGGTAATTTTTGTCAGCCTATCATCCTGTTCTTCATTGTGAATGGGGAATGGTCCAGTTCAGTTTCTGGTCAACAGTGATCCCCAGGATGTTGATGGTGAGGGACTAGGTGATGGTAATGCTATTCAATGTCAAGGGGAGGTGTGTATGCTCTCTTTTGTTGGAGATGGTCATTGCCTGACACTTGTGTGGCATGAATGTTACTTGCCACTTATCAGTGCAAGCCTGTTTGTTTATACGATAACAGTGGATGCACTTCAAAACTAAGTAACTGGATGTGAAGTGCTTTTGGACATGATAAGGTGATTATTAAAAGCAAAATATTTCTTGAAAAACATTTTAACCTTATTTTTAAATATGCTGTTAATACAAAGTGAGGTAAAAAATAATTTTCTATATTTGAATCCCTGGCCATATTTAATCCCATGAACATCACACATGGATGCAAATTACAGGAATTGAAGGAGAAAGGTTCAACCATGAAAAAATATTTTTGGACTTTTAATTTTAACGTACTGCATCAATCTGATTAGTTGTGAAATATAAGCTTGCCAAATTCAATTTTCAAAAGAGTACGTTTTAGCTAAACAGACTGTGAAATATAAGCTTGTTGGATTGAGTTTCAACAGTTTGAGTGAGTTAGATGGATTAACTGCATGGAAGCTAAAAATAGTAAACTTTCAAAGAAGTTGGATGATTGGACCATGAAAAAACTGCGCTTTGGAACCTTTTGGTTCCCCTTGGACTGGTACGATGAGCACAGCATAATGCTTCACAAGAAGTTGCCGTGCTTCCAAAACTAAAAAAAATCACATTACTAATCTTCTGGAGGGCAGAAAGTTTCTGATGTACCTAAAACGTCCAGAATTTCTTATCGCCTCAGCCCTGCAGCTCCCAAAGCAACGGCGAACATTTAAAGAAATATTTCAATATTCTCAACAACATACTGAGGAATAAAAACTCCACGGGAATAGTGATCCATCCATGGCTGACTAAAGAAGTTAAGGATAGTATTAGATTAAAAGAAGAGGCTTATAACGTTGCCAAGAAAAAGAGTAGTAAGCCTGAGGATTGGGAGAGTTTTAGAAACCAGCAAAGGATTACCAAAAAATTGATAGAGGGAGAAAATAGAATGAGAGTAAACAAGCAAGAAATATAAAAACAGATTGTACAAGTATGTAAAAAGGAAGAGATTAGCGAAAGTAAACGAGGGTCCTTTAGAGGCTGAGACAGGAGAAATTATAATGGGGAATAAGGAAATGGCAGAGATGTTAAACAAATATTTTGTATCTGTCTTCATAGTAGAAGACACAAAAAACATACCAGAAATACCAGGGGCCCGATATTAGGAGGGAGGCGGGTTGCCAGCGGGGGATCGACTGGGCGCGTGGGTAACGCGCCCAGTAAAATCGGTGGGTTCCCCACGCAATTGTAAATAAATTGAAGCCACTTACCTTGGCTTCCGGATTTCGCGCTGGAAAGCTGCGCAATGGGCAGACTGCGCAGCTGCATCATAGGCTGTCAGCTGGAGGAGCCCTATTTAAAGGGGCAGTCCTCCACTGACTGATGCTGCAGAAAGGATCCAAAATTACAGCATGGACCAGCCGAGGGGGAAGGCTACACCCAGGTTTAATGATGCCTCACTCCAGGTCTTATTGGATGGGGTGAGGAGGAGGGGGAGGACAGAGATCTTCTCCCCGGCGGAGGGGAGGAAGTGGCCTGCCTCTGCCACCACGAATGCCTGGCTCGAGGTGGCAGAGGAGGTCACCTGCACCACCAACATATCACGCACCTGCATACAGTGCAGGAGGCGCTCCAATGACCTAAGTAGGTCAGCCAAAATGAGTACACTTACTCATTCCTCTACACTCCGTCTGCCATATCACCGCCCCAGCTCACATCTCCTTCTGCACTGCCAACACTACTCTATCACATCACTCCTCACACCCACTCAAAGCTCATCCTCATCTTACCTGCACTTACTCACCTTGCCAGTACTCATCCTATCACTACCACTCAACCCAATCCTCATACAATCTCATGGCTCTGACTCATACCTCCCCTCTCATGCATCTCTTTCACGGTCAGCCTCACCCCATCTGCCACTACCTGTGCTGCGGCCACAGGGCATGCATCATGTATGTGTAGTAGGAAGCATAAGGCAAATGTGTCGTGAGCATGAAGGGGATGCACAAGGGTGTTTGAGGGTTTGTCATAGTTTTTACTTATATTTGATTTCTGATCAACTCACATTACGTATTATATTGTCACCACTACTGCCACGTCTTGGCCGTTCTTGACTGGCTTGTGCAATAATGCCCTTTCATGAGGTTCTCCATGAACACCCTTGATGCCACCCATTGGGTCACCCTACAGTGGGTGTATGTGTAGTTGCATGACTACTTTGTGCAGGTGCCTGTTGCGCAGCACTGTGTTGTATAGCTCCACGTGGCGGAGGTGGACGGCATGCCTGGCGAGGCTGGTGGTGTTGCTTGTCCTCCAATGGAGTGATGAATGCAGCAATGGACCCCCCCCATCCTGACGGTGTGAGTGTGGGGGGGTCCACAAAGTAGGTAAATGTGTTTGGACAGCAGAGTTTAGGGTATGATTTAATAATTTGGAGTGTGGAGACAACGGTGTGGCAGGCAAAACTTTGTCTGAGGTGACAGAGTTCCCTGCTGCAATGAATGAGGGTTTACCCCGCACCTGTTAAATGGACCTTTGCAGCTGCCACTGGCTGCTGGCTGCAAGACGTCTGCTTAAACAGGGAGTGTTTCCCCCAGCATGGGAAACACGTTCTGGGTAGTCCAAAATCCGAATCCTCCTAAAATCTCCAACTAATGAGGTCTGTAAACGACCTCAAGTTCCCAGATAATGATCTTAAGTGGGATCCCGCCGGCTTTGATTGCCGGTGGGAGTCCCGCATGCGGGGGCTGCGTGCGGACCGATTCGCGTCATTGGGGAGCCCGGAAGTGGGCGGGTTGGAGCCGGGATCCGGACCCGCTCCGGGAATCCCCAATTTTAGGAGACCCCCCGCCACGAACGCACCTGCTCGGCCATCCGAAAATTGACCCCCAAGAGTCTAATGAGAGTGATGAACTTAAAGTAATTAAGATTAGTAAAGAAAAAGTACTGGAGAAATTAATGGGACTAGAAGCCAACAAATCCCCTGGATCTGATGGCCTACATCCGAGGGTTCTAAAAGAGGTGGCTGCAGAGATAGTGGATGCATTGGTTATGATCTTCCAAAATTCCCTTGCTTCTAGAACGGTCCCAGTGGATTGGAAGGTAGCAAATGTAACCCCGCTATTCAAAAAAGGAGGGAGAGAGAAAACAGGGAACTACAGGCCAGTAAGCCTGACATCAGGGGCTCGAATTTAGCAGGCCTGCGGGTTCCCAGCGGGTGGTCCTCCGGGAGCGTCGAAAACGCGGACGGGTAATTGTGTGCGTCCCCCACGCGATCGCGGGATAATTGGACCCATTAAGCCCTGCTTCCGGGTTCTCTGCTCCCCAGCTGCGTGCCGGCCGGCTGCGCATGCGCAGTACCGTCGACGCGATGTAGGAGCTCCAGTTAAAGGGGCAGTCTCCCAAAGCCCCTCCTGCTGCAAGCAAGAGGTCTGGGAGAATGGCTCAACAAAGGGGAAAGGCTGCGCCCTGTTTTTCAGATCTGGCACTGCAGCTGATGCTGGAGGGCGTGAGGAGGAGGAGGGAAACACTCTTCCCTGAGGATGGGCGCAAGTTCCCTGCCGCCGCAACCAGGAAGGCATGGGCAGAGGTGGCGGCGGAGGTGAGCAGCAGGGGCAACACCCCAAGGACTTGGGAGCAGTGCTGCAAGCGCTTCAATGACCTGACTAGGTCTGGCAAGGTGAGTACACCAACGCACCCTCCCACATCCCGTCCCCACCATCACGCCAAGCAGATCACAACCCCCTCCTGCACAGCCACCACTGCGCTCCATCAGCAATCCTCACAGCCACTCATTCACCATCCTCGCCGTGCACGCAAGTACCCACCGTCCCTGACCCCACCCGAACACTACCACACACCCCAATCCCCATGCAATGGGATGGGCACGTGGCCCACACTTCCTCCCATCCGTTCCGCGCCACGCTCAACCCAACCACACCGATGCTCGATGCGTCTCACGATGCAAGACGCACCCACTCACACATCTGTGTTTTGCCTTCACAGGAGAAGAGGAGCAAGAACAACCGCGAAAGGGCACGCACCGGAGGTGGGCCGCCGCAAGTGGTGGAGCTCACCAACGCAGAGGTGGAGGCGCTCGACCTCGCCCGCACGCGACATTGCCTGTCGGTGGCCGATGGCGAGTGTGTCGCTGCCGAAACGGCCGGTAAGGGAAAGCTGACACTCAACACCCATGATCGCGAGTGACCGTATCATCACCTGCCATCAGGCGCACTGTCAAGTTGGTCCACATGCCTCAAAGTGCCCTCTGTTCTCTTGCAGGTCCGTCTTTGGGTCAAGCGAGCGTGGAGGGCGATTCCTCAGAGGACATGGCGGTCTCTGAGGGTGCATCGTCACATCAGAGCCAACCATCCACCAGCGCAGAGACACGCACCTCGGTGGGTCCCCCTCGCCAACTAGTTGGGGTAGCACTTGGTGAGTCACTGCGCACGAGTGAGCATGAGCAGACCCTGGTGGCAGGGGCAGCCGCGGAGGGTCCGCGACGGAGGGAGCACTCATCTCCAGGCTCTGCTCAGCCGGACCCAGATGCTGAACCCAGGGGGCCACCAGAGAAAAGGAGAGTCGTCGAGGGCCACCAGCTAATTGCTGAGGTGCTGGCAGAGGTGCCGCGCGCATTGTCCACAATAGCGCAGGCGATGGAGGAGTCCACCTCCTGCATGTGGGCATTGGTGGCGCAGGCACAGGAGGGTACCGGCGACACAGTGTCGCGGGTAGGTGCGGGACTGTCTGCGGTGGAGGACAGGCTGGCCTCCCTCGAGCGTCACGCACAGCTCCACTTCGAGTCCTTGCAGGCCCTCACAACGTCTGTACGGATTCAGGGTGAGCAACATTCCGACGCCACCAACAGGCTGAGGGATACACTAGGGGTGGCCTTGCAAGGCCTCACACATGCCATCCAAACTGCCGTCCAGCAGGGTGGAAGGGGTGATGTGGGCCGAGGCCAAGAGAGGGATGATGGTGACCGGGGACATGGAAGCGGGGACGCCTCTCAAGGCGTCCCCACGTCCCACCCGTCGCCCACCTCTCAACCAGCACCCGCAATGGTGCCTCCTCTCCAGGTGGCCGAGTCTGCTCCTGCCCCGGTGCAGGAGGAGCAGTCTGTGGAGGTGCCCTCACGGGCACCGAAACCCAGGGGCCGTCCGCCAAAAGCATCTACCCGGTCAAGGCAAGAAGACGAGCAACCTGCCACTACCTCTGCTGGAGCCACAGGGGTAGCACCACGTAGGGGTTCCCGGAGAAGAATTCCAAAGGCCTTATAATCACAAAGGGAAAACACCAGGGTGTTTATTATTTTGTACTTTGTTTCTTAAATGATGTCACATTCCAGATATTAAATAGTCTATTCTCACCACTCCTGCCACCTCTCGTCCATTCTTCCGCGGCTTGTGCAATAGTTGCGTTCCGTGGAGGCCATCATGACGGCGAACACCTGCTGCCACCCATTGGGCACACTGCTGTGGGTGCAGGATTACTGGCAGCACTCTTCAGTGGAGGGGGCTGGTATGGCCGCTCGCATGTGCAGGTGAGGAGATGCGAGCGCCTCGCAGTGTCTGACTCTAGGAGAACTGTTGACATATGAGTGCGTCCCTGGCCCGGCGACCATCCCGGTGAGTCGCGGCTCGGCGCATGGGTTGTCCAACATCCTCGGGCGCGTCCTCCTCCTCCGCCTCCTCCTCCTCCGCCTCCTCCTCCTCCTCCTCCTCCTCCTCCTCGCCCTCGCCTTCCTCAATGTGGGTGGCGGGTGTGGATGGGGCCTCCTCCAGCGGCACTCCTCTCTGTTGGGCCATGTTGTGCAGGGCACAGCAGACAACTATGATTCGTCCCACTCTGAATGGTGTGTATTGGAGCGCTCCCCCAGAACGATCAAGGCACCTGAAGCGCATCTTGAGAAGCCCTATGGTCTGCTCAATTGTAGACCTGGTAGCAGTGTGGCTATCATTGTACCGACGCTCCGGCTCGGTGATGGGGTTCCTCAGAGGTGTCATGAGCCACGTGTGGAGGGGATACCCCTTGTCGCCGAGGAGCCAGCCGTTGCCGGCGTTGGGTGCCTGCAGGATGGGCGGGACGGCGGACTCCCTGAGGACGAAGGCATCGTGGCAGCTGCCGGGGTATCTGGCGGACACGTGTAGGAATCTCTGGCGGTGGTCACAGATGAGCTGGGCGTTCATGGAGTGATACCCCTTCCTGTTGATGAACAGCCCTGGCTCATGCGGAGGTGCCCGTATTGCGATGTGGGTGCAGTCGATTACACCCTGCACCCGTGGGAAGCCAGCCATGGCATGGAATCCAACCGCCCTCTCCATCTGGCTGCGCTCGTCCATGGCGAAGTTGATGTAGTGGGAGGCCCTGCGGAACAACCCATCGGTGACCTGCCTTATGCACTTGTGTGCAGAGGACTGACAGACCCCGGTGATGTCCCCGGTGGCACCCTGGAAGGAACCGGATGCGAAGAAGTTGAGGGCAGTGGTGACTTTGACGGCGACAGGTAAGAAGATGCTGCTTGGTCCATCAGGGAGCAGCTCGTCGTTAAGGAGGCTGCAGATGTCGGCGACTACCTGGCGATTGACTCTGAGCCTCCGTATGCACTGCTCCTCGGAGAGGTCCATGAAGCTGAGCCTCGCTCTGTACACCCTGTGCGGAGGGTAGTGCCTCCTGCGACGCATCTCTCTCTGCGGTTGCCCTCCCTCCTGCTGTGCAGGTGGGTGTGCCGCAGCACCGTGTTGGGGGGCCCCACCTCTCCGAGGCGGACGGCGTGGACTGCGAGGCTGCTGGGGCTGGTCATCCTGTTCGTCCTCCGACGATGTCAACGCACCACCCATCTGGCAGGTGTTGGTCTGAGGGGTTGTGCAGGGTAGGTGGGTGGGTCCTCGGACTGGGGCTGCGGTTTCGTGTCGGTCTGTCCTCTGGCTTGGCGGGGGTTGGTGGAGGGCAGGGGTTGCCCTATGTGACGCGGTGGCCTCCTGCGTGGGTGAGGGCGCTCCCCCGTGGAGCGCACCTTGGCACCTGCCACAGGCTGCTGGCTGCAACACGTCTGGTTTGAAGGGTCCTGTTTCCCCCAGTGTGGGAAACTGACTGCTTTGAACGTAAAATCCCACACTTCCTCTTTTGACAGCTGCTTCAGCTCATTAACTGACCACAACGAGCAAGTTAAGTGCTCTCAAGTGGAACCCCGCTGGCTTTAATTGCCTGCGGGATTCCCACCAGCGGGGCTTTCGCGCGCAGCCCCGCACGTCAGCGCGGTACCCGGAAGTGGCCGGGATTTCGTCCGAATCCGGTCACGTGATCGGAGATCGGGATTTTCGGGGCCCCCCCGCTGGAAACCCGCAGGTAACCCGACCCTAAAATCGAGCCCCAGTAGTCAGAAAAATGCTGGAATTTAATATTAAGAACGTACTAACAAGGCACTTAGAAAATCATAATATGATTAGGCAGAGTCAATACGGTTTCATGAAAAGGGAACGGAGGTTGACAAATCTATTAAGTGTTTTTTGAGGATGTAACTAGCAGTGTAGATAAAGGGGAACCAGTGGATGTAGTATATTTGGATTTTCAAAAGGCATTCAATAAGGTGCCACATAAAAGTTTGTTAAACAAGATAAGGGCTCATGGAGCTGCGAGTAATATATTAGCACGGATAGAGGATTGGATAACGGACAGAAAACAGAGAGTAGGGATAAACAAGTCATTTTCAGGTTGGCAGGCTGTAACTAGTGGGGTGCTGTAAGGATCAGTGCTTGGGCCTCAGCTATTTACAATCTATATTAAAGACTTGGATGAAGGGACAGAGTGTAATGTACCCAGGTTTGCTGATGATACAAAGTTAGGTGGGAAAGTAAGCTGTTAGGAGGACACAAAGAGTTTGCAAAGGAATATAGACAAATTAAGTGAGTGGGCGCAAAGGTGGCAGATTGAGTATAATGTGGGGTAATGTGGGGTTATCCACTTTGTTGGACGAATAGAAAAGCAGAATATTTTTTAAAAGGTGAGAGACTAAGAAATGTTGGTATTCAGAGGGATTTGGGTGTCCTTGTACACGAATCACAGAAAGTTAACATGCAGATACAGCAAGCGATTCGGAAGGTAAATGGTATGTTAACCTTTATTGAAAAGGGGTTGGAGTATGAGAGTAAGGAGGTCTTGCTGCAATTGTACAGGGCTTTGGTGAGACCACACCGAACTGTGTACAGTTTTGATCTCCCTACCTAAGAAAGGATATACTTGCCTTAGAGGCAGTGCAACGAAGGTTCACTAGATTGATTCCTGGGATGAAAGGATTGTCCTTTGAGGAGAAATTGAGTAGCATGTGCCTCTACTCTCTAGAATTTAGAAAAATTAGAGGTGATTTCATTGAAACATATAAGATTCTGAGGGGGCTTGACAGGGTAGAAGCTGAGAGGTTGTTTCCCCTCGTTGGAGAGACTAGAACTAGAGGGCATTGTCTCAGGATAAGGGATCAGCCATTTAGGACTGAAATGAGGAGAAATTTCTTCACTCAGAGGATTGCAAATCTTTGGAATTCTCTACGCCAGAGGGCTGTGGATGCTCAGTCGTTGAGTATATTCAATATTGAGATCAATAGGTTTTTGGACTCTAAGGGAATCAAGGGATATGGGGATCAGGCAGGAAAGTGGAGTTGAGATCGAAGATCAGCCATGATCTTATCAAATGATGGAGCAGGTTTGAGGGGCTGTATGGCCTACTCCTGCTTCTATTTCTTATGTTCATATGTTCATAATCAGTGCCAACTCAATCCTAAAATAGATGTAATGGGTAGTTTTATAAAGTCATCTCCTGACACGGAGCCGTGGAGCTTCAGCCGCCTGGAGCACATATTAGGAGTTCTCCCCACGTTTTTCTTCCAATCGTGGGGCGGATGCTGAATTCCCCATATATGCTCCTGGCAGGTGAGCTCCACACTGAGAATGTGATTATTTTTAGAAATACCCCTGTAATATCATTAAAATGAGCAGCAATACTAATAATTCAACTATTACCTTATTTCCAAAATATACTGAAACTTTTATTTGCTCAAAACCTTTCAAGAGTTTTTCCTGGCACTTCAGAAAATGAGCACCAAGCACTAAATCACCGAGCACACAATAAAAAGCACCGTCTATCTTTCAGTCATTCAGAGAGTACATACGAACATATGGAAATAACGGGCATGTTTGGCCTGGACAGGCATAACGCACCTTAGACGCACTGTACCTGTCCAGTGCCGGGGTGAAGTTTAAAAACAGGCTGGAATGCTGAAATTTTTTGTCATCGTCCCCATGCTGCCCACTATTTGTCAAGTTTAGTAAACCAATCACAGCAAAGCAGCAAATGCAGAAAATGAACCGTTTCATCCTTATAAGAAATTAACCTATCAGCAATAGAAACCTGTTAAACAGAAACAATGGAACCAACATGGGAACACAGAATAGAAAGGTACATTTTTTCAACACAATTGTGAATTTAACTGTGTAAGTGGTACTATTCAGGAGGATAGCAATGTTTGACTAGAAGGGGTGACAGAACTGAAATAGGTATATCTACCAGGAACAATATCTTACCAAAGTGTAATCTGCAATAAGAATTGGCTTTCTTTATGGATAATATATGGAATAGGTGCACGCACAACCAACACTTTGAATGCTCATATTCTACCTATACAGTAACTAAATCTTTTCTAAATATGCACTCTCTCCACAAAGCAGCTGGGCTATCCAGACTCCAGGGCACAACTGCATCACAAGATGCACTAGCAGACACTCAAACAGCTGTTCTGTACCAGGCACTCGCACAAAGACGGCATCTGAATGGCAGAACCTAGTGAGTCACTGGCACAGTAACACTCATATGGTGAAAGTACAGTCTCCATTAGCTGAACCAGGTTTTGACAGCCCAATGAAGGATTGTAGATATCCAATACCTATGGCCCAAACAGGAAGATTGGTAGATGCAGAGATCAGCTTGCCTGCCTTCAAACTAACACCACGCACATTATAACCAATATGCACACGACAGTGGATAAGAGACTGGGCAGGATGGTGACACCTATTAGAAAAGACCTCCATGACTGCACTGAATATGCACATTCTAAATGATGAGTACCTCCATCTCTAACATCCATAATGTGCTTGACCTTCATTTGGCTGAAGTGGCTTGATCAAAGGACTGAACAACATAGAGCATTCCTGCTTTGATGCTGTATTAGATATGGCAGCCCCAAAACTCATAGGGGTGCAGAGGCCCTATGTCCCATTTAACTCGGATGGCATAACAGAATATGGGCTGGATGCCAGCTCCACTAGGATCCTGCCTCAGGTGGCAAGACTTTTAAATTCTGGCCAGCGGGACCATGGGTGGATCTTCCACCTCCCCTTCAAGGGGTCATGTCAGGGGGAGTTCCCAGGCTTCCCTGGTAATTCCTCCCTTCACACCCGTGAAAGGCCTCAATGGAGCTGATGCCAGTTGAGACCTGACCTGATTCCCTTTAAGGCCTCTGAAGGCTCAAAACCTTTGTTAGAAAGGGTGATCCACCCTGGAGGAAATTGATTACCTTCTCTAGTTGGAGTGGGAGTCAAACAACTTTTTAAAATATTCTTCTGCCCATTTCCATCTTGGGAGTGTTCCAGTCTACCTTAAAAAGTGGCTACCACTGATGTGCCCTTGGAGGCTCAGGCAGTCTACCCCAACTACCCCAGATGTGGGACATGGGGAGAATCACAGTCAAGCCTGTTCCTGTTCTCACCTCATGTCAACATAAACAGATTGTCCTGGATAACGATCATGAGTACAAACCCTGGACAAAGCCAGTTGTTTTGTCCCTTTTGCCAACCCAGCTGAGATCAGCTAACACAGCTGGAATTCAAACCTGGAACCTGGTCTGTATGGATAAATTTGCTTAGCTATCGAAGGAACTTTGACCTTATGGTTTTAATAGAGGCCTATCACTATCACAATGAATGCTGGGATAACCCCACCTCGCTCACCAACAAAAGAAACTGAAGGGATTTTAATGCAAACATTCTGGAGGAAACGATTCGCAGATGGGAGAATGGGAGAATGATCTCCCACTAAATGAGAGCGAGCAAGAGAGATAATGGGTCAGGGTTGAGGCACATTAGGGTTGATTTCACAATTCAGCGCTCCCAGTGAGGAGCAGAGCTCACAGGAAGTTACATCTCGGGAAATAACAGGAATGAGATCAGTAATTTTCTGTCCATTAATGGAAACAAAATAACAGGTGTGTGACTGTGATTTCCTGCTAGCTGTTCCCTACTGGAAGTATCGGATTGGGTAATCATTCTATTGTTGGGGCAAAGTAGAGGAGGCGTTTCTTTATTTGTCCTTTGCTAGTTTTGATGTGGAGATGCCGGTGATGGACTGGGGTTGACAATTGTAAACAATTTTACAACACCAAGTTATAGTCCAACAATTTTATTTGAAATTCACAAGCTTTCGGAGGCTTCCTCCTTCCTCAGGTGAATGTTGTGGAAATGAAATCCTCGAACCCTTCGCATTTATAAATCACAGAACAATACCTGGTGATTACAGATAGTCTTTCCAACTGCCCGTTGCCAAGGCAATCACAGTGTGCAGACAGAGAGGTGTTACCTACAAGGTCACCGAATATACAAACCACCAAAAAAAAACAGAGAGAGAGAGGCAGAAACATAGAAAAGACAGCAAATGACCCGTTATATTAAAAACAGATAACATTTGTTCGCTGGTGGGGTTACGTGTAGAGTGACATGAACCCAAGATCTCGGTTGAGGCCGTCCTCATGGGTGCGGAACTTGGCTATCAATTTCTGCTTGACGATTTTGCGTTGTCGTGTGTCTCGAAGGCCGCCTTGGAGTATGCTTACCCGAAGATCGGTGGCTGCATGTCCTTGACTGCTGAAGTGTTCCTCGACTGGGAGGGAACCCTCCTGTCTGGCAATTGTTGCGCGGTATCCGTTCATCCGTTGTCGCAGCGTCTGCATGGTCTCGCCAATGTACCATGCTCTGGGGCATCCTTTCCTACAACGTATGAGGTAGACAACGTTGGCCGAGTCAAACTTTGCTAGTTTGACCTGGAAGTGCTTGATGTTGATACAGGGTCACCAATGTGGTAAAATGTTCACTTTACAAACACAAAATAAAATGGCAAAAGACTTTTATTTAATAAAACCCATGGCTGCATACCATTAATCATTTGATGTTGTTATTGTTTGGGTTTTGAGTGAGATTACAATGTTGCAAGTGCAAAAGGACTTAATCTACTGTAATTAACGGCTGTTTTATACAGCTGATTCCATCTTGCAATAGTCCACTTGAATTACAATATTTGCTCAAGGATGTGGAGTTGTTAATGGTTTAGAGTAAAAACTCCCATCTTTTGACCTTGGAGTTGGCTGGGATTGCAAAGCAGGTGATTCATATCATGCTGACAGCTGATGAAGCTATCCCAGCAATTTATGTAGGAATAAAAAAATACTCAGTGTATGTGCCGCACTGGTAATTTAATATCACGCTGAATGGAATCTGGCCGGACATTAAGTATGAAAACTGGGAGATTGCATTCTGTGAAGTCACCCTAATATAAACAAAATGTGATCTCCCACAGGGGCACTTGTACCAATTGAATGTGGGTAAGATAGAGAATGGGTTAAAGATTGGAGAGTTGAGGCTGGCTGGTGATATGTTGAGAACTAATTGCAGTTGTTCCTAAATGTTACTAATGAAAATCAGGATAAAAACTGGTGTCCTGAAGTAAAAAAATAAACTGCTGGTGCTACAGTTACATAAAATCTGACACCTCCTGTTTGCGTTGATATACTCGGAGTGGAACAGGCAGAAAATATGTACGAAATTTATTGAACTCTTTCAATCAATGTATAAACACTGGTGTGTAGTTTCGGTATTAAGTGTAACCTTTGTGAAATTAGAGAAAAAAATTGGTCAAAAGTCAATTATAGAAATAAGCTCAAATATGTTTCTAAAATAAACCATGATCGAAGCACAGACTGTGAGCTTTAACCTGATACAGATTAGCCATGATCGAATTGAATGGCGGAACAGGCTTGAGGGGCTGAATGGCCTACTCCTGATCCTAAATCAAATCTTATGGATTCCTATCCAGCAAAACATCAACAAATCTTTCAAGAAACAGTGTCCTTTTCTTTTCATTTCGCTGTTTTTGCAAATAAAAAAAAATGATGTAGTCCTACCTTTCAAAGACATGTAGGGGTTACATTTCCATAGGGGATCTCCAGATCCTCCTCCATAACTTTGGTGGAAGATCCACGGAAACCCCAGAGAAACGACTGTTACTGAATTGCCATTAGGCTATTAGGCAATGGTGTATGTACACACATGATGCAAGTATGTCACTTTGCTCTGTGAGTGGTTGATGGGTAAACGTGTCACCAGTGTGGTACCGAGGCATACAGATCAAAAAAGTCCCAGGCTCAATCCTTAGTCTGTGCTAAGTTATGTATCTTAACTGGGGAAATGGTACAACAATTAGCCTCAGCATCCTTGTCAGGAAAAATCAACCAGGGCTTCTTGGTCATGGTCCAAAAAGCTCTTGCATTTGCTGGAAAGTATGTATTGGTGTACAGTGGATGAGTTCAGTATTTGGCTTGGCTCTGATGCTTTCTCCACCCATACATGATAAGATTGTGTCAGCTTGGCCCAGTTGGTAATGCACATACCCCTAAATCAGAACATCATTGATTCAAGCACCACTCCAGGACACAAGCTTATAATTTAGGCTGCTACTTCAATGAAGTAGACAAACAATTGACCATCTCCAACAAGAGAGAGCCTATCCACCTCTCCTTGACATTCAATGGCATTATCATCGTTGCCGAGTGCCCACCATCAACATCCTGGGGGTCACCATTTATCAGAAACTCAACTGGCGCAGCCATATAAATGCAGTGGCTACTAGAACGGGTCAGAGGATGAATATTCTGTGGTGATTGACTCACCTCCTGACTCCCCAAAGCCTTTCCATCACCTATAAGGCAAAAGTCAGGAATGTGATAGAATACTATCCACTTGCCTGGATGGGTGCAGCTATTACATAGAATTTACAGCACAGAAACAGGCCACTCAACCCAATAGGTCTATGCCGGTGTTTATGCTCCACATGAGCCAGCAACAGCATTCAAGAAGCTCAACACCATCCAGGACAAAGTAGTCTGTTTGATCCACTTCCTAAACCACCGGTGTACCATTGCTGCAATGTATACTATCTGCAGGATGCACTGTAGCAACTCGCCAAGGCTTCTTTTGCAGCACCTCCCAAACCCATGACCTCCACCACTTAGAGAGACAAGGGCAGCAGGTGCATGAGGACACCACCACGTCCATGTTCTCCTCCAAGTCACACATCATCCTGACTTGGACATATATCGCCATTCCTTCATTGTTGCTGGGTCAAAATCCTGGACCTCTCAGAAAAGGTTTGTGTTCAAAGGGTACAATTGTCCTGGGATGCCATTGCATATCTGTGCAACCTTCTTTGCGAAGATCTTCAGCCTTGCTCCAGCTCCAGAATGGCTCTTTCTGTCACAATGGAAGTGACCACTGTCCTGAATTTTATTGGCACTGGATCTTTTCAAAATTCCACAGCATCACCCGGAGCCAGTCGTTCCTGTCTGTCACCTTTTCCAGGTGTGCTCGCAGATGAGGAAATTTCCTGTGAAAATCCATAGCCTTCTGGCACAATACTGCCCTGTCAGGATGCCCTATGGGTACAGTTGGCCTGTGATTGCTCATGATACTGGCAGGAGACACTTCAGATGAGAGTGGGAGATGCCCACAGTGGATGAAATGCAAAGAGGTTGAGGAGAAAACCTCTGCAGCCTCCCATTGCTACCCCCAAGTACTTTAATGAAAACTGCAGTCTTTACAGAGGCTGCAGCGCTTCTGCACTGAAGGTTCCTGGAGCATAAGCTGCTCACTGTACTTGTGGAATGTGATAATGACAGAATTTACACCTCAGGGATTCTCCCAATCGGTCACTGTAACTTCAGCAGAAGATTGACAGAAACCCCAGATACACTGCATAAACAGGGTTTCCACCAATCTTCCAACACACTTACAGGGCCAATTGGGAGAACCACTGAGGAAATTTCCAACAAAAGCCATTTTTTTTTAGCTTGACTCTTTCCAGGATATATTTTTTTCCATCTAATTCTGATGTGTGGGTTTAACCACTAAAGGGTCTGAAGTGATCTTGAGAACAAAGAAAAACAGTTCACCTTCAAATTTTGGTAGAGATGTCTTTTTTTTTGGCTGAGAAAACAAGGCGAAGGCCAAGATCTGCAGTGCAGGACACAACCAAGTTTGAATAGAGTAGAAGAGATGAGGTATATTAGGAAGTAGTGATTAGTAGTGACACCAAACATTTTGGTTTTAAAAGCCTGAAAATTGTAAGAGGCAGGAAGATTGAGGGAGGTAAGGAGTTTCACACTTTTTAAGTTCTAGGAAAGAGTAAGTCAGAGTAAGTCCTGAGGAAGGAGGAAGCCTCCGAAAGCTTGTGAATTTAAAATAAAATTGCTGGACTATAACTTGGTGTTGTAAAATTGTTTACAATTGTCAACCCCAGTCCATCACTGGCATCTCCACATCATAAGTCAGAGTAGGACACTCTACAATGAGTTTTGATTTCAAAACAATGAAAACAGAGGGGCAAGAACAGTAGGATGGTCATTTTGCCTTAGAGAGAGCAAAAAAGGAAAGTTCAGAGGAGCAATGACCACCTAGTAGAGAGTGACAAAAAAAGATTGTGAAGAAGCGAGGCATTGGACTCTATAGATGAGAGAATTATTATGTATCATACAACAAATATTTTCTTATACCTGTCCAAGGGTCAAGAAAATTACTAGAAATGTCTGCCCAGGTATGAGAGGAGTATTCACTGGTTGGATTTGGGTTATATACAAGAGCTAGAGGAAAATAAGGCAGGGAATTTCCTCGGAGTTGCTTCCGCTCCACTGTTGTAACTTTGCCGGCAGTTTGGTGGAAACCCTGATTACGCACTTAAATGGAGTTTCAGCCACACTGCTGGTGAAGTTACATCGGCAAAGTGGAAGCAGTTTAGAATTCTCAGCCGAGTGTTCAGCGTGAAAGAGGAATCCAAGCTTTGGTTCCAAACTTTTTAGTAATGGAGATGTGGGAATTCCATTTGGGGTGAAAGATGATAGTGAGGCCAAGAATGTTGATAGATTAAAAAGAGCTGTGGGTGGAGCCATCAAAGGTCAGGGAGCATGGAAATCAACATTGTAGTGATTCAGCTACTTTACTGTTAAGAGATGTGGAGGTTGTGTTCTGAGTGGTGTTATGAGAAGGAAGTTGATACATATAATCAATAATGAATCATCAGCAAAAGATTGGATAGGATTGGATGGTAAATGAATATAGTCACTGACGTGAAGGAAGAACAGAATGGGGAATGAACAGAGCCTGGAGAATCCCTAAGTTATGACAGAGATGCATTCCACGAATATTTCTTTCACCATACCAAAATGCAACTAGCTGTTTAGTGGCTGAGGGAGCTGCAATATGGTAACACAAAATAAAGAATAAATACAAGGCTGATACTTAATCCGTGATAACTTGTTACACCTAAATCATTGGGTGTGGGAGGGGGGTCTTCATCCTCTGTAGAATCAATTAAATAAATCCATTGATCTTTTTAAATATTGTATAGAGTAGAAGTAATCATTGAGGCAAATAATTAAGAAGAGGTTCTAAATACATTCCCCTGCTCCCTGGAGAATGGGGTTCAGGGCAGATCAGCAATCTAAATGAGTCTTTAATACGGATAGTATGCAATGGAAATCACATGGATTAATCACTTACAGCACTAGTTTGCAAATGATAATGGATTGGTATTTGACACCTCCTCTAGCCCATTTCAAGGGGAAAAAATTAAAATGAAATTAATTGGAATAACCAACCCTGGACAGAGTGATATCTGATGCAATGAATTATAAAATGTTTAATTCTGAAATAATAAAAAAAATTCCCTGGTTTGAAATATATTAATTTTCCAATTACCTCTGATGAGATAGCAAACATTGCATTCCCAAAGAGCTCTCAAAGCGATCTGGGTTAAAGTTTGATCTGCTTTTCGATTACACTGGAAGTAAATTACACAATAGGTTTTTGAATAAATTCAGTTTAAATTCTGCTTATCTGAAAAATCCAAGTTATCACACTCAGTATTATGTGAAATCTATCATATAATTTGATATCACTGCAAGAAAAAGTACTCCTTCCATCACCATTCCATAATTCTACCATATTAGGGTAACTTTTGGGAAATGAGCACATACTTACATTTTATTGAATTGACAAGAGCACTTTTTCTTTTAGAACAGAACCTGTCAGTGAATTTGACAAAATAATTTGGCCTTTTTATATGGAATTTTGAAACTAAATGTACATACCAACTCCATGCTGCCTATTTGAAGAAGAGCAGAGAGATGACCTGGCCAAAATTCCACTTCACCAAGAACAGGAGTAGCTGGTCACTCATCCCATTTGATGTTTGTGGGACCTTGCTGTGTGGGAATTGGCTGTCATATTTACCTACAAAACAACAGTGACTTCACTTCGGAAGTCATTGACTGGCTGTGGAGTGCTTTGGGTCAGCATAAGGACATGATAAAGTGAGATACAAATCTAACATCAGGGGGTGGACATATGAGGAGAGGTTGAGTAGATTGGGACTCTACTCATTGGAGTTCAGAAGAATGAGAGGCGATCTTATTGAAACATATAAGATTGTGAAGGGGCTTGATCGGGCGGATGCGGTAAGGATGTTCCCAAGGATGGGTGAAACTAGAACTAGGGGGCATAATCTTAGAATAAGGGGCTGCTCTTTCAAAACTGAGATGAGGAGAAACTTCTTCACTCAGAGGGTAGTAGGTCTGTGGAATTTGCTGCCCCAGGAAGCTGTGGAAGCTACATCATTAAATAAATTTAAAACAGAAATAGACAGTTTCCTAGAAGTAAAGGGAATTAGGGGTTATGGGGAGCGGGCAGGAAATTGGACATGAATTTAGATTTGAGATTAGGATCAGATCAGCCATGATCTTATTGAATGGCGGAGCAGGCTCGAGGGGCCGATTGGCCTACTCCTGCTCCGATTTCTTATGTTCTTATGTTTTTACAATAAGCTGCCATGTTTTAGTTGATATGAAGCAATTTCAGATGCACAGCAACACAAGATGGCAGCGTTATGCAAAAGTCCGTTCCTGATCTGACTACCAAACCCACTGCAGTATAACTCCAGCCCAGTGCTAAGCTGTATTTTAAAACTGCTCAAAATAAAACTTATTTTCCAATTTTTAGAAGAAAGCACAAATTCCCAGCCAGCTATCCTGACGTTAAAAATTAGTCACCAGTGGAAACCTTTGGACTAAGACTGTGGCCCTGAACTTCCATGGGGTTCTACCAGTCTCCCACCCTATCCATCCCTTACAGGGACAGGGGCGAGGTTTCTCTGAGCCGGGAGTTCCCACTATTGATCTTTAGTGAAGGCTGAGGCTCTGATTTTTACTCTGGGTCAGTTTTAAGCGGTTGAGTTTTGGTTTCAGTTTAAAACTCACCAGCTGCTGCCAAAAACAGATCTGGGATATTTTAACTCCAAGGCCTCGTAGAAACATAGACATGGAAACTGAGAAAATAGAAGCAGGAGTAGGCCATTTGGCCCTTCGAGCCTGCTCCGCCATTCAGTATGATCATGGCTGATCCTCTGTCTCAATACCATATTCCCACTCTCTCCCCATACCCCTTGATGCCTTTTGTGTATAGAAATCTATCTAGCTCCTTCATATATTCAGTGACTTGGCTTCCACAGCCTTCTAAGGTAGAGAATTCCACAGGTTCACCACCCTCTGAGTGAAGAAACTTCTCCTCATCTCAGTCCTAAATGTCCTGCCTCGTATCCTGAGACTGTGACCCCTCGTTCTAGACCCCCCTGTCAGGGGAAACATCCTCCCTGCATCCAGTCTGTCTAGCCCTGTCAGAATTTTATACATTTCAATGAGATCCCCTCTCATTCTTCTAAACTCAAGTGAATACAGCCCTAGTCAGCCCAATCTCTCCTCATACAACAGTCCTGCCATCCCAGGAATCAGTCTGGTGAATCTTCTCTGCACTCCCTCTATGGCAAGTATATCCTTTCTTAGGTAAGGAGACCAAAACTGCACACAATACTCCAGGTGTGGTCTCACCAAGGCCCTGTATAACTGCAGTAAGACATCCTTGCTCCTATACTCAAATCCTCTTGCAATGAAGGCCAACATACCATTTGCCTTCCTAACTGCTTGCTGCACCTGCATGATTGCTTTCAGTGACTGGTGTACAAGGACACCCAGGTCCCTTTGTACATCAAGATTCCCCAATCTATCACAATTTAAATAATACTCTGCCTTTCTGTTTTTCCTTCCAAAGTGGATAACTTCACATTTATCCACGTTATACTGCATCTGCCATGTGTGTGCCCACTCACTCAACTTGTCTAAATCGCCTTGAAGCCTCTTTGCATTCTCCTCCCACCTATTTCTGTGTCGTCGGCAATCTTGGAAATATTACATTTGGTTCTCTCATCCAAATCATTGATATAGATTGTATATAGCTGGGGCCCAAGCACTGTGATACCCCACTAGTCACCACCTGCCACCCTGAAAAAGACCCATTTATTCCTACCCTCTGTTTCCTGTCTGTTAACCAATTTTCAATCCATGCCAGTACATTACCCCCAATCCCATGTGCTTTAATTTTGCACACTAACCTCTTATGTGGGACTTTATCAAAGGCCTTCTGAAAATCCAAATACACCACATCCACTGGTTCTCCCTTAACTATTCTACCAGTTACATCCTCAAAAAACTCCAGTAGGTTTGTCAAACATGATTTCCCTTTCATAAATCCATGTTGACTTTGTCTAATCCTGTTGATATTTTCTAAGTCTCCTATTATCACATCTTTTATAATAGACTCTAGCATTTTCCCTACCACTGATGTTAGGCTGTAGTTCCCTGTTCTCTCTCTTCCTCCATTTTTAAATATTGGGGTTACATTTGCCACCCTCCAATCTGCAGGAACTGTTCCATAATCTATAGAATTTTGGAAGATGACAACCAATGCATCCACTAATTCTATGGCTACCTCTTTTAGTACTCTGGGATGCAGATTGTCAGGCCCTGAGGATTTATCGATTTACAGTCCCATTAATTTCTCCAGCACTATTTTTTTACTAATACTAATTTCCTTTAATTCCTCCTTCTCACTAGACCCTTGGTTCCCTAGCATTTCTGGGAAGTTATTTGTGTCCTCTTCCATGAAGACAGAACCAAAGTATTTGCTTAATTGCTCTGCCATTTCCTTGTTCCCCATTATAAATTCTCCCGTTTCTGACTGTAAGGGACCTACATTTGTCTTCACTAATCTTTTTCTTTTTACATACTTGTAGAAGCTTTTACAGTCCGCTTTTATGTTCCTTGCAAGTTTACTCTCATACTCTATTTTATCCCCTCTTAATCAATCTCTTGGTCCTATTTTGCTGAATTCTAAACTGCTCCCAATCCTCAGGCTTGCTACTTTTTCTGGCAACTTTATATGACTCCTCTTTGGATCTAATACTATCCTTAATTTCTTTTGTCATCCATGGTTGTGCTGCTTTTTCTTTTGTGTTTTGTGAATGTATAACTGTTGCAATTCATGCATTCGTTCCTTAAATGTTAGCCATTGCCTATCCACCATCATGCCTTTTAATGAAGCCCCCCAATCTAGCATAGCCAACGCACACCTCATACCTGCATAGTTTCCTTTGTTTAGATTTAGGACCGTAGTTTTTTTTTTATTCGTTCATGGGATGTGGGCGTCGCTGGCGAGGCCGGCATTTATTACCCATCCCTAATTGCCCTTGAGAAGGTGGTGGTGAGCCGCCTTCTTGAACCACTGCAGTCCGTGTGGTGACGGTTCTCCCACAGTGCTGTTAGGAAGGGAGTTCCAGGATTTTGACCCAACGACGATGAAGGAATGGCGATATATTTCCAAGTCGGGATGGTGTGTGACTTGGAGGGGAACGTGCAGATGGTGTTGTTCCCATGTACCTGCTGCTCTTGTCCTTCTAGGTGGTAGATGTTGTGGATTTGGGAGGTGCTGTCAAAGAAGCCTTGGCGAGTTGCTGCAGTGCATCCTGTGGATGGTACACACTGCAGCCACTGTGCGCTGGTGGTGAAGGGAGTGAATGTTTAGGGTGGTGGATGGGGTGCCAATCAAGCGGGCTGCTTTTTCCTGGATGGTGTCGAGCTTCTTGAGTGTTGTTGGATTGGACTACTTCATTTTCCATCGTAATGAAAAATTCTATCATGGTAATCTCACCGGTGGGTTTCCCACTGAATTGGCTAACCTGACTGGAAACCTGTACACATGAAGAAAGCAATTTCCGAGGGGTCAGCCAGCGGCCTATTTAAAGCAGGAATTCCCCTCTTAAAGTGAGGTTGCACTCACTTGTGGCTTCTTTCAATTCCGAGGAGATAGGAGAAGAATCTTCTCTAAAATGAGTAGCAAGCAAGCCCTCAGATTGTCAGAAGCCTCACTGGAGGTGCTTGTTGAAGAGGTGAGAATGAGGAGGGAATTGCTGTTCCCCAGCAGTTCCAGGAGGGCTGCCAAACATGCTTTCTATGAGGCATGGAGTGAGATTGCAGAGGTCGTCACCTCCAGGAATGTCACCCCCAGGACCTGGAAACAGTGCAGGAAGCGCTTCATTGACACTGAAAATTATGTGTACCCCTTTATTAAGCACTGGAAAAATGCACATTCAGCCAGCTTGACTACACTGAGTTACATTGAAACAGAAACAGGTCATTCGGCCCAACAGATCTATGCCGGCATTTATGTTCCACACGTGACTCCTCCCACCGCTCTTCATCTAACCCTATCAGGATATCCTTCTTTCCTTTCTCCCTCATGTACTTATCTAGCTTCCCCTTAAATGTATCTATACTATTTGCCTCAACTACTTCTTGTGGTAGCGAGTTCCACATTCTAACCACTCTCTTTGGTTAGGAAGTTTCTCCTGAATTCCCTATTGGATTTATTCGTGACTATTTTATATTTATGAACTCTAGTTTTGGACTCCCCCACAAGTGGAAACATTTTCTCTACATCTACCCGAACAAATCCTTTCATTATCTTAAAGACCTCTATCAACTCACCCCTCAGCCTTCTCTTTTCAAGAGAAAAGAGCCCCAGCCTGTTCAGTCTTTTCTGATAAGTATATCCTCTCAGTTCTGGTATCATCCTTGTGAATCTTGTTTGCACCCTCCCCAATGCCTCCAAATCCTTTGATTTGTTTATCTGTACCCCTAGATCGCTTTGCTCCTCTATCCCATTCAGACTCTTATTATTCAAGCAGTTATTCTTCTGACCAAAATGCACTACAACAACAACAAATTGCATCTGTAGAGCACCTTTAATGTAGCAAAACGTCCCAAGGTGATTCACAGGTGCGCTATCAAACAAAATTAGATGCCGAGCCATATAAGGAGATATTAGGACAGGTGACCAAAAGCTTGGTTTAAAGAGGAATATTTTAAGGAGCGTCTTAAAGGAGGGGAGAGAGATAGAGAGGCGGAGAGGTTTAGGGAGGGAATTCCAGATTTTAGGGCCTAGGCAGCTAAAGGCACAGCCGCCAATGGTGGAGTGATGAAAATTGGGGATGCGCAGGAGGCCAGAATTGGAGGGTTTTGGGCTGGAGGGGGTAACAGAGATAGGGAGGGGCGAGGTCATGGAGGGATTTGAAAACAAGGGTGAGAATTTTAAAATCAAGGCGTTGCCGGACCAGGAGCCAAAGTAGTTCAGCAAGCACAGGGGTGATGGGTGAACGGGACTTGGTACAAGTTAGGATACAGACCGCAGAGTTTTGGTTGAGTTCAAGTTTACGAAGGGTGCAAGGTAGGAGACCGGCCAGGAGAGCATTGTGATTGTGATCCGTGTCTTCTGCAGCTGTGCAGATGCCCAATGCAATCCTAACTCTTATCCCTTCTCTCTTTCCTCTAGCTCCGTCTCAACAGCCAGAGCCTACCGAAGAAGACTCCTCAGAAGAGGAGTGGAGAATGTGGCCACCTCCAGGAATGCTGCAGTATATGGACTTCCAGCAGGCATTCAATAATGTTCCTCATAAGAGACTGTGAGCTAAAATTAAAGTTCATGAAATTGAAGGCAAATTATTGACCTAATTATGGGATTAGTTAAGCGGTAGAAGACAGAGAGTAGGGATTAAGGGAATGTACTCAAATTGGAAGGAAGTGACTAGTGGTGTCCCACAAGGATCTTTGCTGGGGCCTCAACTATTCACGATATTTATTAATGACTTAGATAACACAATAGAGAGCCATATATCCAATGTTTGTTGATGAAACAAAGATTGGTGGCATAGTAAGTAATGTAGACAGGAGCATAAAATTACAAAGAGACATTGATAGATTAAACGAGTGGGCAAAACTATGGCAGATGGATTTCAACACAAGTAAGTGTGAGGTCATCTATTTTAGACCAAGAAAGGGTGGATCAAAGTATTTTTTAAATGGTGAAAAGCTAGGAACAATGGAGGTCCAAAGAGAATTAGGAGTCCATGTACACAAATCACTAAAATGTAGTGGTCAAGTACAAAAGATAATCAAAAAGGCTCATGGAATGTTAGCCTTTATAACTAGTGGGCTAGAATATAAAGGGGAGGAGGTTTTGCTACAGCTATACAAACCCTGGTTAGGCCACATCTGGAACACTGTGTACAGTTCTCAGCACACTACCATTGTGTTAAATGAGATAGATTCAGAACAGATCTAGCAGCTCAAAACTGGGCATCCATGAGGCACTGCGGGCCAACAGGAGCAGCAGAATTGTATTCCAGCACAATTTGTAACCTCATGGCAAGGCATATTCCTTTCTCCACCATTTCCAACAAGCCAGGGGATCAACCCTGGTTCAATGAGGAGTGTAGAAGAGCATGCCAGGAGCAGCACCAGGCGTACCTAAAAATTAGGTGCCAACCTGGTGAAGCTACAACTCAGGACTACATGCATGCTAAACAGTGGAAGCAACAGGCTATAGACAGAGCTAAGCGATTCTACAACCAACGGATCAGATCAAAGCTCTGCAGTCCTGCCAAATCCAGTCATGAATGGTGGTTGACAGTCAAACAACTAACGGGAGGAGGAGGCTCTGTAAACATCCCCATCCTCAATGATGGCGGAGTCCAGCAAGTGAGTGCAAAAGACAAGGCTGAAGCATTTGCAACCATCTTCAGCCAGAAGTGCCGAGTGGATGATCCATCTCGGCCTCCTCCCGATATCCCCACCATCACAGAAGCCAGTCTTCAGCCAATTCGATTCACTCCACGTGATATCAAGAAACGGCTGAGTGCACTGGATACAGCAAAAGCTATGGGTCCTGACAACATTCCGGCTGCAGTGCTGAAGACTTATGCTCCAGAACTAGCTGCGCCTCTAGCCAAGCTGTTCCAGTACAGCTACAACACTGGCATCTACCCGACAATGTGGAAAATTGCCCATGTATGTACTGTCCACAAAAAGAAGGACAAATCCAATCCGGCCAATTACCGCCCCATCAGTCTACTCTCAATCATCAGCAAAGTGATGGAAGGTGTCGTCGACAGTGCTATCAAGCGGCACTTACTCACCAATAACCTGCTCACCGATGCTCAGTTTGGGTTCCGCCAGGACCACTTGGCTCCAGACCTCATTACAGCCTTGGTCCAAACATGGACAAAAGAGCTGAATTACAAAGGTGAGGTGAGAGTGACTGCCCTTGACATCAAGGCAGCATTTGACCGAGTGGGGCACCAAGGAGCCCTAGTAAAATTGAAGTCAATGGGAATCAGGGGGAAAACTCTCCAGTGGCTGGAGTCATACCTAGCACAAAGGAAGATGGTAGTGGTTGTTGGAGCCCAATCATCTCAGCCCCAGGACATTGCTGCAGGAGTTCCTCAGGGCAGTGTCCTAGGACCAACCATATTCAGCTGCTTCATCAATGTCCTTCCCTCCATCATAAGGTCAGAATTATGGATGTTCGTTGATGATTGCACAGTGTTCAGTTCCATTCGCAACCACTCAAATAATGAAGCAGTCCGAGCCCGCATGTAGCAAGACCTGGACAACATCCAGGATTGGGCTGATAAGTGGCAAGTAACATTCGCACCAGACAAGTGCCAGGCAATGACCATCTCCAACAAAAGAGAGTCTAACCACCTCCTCTTGACATTCAATGGCATTACCATCGCCGAATACCCCACCATCAACTTCCTGGGGGTCACCATTGACCAGAAACTTAACTGGACCAGCCATATAAATACTGTGGCTGCAAGAGCAGGTCAGAGGCTGGGTATTCTGCGACAATTGACTCACCTCCTGACTCCCCAAAGCCTTTCCACCATCTACAAGGCACAAGTCAGGAGTGTGATGGAATACTCTCCACTTGCCTCGATGAGTGCAGCTCCAACAACACTCAAGATGCTCGACACCATCCAGGACAAAGCTGCCCGCTTGATTGGCACCCCATCCACCACCCTAAACATTCACTCCCTTCACCATCGGCGCAATGTGGCTCCAGTGTGTACCATCCACAGGATGCACTGCAGCATCTCGCCAAGGCTTCTTCGACAGCACCTCCCAAACCCGCGACCTCTACCACCTAGAAGGACAAGAGCAGCAGGCACATGAGAACAACACCACATGCACGTTCCCCTCCAAGTCACACACCATCCCGACTTGGAAATATATCGCCGTTCCTTCATCGTCGCTGGGTCAAAATCCTGGAACTCCCTTCCTAACAGCACTGTGGGAGAACCTTCACCACACGGACTGCAGCGGTTCAAGAAGGCAGCTCACCACCCACCTTCTCAAGGGCAATTTGGGATGGGCAATAAATGCTGGCGTCGCCAGCGACGCCCACATCCCATGAACGAATAAAAAAAAACCACACCTTAGAAAGTATATAAAGGTTTTGGAAGGAGTGCAATGCAGATTCACCAAAATGTTACCAGGGCTCGAAGGGTTAGATTATGAGGAGAGATTACATCAACTATACTTGAATTCCCTGGAATATAAAAGATTAAGGGGTGATTTGATTGAAGTTTTAGGATATGGAAAGGAATTGATAGTGTAAATAGAGAGAAATTTTTTCTGCTGGTGGGGGAGTCTCGGACAAGGGGAAATAGAATCATAGAATCATAGAAAGGTTACAGCACAGAAGGAGGCCATTCAGCCCATCAAGTCCGTGCCGGCTCTATACAAGTGCAATCCCGCTAGTCCCAATCCCCTGTCCTCTCTCTGTAGCCATGCAAATTTTTTCCTTTCAAGCAATATCCAGTTCCCCTTTGAAGGCCATGATTGAATCTGCCTCCACCACCTCCTCGGGTAGTGCATTCCAGATCCTAACCACTCGCTGTGTAAAAAAGCTTTTCATCATGTCACCTTTGGCTCTTTTGCCAATCACCTTAAATCTATGTCCTCTGGTCCTTGACTCTTCCGCCAATGGGAACAGTTTCTCTCTATCTACTCTGTCTGGACCCTTCATGATTTTAAATACCTCTATCAAATCTCCTCACAAATGTCTCTGTTCTAAGAAGAACAACCCCAGCCTCTCCAGTCTATCCACGTAACTAAAGACCCTCATCCCGGGAATCATCCTAGTAAATCTCTTCTGCACTGTCTCTAAGGCCTTCACATCTTTCGTGAAGTGCGGTGCCCAGAATTAGACACAATACTCCAGGTGTGGCCGAACCAGTGTTTTATAAAGGTTCATCATGACTTCCATACTTTTGTACTCTATGCCTCTATTTATAAAGCCCCGGATCCCGTATGCTTTTTTAACCACTTTCTCAACCTGCCCTGCCACCTTCAACGATTTGTGTACATACACCCCTACATCTCTATGTTCTTGTACCCCTTTTAGAGTTTTGCTCTCTGGTTTATATTGTCTCTGTTTGTTCTTGCTACTGAAATGTATCACTTTGCATTTTTCTGCGTTAAATTTCATCTGCCACATGTTCATCCATGCCACCAGCCTGTCTATATCCTCTTGAAGTATATCACTATCCTTCTCACTGTTTATTACCCTTCCAAGTTTTGTGTCATCTGCAAATTTTGAAATTGTGTCCTGTACAACCAAGTCCAAGTCATTAATATATATATCAAGAAAAACAGTGGTCCCAGCACTGACCCCTGGGGAACACTACTGTACACCTCCCTCCATCCGAAAAACAACCGTTCACCACTACTCTCTGTTTCCTGTTCCTTAGCCAATTCTGTATCCGTGTTGCTACTGCCCTCTTTATTCCATGAGCCACAATCTTGATGATAAGCCTGCCATACAGCACTTTATTAAATGCCTTTTGAAGGTCCGTATACACCACATCAACTGCATTGCCCTCATCAACCCCCTCTGTTACCTCATCAAAAAACTCTATCAGGTTAGTTAAACATGATTTTGCCTTTAACAAATCCATGCTGGCTTTCCCTAATCAATCCATACTCGTCCAAGTGACTGATAATTCTGTCCTGGATTATCGTTTCTAAAAGTTTCCCCACCACTGAGGTTAAACTGACTGGCCTATTGTCCCTGGGTTTATCCTTACATCCTTTTTTGAACAAGGGTGTAGCATTGTAATTCTCCAGAGCTCTGGCACCATCCCCGTATCTACAGATGTTTGGAAGATTATGGCCAGTACTTCCGCAATTTCCAGCCTTACTTCCCTCAGCAACCTAGGATGCATCCCATCCAGACCAGGTGACTTATCTACTTTAAGTACAGCTAGCCTTTCAAGTACCTCTTTATCAATTTTTAGCCCATCCAGTATCTCACCTATATCTTCCTTTACTGAGACTCTGGCAGCATCTTCTTCTTTGGTGAAGACAGATGCAAAGTATTCATTTAGTACCTTGGCCATCCTCTCTGCCTCCATGAGTAGGTCTCCTTTATGGTCCCTAATCGGCCCCATCCTTCCTGTTACTACCCGTTTACTGTTTACATGATTGTGGAAGACTTTTGGATTCCCTTTAATGTTCGCTACCAGTCCATTCTCATATTCTTTCTTTGCCCCTCTTATTTCCATTTTTACTTCCCCTCTGAACTTTCTATATTCTGCCTGGTTCTCACTTGTGTTATCAATCTGACATCTGTCCTACGCCCCTTTTCTCCGTTTCATCTGACTCACTATTTCTTTTGTCATCCAGGGAGCTCTGGCTTTAGTTGCCCTACCTTTCTGCCTTGTGTGAATGTGCCTAGACTTTACCTGAACCATCTCCTCCTTAAAGGCCAATCTATGATTCCAATTTACCCGGGCCGGATCTGTTCTCATCCCATTGAAATTGGCCCACCTCCTTTTGAGTATTTTTACTTTAGAGTGGTCCGTGTCCTTTTCCATAGCTATTCTAAAGCTTATGATCGCTGCTCCCTAAATGCTCCCCCAATGACACTTGCTCCACTTGGCCCACCACATTCCCTAGAACCAAGTCCAGCAACATAAGCTTAACATCAGAGCCAGGCCATTCTGGAAAGAGGTTAGGAAACATTTCTTCATGCAAAGGGTGGAAGAAGTGTGGAACTCTCTCCCACAAAAAGCAATAGATGCTAGCTCAATTAATAATTTTAAATCTGAGTTTGATAGATTTTTGTTAGCCAAGCGTATTAAGGGATATGGAGCCTAAAGTAAAAATTTCAATGGGATGAAAACAGATCTGGCATGGGTAAATTAGAATCAAAGATTGGAACCAAGGTGAGTGGATGGAGTTAGGATACAGATCAGCTATGATCTCATTGAATGGCGGAACAGACTAGAGGGGCTGAATGGCCTACTCCTGTTCCTATGTTCCTATACAGCGGGGTCCTCACTATAGGACTCCATGTTTACATGCTTTGCAGCTTTGGTGGAAACTCAAATGGTCCGTCATAAATAAAGATTAATTCATTTTTTAAAAGAATATACCTGTGCAATCGTATCTGATTTGAGTGGTCTCGGCCTCAAATTATATTCAGAGACATGGCACATATCATTTTGACCAACCCCTGCCATGCTATGACAGGCCCAGCTGCTGCTTTCCTAGGTTGCTGATGCTGATGCTGATTTTCCTCCAACTGTTCATCCATCCAGAATAACAAAGCAAAAATGGCACCCATGATCAGCTGAAAATGCTTAGTCAGGATGAGTAAGACAAACAAATCAAAATGAAATAATCTCCAAGCTCTGAAATGCTTTGGCAACCCAGTAATCAGAAAAGAGATCCTAATAATGCAAATGACTGCAAGTGAGTGCCCCTTTAAATTATTCTTCCAGCCGTGTCAGTCAGTTTCTGAGGCCAATTCTGTGAGATTTTACTGAGCGGGTTGGCCATTGGGCGAGACCACTGTCCCGCCCAGTTAATATAGCATCGGGGTTCCAATGACATCATGGGAACCTGATTTGTTACTTTCCCAATGCCAACCTATATTTTAAAATGTTTGATAGAAAGCACAGTTTACTCCCTCAATGGATCTGCTAGTTTATTATTGACTAACTGAGCCATATAGACCAGGAAGGTCTGTGCTCAGTTAGCTGATCTCAGCTGTAGTGGCAGTAGGGAAACCATAGCTGAGAAATGATTGTTGCTGATATTAAAATATAAACATTTAACACGTTTGTATGACATTCCACTGTCCGCTATAAACAGGTTAATGTCTTTATTTGAATACTTTGGAAGTTTATATGTTAGTATTGGCAGCAGTAATGTCTAAGTTTGTAATTAGCCTCCGCATCCCCTAGGTTAGGGATGAGAAAATCGTCCAGGGTTCCAGCTCCTGATTGCTCTCTGGCTAACCCTGCTTGAAGTGGCTGAAGACAAGATGCACCTGGCTGTAATGGTCCCCGTGTGACTAACCTGCTGACTGACTTTCAAATCATTCACATGAAAAATGCTACTTTGCTGAGCTACCAGAGGGTGACTGGCACCTATAGACCTGCCCAAGAACAAGTGAACACCTTTTGGAGAGGATGGGAGGAGCAAAATTTGGGAAGTGACAGAAAAAAAGTACACTTATTTTTTCTTACCTTGAAGGGCAATGGTAATTACATCAAAGTTTTTCAATTTTTCCCTCTTTTACTCTTAACACAGTTTAGATTAGAGGCTTATTTTCTTTCTATCGGCTTTCAAAAACAAGAACAATACAAGCCAGCAAATTGTTTCTGTCAGTTCAATTTTATCGCTACATGGAAAGACAACTAGAGGTATGAGGAAGGCCAACTGCTAGGTATTACCAAACTGTGTCATTTAAGGCAGTATTTTTGTTTGCTGCTAAGATGTTCAATGAAAAGCATGGTTCATATTACATTGTATAATGCAGAAAATTGTGAGTCTAGTCATTTCAATCAAAATGTATACTGTTTATGGGAAGCAATCCATGTGCAGCAGTAAATGAATTTTAATATTTTTCAGAACAGTGGAAGATTTAGCCAGCGATCCAGTCCAATCATAGCACAACAGAACAATTTATATTCTCTAAATAGGAAAACACAATTGCAGTTTACACAAATATTGAGATATACCTCTGCAGAAGAAATGTATAGCCAAGCTCCTGGAAAAATGTACGTGCGTATTTTTGAATTCTGCCCGCAAACCTGATGTCGGGACTGAGGGAAGTGGGCGGAAGACGTGTTCACTCTCCCTCCCCCCGCTGGAAGTTACTATTGCAGAAAATAAGGAGTAGATGCCCAGTGGAGATGGATTTTGCCCTAATTTTTGGCCCTTCTGCTCTTGGGATGCCTGACTCCTGCCCCACAAAGGAAAGGAAATTCTAGGCTATAACGTTTCAAAAGTAAATGACTTACCTACAAGGAGAAAAACAAGATGGTGGACAGAGTTGGGAGAGGGAATATAGGAACTCACTTAATGATGCCATTTAGTGACCAGCTTTTGTAACTAAACAGTGCCAGGTGAGTGTTGGCATAAAGAAATGTTTACATACGATTTTAGTACTGTTGACGTATACATGGTACCAAGACAACTGTGACAATAGTAAGGTTTGTGGACAGGAAGTAAATGCTCTACACAAGAGGCTCGATTTTCGGGTGAAGTAGTGGGTGCGTTGGGGGCGTGGGGTCTTCAAAAGTCGCGGAAATCCCGAGCAGGTTCGGAGCCCAGCTCCAACCCACAGAATTCCGGGTTCCCCATTGGCGTGTCTGCGTGTGCACGCGCCTCCCGAATGTAGGAGTCCCACCGGCAATTAAAGCCGACGGGATGTTACTTTGCATAGCTTTTCAGCTAGTTGAACTACTTGAACTACTTAATTGTCTCGACATTTTGGCAGGGTTGCGATTTTGAAGCATCCTCAGCCAGATGGAGAGGACAGTGGGATTCCATGCTGTGGCTGGCTTCCCACGGGTGCAGGGTGTAATCGATTGCACCCATATAGCAATACGAACACCTCCACACGAGCCAGGACTGTTCATCAACAAGAAGGGGTATCACTCCATCAACACTCAGCTCATTTGTGACCACCGCAAGAGATTACTTCACTTGTACGCCAGATTCCCTGGCAGCTACCACGATTCCTTCATCCTCCGGGAATCCAAGATCCCGCATCTCTTCCCGCACTGAACACCCTTAAGAGCAGGCTTCTCGGGGACAAAGGATATCCCCTGCACACGTGGATCATGACACCTCTGAGGAACCCCATCACCAAGCAACAGTGTCGATATAACAACAGCCACATCGCCACCAGGTCTACAATTGAGCATGCTATAGGGCTGCTCAAGATGCACTTCAGGTGCCTTGATCGTTCTGGGGGAGCGCTTCAATACGCACCAGACAGAGTGAGACGCATCATAGTCGTCTGTTGTGCCCTGCACAACATGCAATCAGATAGGGGTGCAACTTGAAGAGGCCCAATCCACATCTGCCACCCACATTGAGGAGGAGGAGGAGGGGGAGGAGCAACCCATGGGCAGAGCAGCGACTCACCTGGCTGCTTGTGAGGCCAGGGAGTTACTGATATGTGAACGGTTCTCCTAACATCAGACAGTGTGAAGAGTCCAGTCCTCACACCACCTGGAAAGAGCAATGCCCATACCAGCAAACCCCCACCCCCACCCCTCCCTGCAAAAAACAGTCCTGCAACTACACATATACCCACTGTAGAGTGACCCAATGGGTGGCAACAAGTGTTGGCATTCATGGTGAACCTCATGAAAGGGCCTTATTACAGGGGCCAGTCAAGAATGGTCAAGATGTGGCAGTAGTGGTGACAATAATAATATTTAATGTGAGTTTAACAAAAGGCAAATATAAATAAAAAACATGACCAACCATCAAACACCCTTGTGCATCCCCTTCATGCTTACAAAACCTTTGCCTTTCGTTTCCTACTACTCCGACGTCATGCATCCCCTGTGGCTGCAGCAGGGGTAATGGCAGGTTGCTCTTGTTCATGCCCTGACCGATTAGATGCTTTGGGCCTATGCCCTCTGGGTTTCGATGCCCGTGAGTGCCCCTCCAAAGACTGCTCCACCTGCACCTGTGCAGGGGCAGACTTGGCCACCTGGAGAGGAGGCAGCATGCGGGTACTGGTTGAGAGGGGGACAACGGGTGAGACGTGGGAGCGCTTTGAATGGTGTCCCCACTTCTATGTCCCCTTTCGCCATCATCCCTCCCCTGGGCCAGGCCCACATCACTCCTACCACTCTGCTGGACAACAGTTTGGAGGACGTGGGTGAAGCCTTGTAAGGCCAGTGCTAGTGTATCTGCCTGCCTGTTTAAGGCGGCAGAAGGTTGTTCACTGTGAGTCCGAACGGCAGTTGTCAGGGCCTGAATGGACTCATTTGTGAGCCATGCTTAAAGCTCAATGGAGGCTAGCTTTCTCTCCATCGCAGACATTTCTGCAATTACCCACGACAGTATCTCAGAGATGCCCTCACGTCCCTGTGACACTATCTCAGAGATTCCCGCACATCCCTGTGACAGTATCTCAGGGAGTTGTTCACATCCCTGCGACACTATCTCAGAAATTCCCTCCCATACCTATGCCACCATTCCGCTCATGCAGGAGTTGGACTCCTCCATCTTCTGTGCTATTGTGGAGAGTGCGCGTGGCACCTGTTCCAGCACCTCGCAAATGTGCTGCTGGCCCTCGATCATTCTCCTTTAAAAGGATGGCCCCCAGAGTTCAGCATCTATGTCCACCTGAGCAGAGCCTGGAGAGGAGTGCTCCCACCACAGCTGCCCCTGCCACCAGTGTCTGCTCATGCTCACGTGTGTGGTAACTCACCAAATGCGAACTCAACTAACTGCGGACTGGGATTCACTGAGGTGTGAGTATCTGCGCTGGTGGATGGCTCGCTCAGATGAGACGGTGCCCCCTCAGAGGCCGGCAGGTTCTCTGAGGAATCGCCCTCCACCGTCACAGCGGTCGCTGAAGGCCCTGTAAGAGAACAGAAGGCAATATTAAGCATGATCACAGATGTGTCATGTTACGATGAGCATACTGAGGTGCTGAAGATGGCAAGGCATGTTAACATCAATTCATATTGTGTGTGCTGAATGTTAAAGTTCTGTCACCAGACATTTGTCGGGTGCCAGTCTCGGCGTTCCCGACGGACAGGTACTCGAGATTGCGGCTCAGCTCCAGTGCCTCCTGCTTGGTGTCTGTGAAGACGACGATTTGTTGCGGCCCCTCTCCGGTCCTCGCCCTCTCCCGTGCATTCTGGGCTCTCTTCTCCTATAAGGGGAGAAAGTACAATGCATGATTGAGTGATGGTGACGTAGCCAACCGATGAATGCATTGGCTTGGGTGTGGCTGACCGTGAAAGAGATGCATCGGAGGGTGAGTATGAGATAGAGCCATGACATTGTATGAGGATTGGGTTGAGTGGTAGTGGTGGGGTGACTAATGTGGAGGTGAGGAAGTGCTGAGGAAGTGCAGGTGAGTTGAGGATGAGCCTTAAGTGGGTGTGAAGAGTGATGTGATGGAGTAGTGTTGGCAGTGCAGAATGAGTTGATGGGTGGGGGCGGTGATGTGGAAGACGGAATGTAGGAGAATCAGTAAGTGTACTCACTTTGACTGACCTAGTTAGGTCATTGAAACGCTTCCTGCACTGGATCCAGGTACGGGATATGTTGCTGCTGCTGGTGACCTCTTCTGCCACCCCGAGCCAGGCCTTCTTGGTGGCAGAGGCAGGCCACTTCCTCCTGTCCGCCGGGTAGAAGACATCCCTCCTCCTCCTCACCCCATCCAGTAGTACCTGGAGTGAGGCATCACTAAATCATGGAGCAGCCTTGCCCCTGTGCTGCTACATTGTGGTGTGTGGGTGTTTATTCCAGGAACAGCCATTGGAGGACTGCCCCTCTAAATAGAGCTCCTCCAGCTGACAGCCTGTGATGCGGTTGTGCAGACCGCCCGCTGCGCAGCTTTCAGACGGCTAACCTGGAAGCCACGTTAAGTGGATCCAATTGACTCGCGACGTTTTTTATTGAGCAGGTTACCCACACGTCCAATCACCCCCCCGCTGCCATCCCACCTCCTCGCTAATATCAGGACCAAGGATTTTTAATAATATATAGAGAGAAAGGCAGGTGGGCGGATGTAGATAATATTAGCACATCGTCCATGATACTGCCCATAGTAAGTGACATTTGTGACTTGTGGAATTTTGATTTGTTGTTGTTTTATGAATATGACCTTTCAGCCAATCAGGTGCAAATGTAACATTTTTCAGGTGTGGCATTTTGAGATGAGATGGACACATGCTAGCTGTAAGATTTCTCTATATATTGATGAACAGAATGCATTAGGAAGACCCAAGGGATGTATTTATATCCCATTTGTGGAGTTGATCATAATTCACTGTGATACCAGGCAGCCCATTCATTGGATATAAATCATATCTCATTGCTCTTCATTTGTACTCTCCATATACATATATAAACTGCCACTGACAAGGCCTGAAACCCATTGCTTCCCTAGTTTTCTTTAGTCTCAATGGGTCCATTTGGATAGGTGTGGTGGAGCAGGCTCTGTTGGCTTCCACTTCTGACCTTGCTGGAATATTCAAGGTCACGGCAGAGTCAGTACAGATACCCATGTTTTATAAGCTGCATTTTCAGGGTCTCCCAGGTCACGGTGGCTGACCTGTACGCTGGCGTCATCCCGACAATCATATTGCTGGGCAGAAGGGAGACCCAGGAGAGAAATCCCATCCCGCTTTGGTTCCATCTCATGGGTCATTTTTGGGGTGGATAGAAGATACCCTGTGTATTGGGGTCCCAGCCAAATTTGCTATTCTTACGCTGCACTCCCAGCTGTCTTATGCCTGGAGAGTGCCCCTGGCCCCAAGGAAATTCAGGGCCTATATATTTTTGCACATGGCAGATAGAGGGCGAAATTGGTCTTCGACGGTAATGCAAAACAGACAATAGTGAATCAACGGTTTGTTTTACTCCTCGCCCGATTTTCTTTTACATTGAAATCAGACGGAGTGGAAAACAGGCTGTCGATTCATTACCGCCCAATTTGCACAACTGACAAATTTCACCCCATAGGGATAAACTTGTTGAGCCTAATGTTGTTTTCCTATTACCAAATGTTCTTATCTTATGATAAGGTAATAATAACATTCATTAATATCACTAAGCATTTCCTTGGAAGTGGACTGAAGTTATGTGGAACTAACTATATTAGAGTAATATTTATTTGAATGTAGGCTAATGTTATGTGTTTATGATGAACTGTGAAACGTATTATACTTTTCCTTTTGCGATCCATTCAAAATCTATCCGTACCCACAACAGAACATTTAGCAGCATTTCTTGTTGAAATCTAAAATGGGAATCATATATCAGCACAGAGAACAGTGATGTTAAATTTAAAATTTCACTGTACGTGATATGATAAAATGAAATATATTATGTGATAACTGTTGCATTGAGTTAAATATATTTAAGCCCTTCAGCAGAACATTGCACTGATCTGTGATGAAACTATGAACTGCAGTCATTAGGAACTGGTTTTGCCTCTTTTCCATAAACCATTGATAGCTATATTAAATTCACACACACATTATCAACAACACTTTGCATAAGTTGTGAGTCATCTTTCCATCCTCTTCTAGTCTTATCAAAATGCACATGAAATGTAAATATATGGTGTATAATTGTAGATTGTTTGAATCAATTTTCCAATCCAAATTTCTAACCTGTCATTTTACAATGGTGTTTTTAAGAGTTCATTCAGATAAATGTAGATAAACCTAAACATTAGACAACCAACTACAGCTTAGAATTGTTCATTTCACCTCCATATATTGCATGTGTTGTTAGCTTTTTTTCAGATTTTTCTCCATGTATGGCCTCTGCCTTCTCTCAGCAGATTTTACATCATTTTCAGTTGAAAACAAAAGTGCCATTTAGAATGCCTATGAATAAATGTATTCTTATGTGTAAGGACTTTGCGTACAATTCTCTTCACCTACATCTGGCTGCAGACTAAGAGCACACGTGGGAACAGAATGCATCAATAATCTCTCACATGAAAGGGATGTATTGCTGAGATTAGACTGCACCAGGCCTTTTGAATAGACTTCAGGGGTTAACAGAAGGATTACCTAACGGCTGCTGGCATTGAATCCATGTGTTTTTCTCAGATAGTTTCCATTTGAAGAGATGTTTGCAATCTTTGCTTTTCCACAGCAAAATTGAACAGTAAACAAATAGAAATGTTCCCGTACAAACACTGGATTTATCTATCAGCTGCTTCCCATGCTAGATCCAGCGTAGTTAAATCCTAAAAAACTAATCTGATCCAAGCCCATCATTAGTCAAGGCAGTTCAGTTTCTCGATTATCTCAATAGTGGACCTGCCATTATTATAGTAATTGCTATGGACTGGATAAAGTCTGTTAAAATTACTGTGTGAAGAGAATAGAAAATAGTCTGTCACACAATATCAGGTCTCCTACCATTAATATGACAATGTCTTACTGATTTATTTTTGCCCTTTTAAAATAATATATAGTTCCACATTTATGAGTTGAAAATGATTCTACGGTATTTTGGAATTATACTTTATCTCTGTCAGCACTGAAGAGTACTTCTTCATAGTATGATGTGTTATCCGGAGGACAATTACATTGGGAAGATAGTGAGCTAGTGCCATAACAATAATAAAGTGCTTAAAAGTACCACATCATATATTATTTATCACGATCTATCATGACATAAATGCAAAATATAAATATGTGCCTCTTTCCTCAACAGGCATGTAAGATTTAAATACTCTGAAACTCTCCTGTTGACAACAGAACGGTCAATCGTGTGGCAAGCACCGTGGATTCTGTTTATAATGATGTGGAGATGCCGGTGATGGACTGGGGTTGACAATTGTAAACAATTTTACAACACCAAGTTATAGTCCAACAAATTTATTTTAAATTCCACAAGCTTTCGGAGGCTTCCTCCTTCGCCAGGTGAAGGAGGAAGCCTCCGATTTCCACACCGTTCATCTGTTTATAATGACCACTGTTAGCACGATGGACATAAAAAGAACTAGAGGGCAAGCACATGAAACTGCTGCTGTCCCCTCAGAAATGGAGAGATTATCATTAATGATATTGTTGGTGTGCTCTTGGCTGCAGGGAAATAAATAGATCTCTTTTATATGCCCTGGGGCAATCCTCCAACGTTTCCTAAAGTGAAGGGCATCGAGAAGAAATAATTATTTCCGAAAATGTTTTCTTAACAATTTTTTTCAATTTTTGGAAATAATTACTTCCTCTCCATCTCTCTCCAATTCAGGAAATTCTGGTGGACTGCTCTGAGTATTTGTAGAGTAAATTTATTTTCCTGCCACTCAGACTGTACCAATAATAGCATTATTAGTAGATTCTCCATTACTGAGATGCCAACAGCATGACTTCAGATGATGTGGACCCACCAACTATTCATTTATAATACCTCCATCACTTGCCCAAGTGCTTCTGATAGACGGTAAGACTGAATTATTGCTTCTGAGTGTTGATGCCAAACATTGCACAATTTTTGGACCATTGCAGAAATTGTTATTGTATTCAGTGATGCAAAGTATTGTTCTGTGCAATAGAATGAATTGAAATGAGTCTCCAGTATATTTTTGTATTAGTCCAGTGGAATTATGTCTCACTGCTTGGGAGAAAATGGCCTAACATATCACAAAAGGATTGAGGAGAGGTGATGAAGCAGTTACAGAATTTAGTTGTGGTTGAAATGGCACTAAGGCCTTAGGGTAAGTTGGTCTCTAAATTCAATGAGAAAAAAATTACATTGGATCTGTTATTGTTTGTGGAGCATATCACTTGTAAGCCATTCCAAAGTAATGTAATAAGTATCATTGCTTCTGATTTCCACATGAACTTTAATTTTATTTTCCCCCAATTTTTTCTTCTTCTCAATTAAGGGTGCTGACACATGCTGGGGTACACTTCCATGGAAGCAAGCAGACAAGTGGTCATTCATCATGTGTGAGCCTAGATTCTGAATGTGTCACAGCTGAGCCCACTTCTGTCCCCACCGAACGTCCAAGCACATGCACTTTCAATGATCAAGAGTGGGCGTTGACTGATTTTGTTTTCCATCTTAGCCCAGGAGTGCTGTGGCACTATTGCAGTACCCCATCCTGGATGAGATAAGCTTACTGAGCACAGACATAAATAACATACGAAAAGAAAAGCAAGAAAACATGATCAGGCCCAGCAAGCCTGCCCCATCCAGATACAGTGCAACCTTGCACATCATTCACCATCTCCTAACACATAGACCAATCCTGGGACAAGCAAAAAAACAAAGAAGAAAACTGTGGCCAATTCAGGAGAAACTCACTAATTCCTTTCTAACTCCCTAAGGCAACCATGCAAGCTCAAGGACAATGGGAGCCCATAACTCCTCATAATTATAACTAATTAGCAACATAGAATCATAGAATCATAGAAAGGTTACAGCACGGAAAGAGGCTATTCGGCCCATCGAGTCTATGCTGGCTCTATGCAAGAGCAATCCAGCTAGTCCCACTCTCCCGCCCTATCCCCGTAACCCTGCAATTTTTTTCCTTTCAAATACTCATCCAGTTCCTTTTTGAAGGCCTAGATTGAATCTGCCTCCACCACCCCCTCAGGCAGTGCATCCCAGATCCTAACCACTCACTGTATAAAAAGGTTTTTCCTCATGTCACCTTTGGTTCTTTTGCCAATCACCTTAAATCTATGTCCTCTGGTTCATGACCCTTACGCCAGTCTATCCACGTAACTAAAGTCCCTCATCCCTGGAATCGTTCTAGTAAATCTCTTCTGCACCATCTCTAAGGCCTTCACATATTTCCTAAAGTGCAATGCCCAGAACTGGACACAATACTCCAGTTGTGGCTGAACCAGCATTTTATAAAGGTTCATCATGACTTCCTTGCTTTTGTACTCTATGCCTTTATTTATAAAGCCCAGGATTCTGTATGCATTTTTAACCACTTTCTCGACTGCCCTGCCACCTTCAACAATTTGTTCACAAAAACTCCCAAATCTCTCTGTTCCTGTACCCCTTTTAGAGTTGTGCCCTCTAGTTTATATTGCCTCTTTCCTAGTTCTTCCTACCGAAATGTATCACTTCGCATTTTTCTGCGTTAAATTTCATCTGCCACGTGTCCGCCCATGCCACCAGCCTGTCTATATCCTCTTAACGTCTATCACTATCCTCCTCACTGTTTACTACCCTTCCAAGTTTTGTGTCATCTGCAAATTTTGAAATTGTGCCCTGTACACCCAAGTCCAAGTCATTAATATATATCAAAAAAAGCAGTGGTCCCAGCACCGACCCCTGGGGAACACCACTGTACACCTCCCTCCTTTCCGAAAAACAACCATTCACCACTACTCTCTGTTTCCTGTCACTTAGCCAATTCTGTATCCATGTTGCTATTGCTCCCTTTATTCCACGGGCCGCAAGCTTGATGATAAGCCTACCATGCGGCACTTCATCAAACACCTTTTGAAAGTCCATATAAACCACATCAACTGCATTGCCCTCATCTACCCTCTCTGTTACCTCATCAAAAAACTCTATCGGGTTAGTTAAACATGATTTGCCTTTAACAAATCCCTGCTGGCTTTCCCTAATCAATCCACACTCGTCGAAGTGACTGTTAATTCTGTCCCAGATTATCGTTTCTAGAAGTTTCCCCACCACTGAGGTTAAACTGACTGGCCTATAGTTTCTGAGTTTATCCTTACACCCTTTTTTGAACAAGGCGACATGGTTTTGAACGGGGTGACTTATCTACTTTAAGTACAGCTAATCTTTCTAGTACCTCGTGTTTATCAATTTTTAGCCCATCCAATATGTCAACTTTATCTTCCTTTACTGAGACTCTGGCAGCATCCTCTGGAATTGGAAAACTCCTCCCAGAAACATGTCAAGTTCCTCTTTAAAGAGCTGTAGTGACTCCCCACACCAGGGATCAAACCAGGGCTCTTACTGATCTGTTTCGCTCAGCTCCATGCTACGCAGTCCATTTACCAACTGAGCCATCAGAGTAGCTACAGACTTTAATTTTAAACAATAACAACACTCAGGCATTGCTTAAATACTGCCCCCATCTCTTCCTTAGTAGTGTGGTGTAAGGTTCAAGCCTAAACACTAATGTAGGAAGATTGGGAAACACAATTTGAATGATGCATTTGTCATGGAGAATGTGACATGGACACAACTCTACACTAATAAAAAGGTAATTGAACCCTAACTGAGATCTTAGGAACATAGGAACAGGAGTAGGCCATTCAGCCCCTCGTACCTGCTCCGCCATTTGATAAGATCATGGCTGATCTGTGATCTAACTCCATATACCTGCCTTTGGCCCATATCCCTTAATACCTTTGGTTGCCAAAAAGCTATCTATCTCACATTTAAATTTAGCAATTGATCTAGTATCAATTGCCGTTTGCGGAAGAGAGTTCCAAACTTCTACAACCGTCTGTGTGTAGAAATGTTTTCTAATCTCACTCCTGAAAGGTCTGGCTCTAATTTTTAGACTGTGCTCCCTACTCCTAAAATCCCCAACCAGCGGAAAAAGTTTCTCTCTATCCACCCTATCTGTTCCCCTTAATATCTTATAAACTTCGATCAGATCACCCCTTAACCTTCGAAACTCTAGAGAATACAACCCCAATTTGTGTAATCTCTCCTCGTAACTTAACCCTTGAATTCCGGGTATCATTCTAGTAAACCTACGCTGCACTCCCTCCAAGGCCAATATGTCCTTCCGAAGGTGCGGTCCCCAGAACTGCTCACAGTACTCCAGGTGCGTTCTAACCAGGGTTTTGTATAGCTGCAGCATAACTTCTGCCCCCTTGTACTCTAGTCCTCTAGATATAAAGGCCAACATTCCATTTGCCTTCTTGATTATTTTCTGCACCTGTTCATGACACTTCAATGATCCATGTACCTGAACCCTAAGTCCCTTTGGACATCCACTGTTTTTAACTTTTCACCTTCTTGACCTAACTAGAATTATGCTGAGTTCTCCTGGAATTCCTCTCTCATCTATTTTAGTAGCGGCATTAACATATTTTAAATGAATGATTTTAAAATAATTCAAAACATTGTAGTGAATTTCATGGTCCTAATGCAAGTTAAAGCTTTATTCATTAATTGCTGTGACTGACATAAGGTTACTATTGTAAACACATGTTCTCCTGATAAAGATGGACTGAAGACAGGTTTCACTGTACATTCTTCACACAACCATGTTCACTTTTGCATAGAACAGATAGATATGATCAGTTGAAAGTTTACTGCTGATCTTCTGCCAAATTTACAGCAGATGATTGGTAGAACCCTGTGGAAATTCCAAGCAATTATCTTGTTATTGATTGGCATCTGAAATGATACTCCTGATTATTAAGACTTTAATTACTTTACTTGTTATTACTTGAATTGCTTTCCAAACTGCCCACTCTTGGGAGTCACTGAATTTAAATCAGTATCCCAATCATCACCAGTTCTATCTAGTTTCAAGGGAAATAATTGCTCATCTCCCATAGCCACTATATTCCAAAACATGAGAATTCTGAATTCCCAGCTCTTATCTTATCACTGAAAACAAGGAAATAGTATTTGCTTATCAGTTACATTATATAAAATTACATAGAATGTTCAGCACAGAAGTGGCCATTCAGCCCAACAGGTCCATGCCGATGTTTATGCTCCACATGAGCCTCCTCCCTCCCTTCTTCATCTAACCCCATCAACATATCCTTCTATTCCTTTCTCCCTCATGTGTTTATCTAGCTTCCCCTTAAATGCATCTATGCTAGTCACCTCGACTACTCTTTGATATAATGAGTTCCACATTCTAACCACTCTCTGAGTAAAGAAGTTTCTCCTGAATTCCCTATTGAATTTATTAGTGACTATCTTATATTTACGGCCCCCAGTTCTGTTCTCCCCCGGAAGTGGAAACATCTTCTCTACGTCTACCCTCTCAAACCTTTCCATAATCTTAAAGACCTCTATCAGGTCACCCCTCAGCCTTCTCTTTTCTAGAGAAAAGAGTCCCAGCCTGATCAGCCTTTCCTGATAAGTATAACCTCTCAGTTCTGATATTATCCGAGAAAATCTTTTTTGCAGCTTCTCCAGTGCCTCTATATCCTATTATAATATGGAGACCAGAACTGTTCACAGTACTCCAAGTGTGGTCTAACCAAGGTTCTATACAAGTTTAACGTAACTTCTCTGCTTTTTAATTCTATCCCTCTAGAAATGAACCCCAGTGCTTTGCTTTCTTTATGGCCTTATTAACCTGCGTCACTACTTTTAATGATTTGTGTATCTGTAACCCCAAATCCCTCTGCTCCTTGGCCCCATTTAGACCCTTATTTTCCAAACAGTATGTGGTCTCCTTTTGCTTCCTACCAAAATGCACCACCTCACACTTATCTATATTGAAATTCATTTGCCAATTACACGCCCATTCTGCAAGTTTATTAATGTCTTCCTGTATTTTGTCGCACTCCTCCTCAGTATTAACTATACTCCCCAATTTGGTATCGTCTGCAAATTTTGAAATTGTACTTCCGATTTCTGAGTCTAAATCGTTTATGTAAATGATGAACAACAGTGGTCCCAGCACCGATCCTTGTGGAACACCACTTCCCACTTTTTGCCAGTCTGAGTAACTACCTTTTACCCCTACTCTGTTTTCTGTTTTGTAGCCAGCTTGCTATCCATTCTGCTGCTTGTCCCCTGACTCCACATGCTCTGACCTTAGTCATGAGTCTACTATGTGGTACCTTATTGAAGGACTTTTGAATATCCAAATATATTACATCTACTACATTACTCTTGTCTACCCTTTCTGTTACTTCTTCAAAGAATTCATAAGGTGGTTAAGCATGACCTTCCCTTTTGACATTCATGCTGACTGTACTTTATTATATTTTCAGTTAGAACTACGATTGGCTATACTGCCTAAAATGGTATTGGGGGAAAAATTGGATAAGGACCGTTTTTGGGCAAGGGTAGCGTGATGCGCCAGTATTCCACGCCCGTGGCCCCTATGCAGGCAGCACGTGAACTTCGTGCTGCCTGCTAACTGTCATGATATCTTCGTGCAGCCAGTGCTACCCGCACTGCTGAGAGGCTGCACGGAGAATGAGAAAGTTGGGAATGGGGCATGCTCAGCGCACGTCATCAGCAGCATGCACCTCTTAAAGGTCCAGGTGCACATTTCAAATGGCAGGCACACAGTTCACTAGGAGGAAGGAAAGATGGCCACGAGGATAGCAGGACCAGCGCAAGCGAAGGCTCCACGCTTCTCTGATGATGCACTGGAGGCCCTGGTGGAAGGGGAGGATGAAAGGAGGGCCAACATGTACCCGCATGTGGCAGGAGACCCTCCAGACTGCAGCTCCGCAGGTATTGGCAGGCTAAGGCGCAGGAAATCAATGCCAGGAGCAGGGCACCATGCACGTGGGTGCAGTGCCAAAAGAAGTTCAATGATTTGACATGAGTGGTCAAGGTGAGTGAATGCAAGTGTCAAGTGACACATCCTACCAACTGCACCACTGCTCCATGCATCACACCCCCCATCACCCACCCACCACCAACACTGCCCATCCATGCGTGATGCTGCACTCGGCATGCTGCATCTCACCCGCACATGGTATCACACTTGCAGGCTACACAACCATCACTCACAGGTCACACACACTGGCAGCTATTCTACCACGACAGGCACATCACCCACACACCTTGCAGGATACTCACTGACACACTGACCTCTGTCTTGCAGGAGAAGATGGAGCATAACAGCCGGCAGCAGGAGAGACCTGAGGGTGGATGGGCACGCTTACACAACCTCACCCCCCTAGAGGAGTCAGTGCTTCGGATCATTGGGCGGGCCGTTGATGGAGCCATGACAACATGCCATGCTAGAGGTCCCAATGAAGGAGGTTTCTGCATATCTAATGCTCCTTCTCCTTTCACACATCTCCTTCCTCCCATAATCTTTTCTGATTCATGTGCTGCAGATGCTGTCAGTATGCACATCTTACTTGCTCCTCTCCCCGCTCCATAACTCAACCTGTTTCCCTTTGTCATTGCAGGTACCCAAGAACACGTGACGGCACCGTCCAAAGAGGAACGGGTGGTCACCTCCATCAGCACACCTGTGGAACCCACCATGATACAGTGTCTGATGACTGATGTCACAGCTTCCATTGCAGCACAAACATCTGCCATCCAAGGTCTGACTGCTGCTTTTGAAGCTCAGACTGCTGCTATCGTGGGTCTGGGGACCACTGTGGAACAGGGCATCCGGGGCATCACAGTACTCCAGCAATCCATTCTCCAGCTAATCACCACGATTGCTGAGGCACCGCCCCGGGAGAGTGGCAGTGACGTCACGGCAGTCGGACCTGCTGTCCTCTCTCAGGATGACAGCCTTCCTGCTCCCACCTCTGCCACTCCACCAGTACCCCTGTTACTGTCTATCGGCCAGCCAGGCCAGACTGCTGCAGCCCATGCTGAGATGGTGCAGTCTGAAGCTCTCCTGGCCCAGAGCTGCTCGAGGTCGTCCTCCAAGGCCATCTGCACTCTCCTCCATTGAAGGCCAGCAGCCTCCCACCACCCATGCTCCAGCCACTGGGGAAGCACCTCGTAGGCAAACTAGGATAGGGAAAGGCACACGAACAACAGGCACTAAGGGAATGTACAAGGGTGAATAGTTCTGTTATGTTTGCATAATTTCATTTATTCATTGAGAAATGTGACTTTGAATTTGCATTTGGTGGTGGTTTTTATTTGTGCAATGAGCTGAGAGGGAAAACAATGTGCAATCAAATGGAGGGCGAATTGATTGTCTTGTGGGAGTGGAAAGGTGGGGAGTGTAGGACTGTTGGTGAGTTGGGGGATGTAGTTGACATTATTGATAGAGGACACGGATCAGGCGAGCACGCAGAGCCCTTGTAGACAAGGCGTGTGGTTCCTGTTGCACCCTTGCGTCTTCCTCCACTTCCTCTTCCAGTTCGTCCCCCTCCTCGTCCTCCTCCTCAGCCTCTTCGTCCTCCTCCTCCTCCACCTCTGGCTCAGGGTCTTCTCCGATCATTGGTGGCAAAGGCTGGTCCCTCATGATGGCGAGGTTATGCAACATGCAGCATACCACCACAAATCTGCCCACCCACTCAAGGGAGTACTGCAGGGCACCTCCAAACCAGTCCAGGCAGCGGAAGCGTTGTATGAGGAGGCCTATTGTGTGCTCCACGATGTTGCGTGTGGCAGCATGGGTCTCATTATAAGCCTGCCGTGCACGTGTACGTAGGCTCCTGACTGGAGTCACGAGCCATGGCGTGAGGGGATAGCCCTTGTCGCCCAGTAGCCAGCCTTTGACTTGTCGAGCCAGGTGAAAGATAGCTGGCACATTGGACTGCCACGTGACGAAGGCATTGTGACTGCTTCTAGGGTAGTGGGTATTGACCTCCAAGATGCGATGCATATGGTCATACACCAGCTGCACGTTGAGGGAGTGGAAGCCCTTTCGGTTGCAGAAGACAGCTGAGTTGATATGCGGGGTACGCTGGGCAATGTGCAAGCAATCAATGGCACCCTGCACCATAGGGAAGCCAGCTGTGCACGTGTGCGTAGGCTCCTGACTGGAGTCACGAGCCACGGCGTGAGGGGATAGCCCTTGTCGCCCAGTAGCCAGCCTTTGACTTGCTCGTTCTGCTTGTCTCTGTGGAGAGGGAAGGTGGTAAACCTGTTCCTCATCTAGTACAGTGCGTCTGTGGCCTCCCTTATGCAGCAGTGCACTGCATACTGAGAGATGTTGCACATGTCACCAGCAGAGGCCTGAAATGATCCTGAGCCGTAGAAATTCAGCACCACGGTGACCTTCACAGCCACAGGCAATGCTGTCCTCGCCCTGGTCTAAGGCTGCAGTTGTGGCCGCACCAGTTGACAGATCTCGGTCACGGCTTCCTTGGTGAACCTCAGGAGTTGGATGCAATCCTCCTCGGTCATGTTGAGGTAAGAGAATTGGTCCCGGAAGGCCCTTATTGGATAGGGCCTCCTGCTCAGTGCCCTGCACCTCCTCATCCTCCCTCTCCTCGCAGTTTGACCTGCTATGCGTGGCCTCTCTGCATGCTCCCAGTCATGCTCAATGTCCAGCAGGAGCCCTAGCAGACCGCCCATGGTTGCCAGGAATGTTGTTCAACCACGATTGTAACTTTCCGAACCGTAAAGCAGTACCTGCCAAAGCACGCTCAAATGTACTGTAGGAACTCTCAGTAAGAATAGGGAGCTTCAAAAAACACTTCCTGCTCCACCAGCAGCCAGAAGCAATAATCCAGCAACTAACCTGCAACACCTGCTTGGTCCCTTTAAATAGCACTGGTGGTGGGGAGTATTCTCCGGGCATTGTAAGACACGTTCAGATGGTCGGGGTTAAGACTGTACGTTGAGTTGAGCGTTAAGGTCCAAAATGGTGTCTATCACTTTAAATCAGCAGTGCACACTGATTGCACGCATTTTCTCCCGACTTTACATGCTTCCAGCGTTCGGTATTTGCGCATGATACCAAGATGGCGTCCGGCGCACGTCACGCTGGAAATGTGCGTGCGTAGCCATGGCCCCATCTTGGATGTCAGAGAGGCCGTTTGGCGCTGAAACAATGGGCACTACATGGCCCAATTTAGTGCCCCCCATATCTGTCCATATGCCTGTTTCTGTGTATCTAAGTATTTAGTACAACCTTCATACACAGTGGCAGGGATACTGAGAAATGCAAATTCACTGCTGCATCCCATCTTGCAACTACAGGACAAGCATGAAAATCTTTCTTTAAAAGCCAACTGGATGGAAATACCCGTGATTATGTTGAAGCAGTAATTTAGTATGACTCGACGATTTAAAAATATTAATTAAAAAGGTTGCTAAATTACAAATCATTAAAAATTGAGTTAAAAACATAAATTCAAGTATAACCAAAATTTAAGATCTGCTTCCAACTGCACAACATATAGATTTAGACCCAATCAATGCAACCTTTTGTGTTATTTAAACAGAATAGTTTCATGAGGCAGTTTCAAGCTGTCTCTGTTAATTTTCATTGAAGCTGCCTTCCAGAAGAAATGACAAGAGCAGTGCTTAGATTTTGGTTAATGACATGCTGCATCTTGACAAGGTCTATTAAACCAAAGGGATCAGAATTAAATTAGAAATTCCATGAAGGTTAAGTATTGCCTTTTCCAATAGAGAGTCCGAATCTATGACAAGTGTAAGGTCATGTTCGGTAGAATAGTAGAAAAGACATTTGAAAACAAATTCTCCTTAAATTGAAGTCTTTGTTGCAGAAAATACTTTTTATTTTACTTATAACATCTGTCATTGCCTTGGACATCTCCAAAACCTTTGAGAAGGTCTGGCACCATACACCTTAGATACGGTTTGGACTTTTGCCAACACTTTTAACGTTGGTAGTCTCCATAAGTAGGCCAAGTCTCCTATGAATTTAAACCTGCATCATTATGCATAAGACAACATGCCATGGAACTAACGATGACTGTATATTGTACACAACCATGTAGAATGCCATCATATTCTCCTAAGTACCACACTGTCATATCATTATGTTCAGGTTAAAGGTACTAGCTTTATTTACAAACAAGTGGATACACAGAAGTCGTAAGAAACAAGATACCGACACTATAAATATTTGAAAAAAATAAAAATTCAAAACAAGTTAAAATATCCTTATTGTATTTTTTTACATGGTCCTGCAATTAGCAAGACTTCTGATGAAAAAGGCTTTTGCAGATTTCCTGATGCAGTAACATATATTAATGTTGTAAAATTCCTGCCCATTTCATGGAGCCCAGCTGTCTATTTGACTGAACTAAACCTCAAGAGATGAAAGATGTCTAAAACATTGATTTCAGTCTAAAGACCTCCGAGTCAAGTTCAAAGGCACGTACTGGTAGTGTAGTGGTTATGATTATAATTGAAAGACCTGGACTAATAATCCAGAGAACGTAAATTGAAATCCCACCATGGCTGGTATCAGTATAAGGGACCATGAAGCTGGTAGACTGATGTAAAAACCCAACTGGCTCACTAATGTTCTTAATGGCCTTTAAGGAAGGAAACTGGCTGTCCTTACCCGTTTTGGTTGATATGTGACTCCAGTCCCACATCAACTAATTGACTCTTAACTGCCCCTCTGAAGTGGCATTTGTATCAAAATAGCTACAAAAAATTCAAAAAGAAGGCCCACCACTACCTTCTCAGTGTAATTGAGAATGGGCAATAATTCCCAGCCTTTCCAGCAACACCCACATCCTGAGAGGAAAAAAATAGTTCAAAGGCATAATGGAGTATCCTGGACTTCACAAGCAGATGCTCATACCTTGTCGAGGACAAAGCATCTGAATTTTAACTGCAGGTCAAACCATCTGGCCTGGTCCCCTTGGGAATTGGGCTCTAGTCAGCTGCCATCTTAACAGGTCATTTAATAACAACAACACATAACAGATAGAAATCATTCTAATTTGACATAGGATGAAAACTTTGCTTTTTACACATCCATTATTTGTCGATAGCTATCTAGTTTCCTCTCTATTCACTCTATCTGTAAAGTAACTATTAGTTCCATTAACTCAGAGGGTCCTTAGGGTTTTGTCCTCCTTCCCACTTTCTTCCTGCTTCACATAATTGATTTCCTCAACTCACCATCTAACCCTCTCCACTCTTTTGCTGATGATTCCATTCTATACGAATCGACTTTCTTCAGATCACACACCGTCAGTGCTCGCAACCTCCAGTCCTCTTGCAGTTCAATGGCCCCATTGAAAATTATGGAACTTTTTACCTTTCTCAATCTTTCCTTCTTTCTACAATCTTCAGTTTCTTTTTAACCGAAGCTTTGTGTCAACAAATCATTACATCCTGATTTACCTCACTTTTTGCTTTACTCCTTCAAACTGCATGATATGTCCTTGCCCCTTTCACCTTAAGTTCTTAATAAATAAAACTAATAGACTGAAATACTTCTATTATTCTGACTGTACTAACTTTATTAGTACCACTACATTTGTACCACTACCAATGGTGTAACATAGAGGATGTGTGGCTACCTTTCAACCTCCTTGTCAGAAATGCTCCATACCCCCGTAAACTTGAGCTCATCCAAAATTCTGCTGCCAGTATCCCAACTTGCACCAAGTTCCATTCATCCATCACCCCGTGCTTGCTGAACTACATTGGCTCTCAGTCTGGCAATGCCTCAATTTTAAAATTCTCATCCTTGTTTTCAAATCCCTATATGGCCTTGCGCCTGCCTATCTCTGTAACCTCCTCCAGCCCTACTACTCTCCGAGATCTCTGTGCACATCCCCGGTTTTCATCATTCTACCATTGGCCGCCGTGTCTTCAGCTGCGCAGGCCCTAAGCTCTGGAATTCTCTCCCTAAACTTCTCCGCTTCTCTATCTCTCCTTCCTTCTTTAAGACGCTCCTTAAAACCCACCTCTTTGACCAAGCTTTTTGTCACCTGCCCTAATATCTCCTAATGTGGCTTGGTGTCAAATTTTGTCTGATAACGCTCCTGTGAAGTACCTTGGGATGTTTTACTACATTAAAGGCGCTATATAAATGCAAGTTGTTGTTGTACACAGAGATCACTTCAAAATAGTTCAGTAGCTATTGAGATCACACCCTTTACATCCACCATATCAAGCAATTGACCTCAACATTTTACCTGGTGGCAGTTATGGCCAAATCAGTCAAGTTCCATGAGGCTCAGCTGACTAACCATATTCTACATGTATTGGCTCTCTGAAGGTCACTTCTTAGGTTTGGTTCCACCACACTTATAGAATCCCCAGGGCCTAAATTTCAAACCACCCGTCTGGTTAGCTGCATGCATCATGTGATAAAATAAGTCACTTAACTTGAGCTTCTAGTGAGTACAGAAATGTCATGAAGCCACCAACATAATCTCATCATATTTTTTTATCAAGTACTTATACTTGCAAACAATGTGCTGCTTCTGCTTTCCCTTGGACATGAACTGACAGCTGGTGGAAAAGCTGAGCTAAACAGTGAACGAGCTGGTCATGCATGCTTGATTCTAGAAATCAATAACCGGACTGGTCTTTGTAGATGCTCAGCGTTAGATGAGGCAGTTAAACTGATCCATCTCAAAGCCAGTTCTTTATTTGAACCTAATGGGGGTAATTTTAATTTTTATTGATGGGCGAAAAATGGGTGATAGCGAATCAGCAGCCTGTTTTACACCTCAAATGGATAAGAAAATCGGGCGACATGTAAAACAGGCGGCCGATTCGTTATCATCCATTTTGTACCCAGCAATAAAAATTAAAATTACCCCCATTAATGTATCTTGCTTATAATTTTACATTTTAGGTCACAAAAATAGAGTGGTAATTTTGCAGATTTCTCTGTACATAATCCAGATAGTTGATTGTCATTTGGGATTGGTTGTTAGTTTACACTGCGAAAATGTTGATCGCTTGCAGTCCTGGCACAAGTCTGAATAAAAGGGTAATTAAGATTCCGAGATCAGCACTGTTGTGTGACAAGTAACAAGGATCAGATGCTGCTTCCAAGTCATTTAATTACAAAAATCAATGAAGGTTTAGAGCTGTGTATTGAAGAAAAAATGAATCTGGTTTCACCGACAATTTCTCTACTAGTGTTAGATTTAAGATCGGCAACACTGCAAAGCGGGGAATCTATTGAGCTTTCAAAATAACTTTGGTAAAATGTGCATCTAAGAGGCCCTGTCTAAACACCAAGTTAAGATATTATTGTCTAAACCAGAACTGAGAGGATATCCTTATCAAGAAAGGCTGAACAGGCTGGGGCTCATTTCTCTAGAAAAGAGAAGGCTGAGGGGTGACCTGATAGAGGTCTTTAAGATAATGAAAGGGTTTGATCGGGTAGACGTAGAGAAAATGTTTCCACTTGTGGGGAAGACCAAAACTACAGGTCATAAATATAAAATAGTCGCTAATAAATCCAATAGGGAATTCAGGAGAAACTTCTTTGCCCAAAGAGTGGTAAAAATGTGGAACTCGCTACCACAAGGGGTAGTTGAGGCACCTAGCATAGATGCATTTAAGGGGAAGCTAGATAAGCACATGGGGGAGAAAGAAATAGAAGGTTACTCTGATAAGTTTAGATGAGGTAGGGAAGGAGGAAGATTGTGTGGAGCATAAACACCGGCATAGATCAGTTGGGCCGAATGGCCTGTTTCTGTGCTGTAGTTTCGATGTAACTCGATGTAAACGCCAAGTTACGGTATTATTGTCTTAAAGAAAGCCTCTCCAGAGTAACAATGCATTTTAAATTAAAAAAAATAAGTAATACATTTAACAACAGTATTATTCAGAAATTAAGAACATTTTACATCAATCCTTTGCAGAAATATAGATATATAAGGAAAAAAAGACTTGCATTTATATAGCGCCTTTCACGACCTCAGGATGTCCCAAAGTGCTTGTTGCAGAGTGGCAAAGAGTGTTTTGTGGGGTGGGGGGGGGTGGTGGTGGGGGTGGTGATGGCGTACTAGCACAATATAACAGTTTCATGGCAGCTACCAGGAAAGCGGTCGCAGACCTGCATGATGCTTTACAGCATGGCCAGGACTTGCTCAGAATTCCTGCTCAGCCTTGTAAGGAGTGGAACCTCGTCTGCCCTTGACTACTTTTGAAGTGTAGTCACTGTTGTAATATAGGAAAAATGCTTGGTGGGGTCCAGCTAAATATTTTTATCCCAATAGTCCATACATATCATATGAGCCAAGATTCCGTGCCCATTCTGACACATTCCTGCCATAAGTCCCATTGTAACTCTGGTGAGAGTGTGCTGGAAGAGTTGGAATTTAGGCCTGGAATTGCTCAGAATTCCTGCTCAGCCTTGTAAGGAGTGGAATCTCGCCTGCCCTTGATAAGGTTATTGGTGTATGACGAGACAGAGCTCTGAACTTTGGAGTTCCTATGTCCCTGACCTCAATCAGCGGAACCGGGATTGGCAGCTGGTAAGCCTGGTGAGATAGACAGGTGGTGAGAACCTCAAGTCTGCTTTGTCTACAAGGACCTGAACCAGAGCCTAAAACAGGGCAGCAGCAGCAGGACCAAAATTGTGTGGGACACAGAACCGTCGACTTACCAGTGGTTGTCTGCCCATTCCAATTTTCGAGAGGACCTTAACTTAGGCAGCAGGAGTATCTGCTGAAAGCGGGCGGGGAGGCCAATAAATATATGTTAAGCAGGGTCAGATGACATAGTCAGGACCCCCCAATACAATTTGCGTCTCTGCCTGCGTTGCTACCACCAGTTACTGATCCCACCCACAAACCATGGGTGGTCCAAGTCGGGAGGTGGCCATTTCCAGCATTATTTAAAGGGATCCTTGGTTGCTCGCAGGTAAAATGCTGGAAACATCTTGATTGTATTACATAATGGATTTTGGCTAATAAGACCATTTCAAAGTGTTTGTAATGACTGTACAAGCTTCTGAATGCTTGGAGCTTCTGACAACGCCCTTTTCTCTTCTTATGAGTCCTTCTGGCAATTCCACTATGGCGAGAGGAGGAAGAGGAGGAGCAGCAGGAGGAGGATGGAACGAACAGTGCTTCAGCTGCAGGGGGATCAAATAGAAGGAAGCTTGCTCACAAGAATCCTAACCCTCCCAACAGCATTTATAGTCCCAGGACAATATACCTGCATTTCTCTAAGGAACAGTGCATAAGAAGCTTGGACTTCTCTACAGAGGCTGTTTCAGAGTTGAGTCGCATCCTGCAACGAGATCTGTAACCCACTGCCACAGCCAGCACAGCATTGCCTGCAACCTTGAACTCTGACTTCTGCCAAGCTGCCACAAGGGATAGCTGTAACATCAGTCAGTCTGCAGTGTTTACTATAGCAAACACTTTTGTCACTTTCCCCATGGACAACCGGAAGCAACAGAACAGGGCCTGGGGTTTGCACAGATTGCAGGATAACCCAAGTCCAGGGCCTCATTGACTGCATCCATGTTGCCCTGCGGACTTCTGCAGTCTACCCACTGCCTTCGTAAATTGCAAGGGCTTCCAGTCCATTAATGTGCATCACGCAAGTCTGTGTCCGCTTTCCTGGTAACTGCCACAAAACTGTTATATTGCACCAGTACGCGATCACCCACTGCCCCCCCACCACACACTCCTTGCCACTTTCCAACAAGTGAAAGGCTGGCTGCTTGAAGACAAGAGCTATCCCCTGCACACTTGGCAGCTGTTCTGTATTACAATCAGCTCCACAGTTAAGTCAAACCCTCATTGAGCAGACAGCTCGATGTTCGATGGTGCTCTCGTCAGACCTCACCTGGAATACTGCATCCAGTTCTGGACACTGAAATACAAGGAACACATTCAAGCACTGGGGTCAGAGCAGGCAAGGACCACAAGGCTGATCCCTACTATCAGGGGTCTGAGTTATGAGGAAAGACTGGAGAGATTTGAACTTTTCAACCTAGAAAGGATGCTCTCTTGGCGGTATGTAAGATCATTAAGGAAATGGAAAAATGGATAAAGTAAACCCAGAATAGTACATTATATTAAATGTCAGAGTAGGGGACACAGGTTCAAATTTAGAACTGATGTCAGGAATTTCTTCTTCATGCAAAGAGCGATCAATGTGTAGAATTGACTCCAGATAGAAGTGGAAGTGAAAATCTCTCCAACAGTGGGAGGATTTTAGGATTTTTCTGGACGGATTTTCTAAGATGGGCCGAATAGTTTTCCTTATCCTTAACTTTCTTGTGATCCTGGTTAGATTTTCATCTTCACTGCATGGGCAAAACAATGGAATGAAAATCGGGCGGTGAAGACACAAATCTATTTGAATGGCTTTTATGTCCTTTCTATAATGAGGCATCCCAAACAGCAATTAATATTCTAATCAAAGCCTTGTATAAATTTATCATTACCTCTTTGCTCATTCTGTGCCCTATTTCTAAATGCAATTTGCCTTTTTTATGGCTTTGTCAATCTGCACTTGCACTTTCAAAGAATTATGCATTTGGACCCTTAAGACTCTCTGTTCATCGATACCTTTTAGCATCTTTCTATTGAGTATAAACTCCCAGTATTTAATTTCCTTCCACCTCGCATCTCTCTGCACTAAATTACATCTATCACCTGTTTGTCCATTATGCTAACTCATCTATATCCTCCTGAAGAGGAAAGTTAGAAGAAATGTTTTCACTCGTGGGTTATTACAAAGAAGAAGCAGCAACTCGCATCATATAGCACCTTATCACGTCCTCAGGACACCCCTAACTGATTTGCATCCTGTGCAGTCACTGTTGCCAGGTAGGCAAAGGCGGCAGCCAATTTCCGCACAGTAAAGCGCCACAAATAATAAATGAATAGTCAGGTAATAGCACATTGAATGCTTTTCCACAAGTGGCCGTTGGTGCAGTGATCGAATATCATTTGAAAGATATTTTGGACAAGTATTTGAAGGGGAAGAATATAAAAAGGATACGTGGAAAGAGCAAAGAATCAGATTACAGTAAGAGCACCAGTTGAAGTCAAGCACAGATAGAGGTGGACTGAATAGTTCCCTTCTGTGCTGTAATATCTATGATTCTATAAATATAGTTAACCCAAATGTTTTGTAGGCCATGCTAACAATAAATCAAGTTGTAGAAAAGGTAACATTTTTAAAGTTGCAATTTATTTTCATTGACTTTGTAAAAGATATACATTTAATTACTTATCAATTGTCACACATAAAATGTAGAGGTCCTAAAAGTCCAGGGGGTTCTTGCGGTGTTCTGTCGTAACTCCAGTGGGAGGTGGGAGAACCCCCTCAGAATCTCAGGGCCAGTGTTTCCAAGCAAGTACTGGAAAGCGCACCTATACTCCAAATTCCTTTTCTTATGAATGATATCTCTGTTACCAAAACAATAATTAGGTTGGTGGTTTATCAGCACTCAACTGATACTGCCTGCAATTTCAGCCGCTTTTGGTATGTGAAAAGCATTGTATATCTCTTATGGATGATGTGTGTGACAGCCATAGACCCTGAGGTGCCATTTTACAACAGTTGCACACCAGTATCATTACGTTTGCACAACCAGCTTTATATAACTGTAACCTTCATAAAGTTAGCTGTTTAAACAAGTCTAAATGATTCATTTAGACAAGGTAAATATTGTTAATCCACTTATCACTATTTGTTTTACTTAAGAACAGGCCAAGTATTTGCTTTCAAAGTTCTATTACAGTCAAGAATCAAAACAATCACCCAGCTGCCTCAAAAAGAAACTGTGCGGACTGAAATTTCCCAGAAATTTGTTCCCAAACAAATGTACAATCGCAGCGAAATACCGATTTCCAGTGCCCAAGATTGAGAAAGTTTGAGTACAAGTGACTTATGCCCATTCTCAGCTATGCCTGAATTTCCTTGATCTTTTGCGTCGATTCTTCAAAACCTTCGCCCAGACCATCGTTCGTGCATTAACGTAGCCCCCATATGAAAGTACGGAAAATGAGAATTTCCTGCAATAACGCTGGTTCAGAATAGGTGTAGGTTTAAGCCCAAATTTTAGGCGCAGAAGGATTCAAAGTCATATTTCTGGGCCTGGAATTTCCTGTGACTTTGTATCCAAATGGAAGTGCAATTGCACCGCAGTGCCAATTTCCAGCGTAAAAGATCAAGGAATTTTGGACATAATTGACTTTTTCTCACTTTTATGCTACACTCGAAGCCCTCAAGACTCATTGCCATGGCTCCACCCTGATGGGAATGACGCAAAAGGTTCTAGGTGCACAGGGACCCATAGTCAGCTGATCCCATTGCAGATCAGAATTTACAGTAAGCAGGCATGTTTATTTTTGGCTCTGTTTTGATCTGTCTTTTTCTCACATCGATTAGTCTCGGATTTTTTTGCAATTGTAATAGCCTTTCTCTTGGCATTACCCTTCTTTGCCGTAATAATGGAAGAGGAAGAGGAGGAGGAGCAGCAGAGGCAAGAGATCCAGAGGGTGAGACATCACGAGTGAAGATACCCCCCTCTCCCACACCGGGAGAGAGTACAGGCCTCGACTGTCCTATGAGGAAATGTTGGAGGAGCTGAGCGTATGTCAGCTGCAGTTCACTAAGAAAGTCATTAGTCGAATCTGCGCCTTGCTCTCCAATGACCTCCAGCCACAGGAAAAATGATGCAGGGCACTATTGGTAGAAATGAAGGTCAGCACAGCCTTCAACTTTTACAGCTCTGGATCCATCCAGGCAGCGACAGGGGAACTGTGCAACTTTAGTCAGGGAGGAGCTAGGGCCTGCATTCGGCAGGTCACTGACAGCCTGCATCGAAAGGTTGCAGACTTCATAAAATATGGCATGTCTGTGGCGGAGCAAAGATTGAGGACCATAACAGGATGGTTGCGGATGATTGATGGTTCTCAGACGGCACTCAAAGAAAGAAAGAACTTACGTTTATATAGCACCTCTCATGCCCTTAGGACGACCAAAAGCGCTTAACAGCCAATGAAGTTCTTTTGAAATGTAGTCACTGTTGTAATGTAAGAAAGGCGGCAGTCAATTTGCACACAGGAAGGTCCCACAAACAGCAATGTGATAATGACCAGGTAATTTGTTTTAGGTGTTGGTTGAGAGATAAATATTGGCCAGGATACCAGGAAGAACTCGCCTGCTATTCTTCGAAGACTCCCAATGAGAACTAGCCAGCTACAAGAACAGAACAGAAAGCGATTTCATTAATTGACCGTCCAAATTGTCTCCGACCAATGGCTGCACATTCTGCATGTGAATGCCCAGCACGGGGTGGGGAGAAGGGGGGTGCAGGGATGGGACTGCCTTAATGCTTTCAGCGCTTGGAATGTGGCCATCGTGTGCATGTGCAGGCAGCAGGGGTGACTTGAAGGATGGATCCTGGGTGATAAGGCATACCCCTCGATGCTGTGGATGCTGACGCCCATTTGGGTCCCACAGAACGCAGAAGAGGAGAGGTACAACCATTCACGTGCAGCCACCAGGCAGGTGGTTGAGAGGATCCCCAGGGTTCTCAAGAGCCACTTCTGGTGCCTGGACAGGTCCCGTAGTCTCCTGCAATACTCCGGGAGAGGGTAGCGAGGATCCCAATTTTAAACGCTCCACCGTTGGCGGCTGTGCCTACAGCTGCCTCGTCCCTAAACTCTAGAATTCCCACCCTAAACCTCTCCGCCTCGCTACCTCTCTCTTCTCCTTTAAGATGCTCCCTAAAACCTACCCCTTTGACAAAGCTTTTGGTCACCTGTCCTAATGTCTCCTTATGTGGCTTAGTGTCAAATTTTGTTTGATAACGCTCCTGTGAAGCGCCTTGGGACTTTTTGCTATGTTAAAGGCACTGCACAAATGCACGTTGTTGTTGTAGTTGCTGTTGTTGACGTCATGTGCTGCGCCCTGCACAACTTTGGCATAAGGGAAGGTCTGAATCTTGATATACTGGAGGGGAGCCTCCCGTCTAAGCAAAGGATCCTGAGTTGCTGGTGCAAAGAACGATTTATTGAAATGGTACATTACAAATCAGAGCAGTCAATCTAACTTTTTTTCCTCACATTCTTCTTGTATTTGGTTACTTTGTCTAGAAAGTTGTTATTGTTGAGCTCAGTGTGAATCTTTCCAAATTTTTTACAATTGTAGTTCAACTTTAATAAACTTTCAAAAATTTCCCATGGAATTTTATTAATTTCAATAAACTTTCAAAATCTTTAATAAACTTCAGAAAAAAACAAATAACTTTTAATAAACCTTAAAAAAAGTACAGAGCTTTAATAAACTTTCAAAAGCTTCAATAAATTTAAAAAAACTGTTCAAAACTTCAATAAACTGAAAAAAAATGAGAACATTTTTTAGCAAACTAACAGTTGTATGTAGCAGGAAGGACTGTGACAATAAATTAAATAAAGATGATAACAATTAAAATAACTTTTACAATAACCGTGACACAATCTTCCAGCCAAGGCAGCTTGCCCCCATCCCCCCGCCGCCCCCCACCCCCACCCACCAGCCCCTGGACAAAGGAATAATAAGAGGAAATAGTAGAACCAGCACTCAAAGTCACCCTACTCCATCCAGGCACCTGGTGCCTAGTTGAGCCTTTCAGCCAGTTGCGCTCTTGCTTCGCAAACCAGTTTCCTTGGTACTGGTAAAGTGGGATGTGGTGGACTCAGATGCCGGGCTGAGTAATCATGGGGCCGTGGTCGGTCTCCACTCCCGGCACTGAGCTGCTGCTGGCTGCATCTCGGTGGGATGTTGGAAGGCCGGAGTCCTGGCTGGTGCTGCCGCTCTGAGAGGTGGCAGCAGCAGACACATGGATCGCACCGCTGCCCTTCTGCTTCAGCCTGGGTCTGTAGCACCACTCATCGGCAGGATAGCTGGAGTGATGCAGCCGTCAAATCCTGCAAGGCCTCAGTTCCCCCTTTAGTGAGAGACTAGAAACCACGACTTAATGCTCCCTCCAATCTGTCACCCAGGGCCTCAAGAGCTGCAATCTGAGCTTCCATCAAGTAGGAAACTCTGACTTGCTCCCTCTCTTCCTCCTGCCTGAGGATCCGCTGCATGATCTATTGCAGCAAACACCAGCTGCATTGGTTCATGCAACTCCAACAAATCTTGCGTGATGTTGGTGCTTAGCAGTGCTGCAGACGCTGAAGCCATATACCTGCACGTGGATGGACCCCAGAGTGAGCAGGATCCTCTGATTCTCCATCACCATTCTCCTCAACTCTGAGCCCCATCAGTTATCAGTCCCAGACTCGCCTTCTAGCCAGTCTCTCCAGACAGATTTCAACATCCTCCTATCCCCTCCAAGTCTCCCTGGTAGTATGCAAAGCTGTTGACAATAACCTGGTCTATTTATGGACGAGCTGGACATCTATAAATGGACCACTGGAGGCCGCTGCCTAAAAGGTAAGTGTCTCAAAAAGTTCTTACCTGAATGTGAAGCTGGGAGGAGCACAGAAGTCCCAAAGACCAATGCTGATGCCCGTTGGGCCCCCTCCCGATCGCTTCCCCCCCATATCTCAGGACCTGCCTGAGGGCCTCTGCCAGCATTGCAGTGGCCCAAAATTGATGTCCAATCAGCTGGCAAGCTGCCTGGGGCATACAACAGGCATCCACTGCTCACTGGTCTAATTTAAATGAGGCTCGAGGTCCAGTTTTGATCGGGCCTCGGGCCTACCTGATCCATCACAGGGATCGTTCCCTGCCCCCAGTTCAACGCTATTCCAATCTCCACCCCTCTATTTATGTATCAGACTGGAGAAGAGCCCTTGTAGAAGCAGAGAGTGTGAAAGCAGGTGCATTGTCTCCTTGTAAAGGAGGATTACCAGCTGGCAGCCCATCAGCCTTGACCATAAACAGTTAAATCAGTATTTGTATGGTAAAGGGAATCAAGCAGACATCACACCAGCTTTGACTATCAAGTAATTTAGATCCTATTATTATGTAAAAAAGGATTAAGGCAAATGGAGCACGTAACTATGAACAGCACTGTCTTTGGAAAAAGAAAACAATATTATATCCCACGCACTGAGGCTTCCCAGCAGAGGCACAGCTTCATGGATGATCAGGGACTCCAATCGTCATGGAAATTTCACCCCCCTCCCCCACTCACAGAAAGGTAACACGGTAATTGTGATTTCTGACACCACTTCCTTGCTGTCTGTAAATTCAAGAATAATTTAAAAAGATAAAACATGTAAGTGGGAAATTAAAGAAACAAAATGTGAAAATAAATTAATTAAATGGAAATGTAAAATTAATAAATGTATGGGAATGGGAAAAGCTTAAAAAAAGAGCTGGAAAAATTTCTTCCCCCCAAAAAAACAGAATATATTTTTTACATACACGAGAGTCCATATTTTTACCCTATTGTAATATGGCTTCTGTAGCTTACGAGATTCTCCCTCTGAACAGTTCAATTTGACCTGTGACTATAAACACAAGATTATTGTGCGGATGAGATTCTGGAATTCTTTGCGTGCTCCCTCGTGTTCCTGTCTCCCGGAATCATTTATATTTGCAATTAAAGCACTGAACCAGCAGCTGTAAAATGCAATGTTATGTTATGCAATGAATACACTTCATTGCATTACATTAATGGGCTGTCAAAGACAATTGATTTGGATTTATAAGAGTGCAAAATTAACATAAAGAATGGTCAATACAAACATATTGCAGGTACATTTTCAATTTCCAAGCTGGTAAATTAAAATCTAGCATATTAAAATCCAGCATTTTAGTCGCATAGACTCAGGGAGTTTTCAATTGAGACCAAACCCAATTGCATTTGATGTTATACGGTTGTCCATTTCATCAGCCAGACTCATAAACTAGCCGTACAATTCAATTATGCCGACTTTTGTCAACCGAATTTTATCTTCAAATCATCATTCCCTTTCTGCTACAGGGTTTTTAGTGTCGAAGATCAGGCATGGCAGAATGACAAGAGGCATTTGTTGGTTTCCAAGAATCATTTTTATTTATGTAATTTGTCCTCTATGTTTACTTGCAGTTTTCATGGCAATACTTGTACGGAACTGGGTGTGACAACAAAAGTGCATACAGTTTATATTGCAAGCAATATTTTGTTCCCCCCCACCCCCGATTCTAATTGTCCTGTCTCCTCTCCTGAGAATGCTGATTCATGCTGGGAGACCAGTTCTATGGACACCAGTTGCCTGCCAGTAACTTGTCAAAGTGGCCATTCTTCATGTCTGAGCCTCGACAGTGTCTATCCGCAGCCTATTCGACTGCAGGAGGGGTTTCAGCCAAGCTCAATCTTGTCCTCATCCAATGCAAACTTTCCAGCAGGTGTCCATGAATATAAATTTAGCAATAGCAGGAAACCTTTGTAATTTTTCCCTTCCCTATCCCAGGGCACTGGTACTGGGAAAACGGCCAGGATCCAAATTCACCAGACCTCCATCTGCCCCTAATATGGCCCATGAGACTGGCGGGGGCATGGTCAGGGGAAGGAATTCCCATGCCAAGAATTTTCTCGGTCCTGGCCTTCCTTCCGAAGAGCTCCTTGGAATCTGAATGCCAGATGTAGGGTTCACCTGGGGGGCCAGGACTGGCATAAATCCCCTTGGGCATACTAACATTTATTATTGTGCCAGGGGTGGCGGCTGCAGTACCAGCGGCTACCCAGTGCCACTATTTCCATCTCTCAGGTGGCACGGGTGCCCATCAGTCATATGTAAATGAGGTGAGCTGACCCTGGATACTTCAGGAGGTAACCGGCAACCAATTACCCACGCCTCTGCCAATGGAATAGGTCTGTGCATTTTTGGGGCCAGTATATTTAAGTGACATATCTTTAGCATCTCAAAGGCAGAGAATGTCCTATGGAGGAAAATAATTAAAAAGTCAGTATTTCAGGAACATTTGTTTGGAGGACAAATTAGGTCCAATGATCTCCTCCAGCACTATTTTTGTCACCCCCAACCAGTGTCAGTGCTAATAATTCGTGCTCAAAATAATGATAGGCGAAGTCTGCTGGTTCATTTTCAATATTGTCCAAGTTAAAACAGATGAATAATTTTAAATGACTTGAATATGTCTATTGCTCTCATTAAAGTCATAAAACGGCCTTTGTTCCTGTGCAAGACATTGTCAATTCATCGTGACATATGCTTATAGATTTATTCTGCGTTTCTCCCTCATGTCTGAAAAGTGGCCAGTTCTTGAATGTGTACAAGTCAAGATTTTGTACCCAAATTTATGGATGTGCCTTGCGGGGAGAAAATTCAAAATAATACGTGAAAGATACCTGAGGTTTTACTTAACACGAATCATTCACCTGCCCAAACAATTTTAAAAATTATTTTTGGTTGACTATTTGTGCTCATTGAGGTGAAAGATGTTACTCCTTCAGAACTAAATATTTTCACAATTCAGGCACCTGTACAATGAAATTCCTGCTGTAAGTAAGACACAATCACAGCGCTGGGAAGAAGGACGTCAGTAAGGGTGAACAGGCAGTGGAAACTGTATGGGTATGAACATACAAAATTAACGGGCAGGAAAAGAGCAGCTGGTCCATCAAGTCTGCCTCACACCATGGTGGCCGGACCATCATGGCTAAGCACTTCCTCCCTCCCCCGACCTCCTCCCCCTCACACTCACCCCCGCAGCCATGTAATCTCCTGGGAGAGGCAAATCACATAAAAAACCCCGGGCCAATAAGGGAAAAAGTGCTCTGTAAAATTCTTCACCGACCCCCTCAGGCGATCGAGACCAGTCCAGGAAATCACATGGCCCAAGTGTTATCTATAAAGGCACTTACCTTCTATATGATGTGATCTCTGCCCCAGTCAGGAACCGGTCCAGCTCCCTCTTGAAGGCCACCACACCAGCCAGTAATGTTTTCTAGAGGCTCACAATTCTCTGGGAAAAGAAGAACCACCTAACATCCAGGCTATTCCTAGTCTTCTGTAGTTTAAACTCGTGTCCCCTGGTCCTTCACAACCTGTTAAATTGGAATAATCTATCAATAGGGACAGCCTCCAGCCCTTTAATTATTTTACAGACCTCTATCCAGTCACCTCTAAGTATACACTGCTCTAAAGTATATAGATCAAGGTCCTTGAGACTATCTGAGCAGCTGAGGTTCTTTAAGCTATGAATGATTCTTGTAGCTCTCCTCTGGAACTTTTCCAAGGACACTAATTATTTTTTTTATTCATTCATGGGATGTCGGTGTCGCTGGCGAGGCCATCACTAATTACCCTTGAGAAGGTGGTGGTGAGCCGCCTTCTTGAACCGCTGCAGTCCGTGTGGTGAAGGTTCTCCCACAGTGCTCTTAGGAAGGGAGTTCCAGGATTTTGACCCAGCGACGATGAAGAAACGGTGACGTATTTCCAAGTCGGGATGGTGTGTGACTTGGAGGGGAATGTGCAGGTGGTGTTGTTCCCATGTGCCTGCTGCCCTTGTCCTTCTAGGTGGTAGAGGTCGCGGGTTTGGGAAGTGCTGTCGAAGAAGCCTTGGCGAGTTGCTGCAGTGCATCCTGTGGATGGTACACACTGCAGCCACTGTGCGCCAGTGGTGAAGGGAGTAAATGTTTCGGGTGGTGGATGGGGTGCCAATCAAGCGGGCTGCTTTGTCCTGGATGGTGTCGAGCTTCTTGAGTGTTGTTGCAGCTGCACTCATCCAGGCAAGTGGAGAGTATTTCATCACCCCTCGCACATTGGGGAGTCAGGAGGTGAGTCACTCGCCACAGAATACCCAGCCTCTGACCTACTCTTGTAGCCACAGTATTTATATGGATGGTCCAGTTAAGTTTCTGGTCAATGGTGACCCCCAGGATGTTTATGGTGGGGGATTCGGCGATGGTAATGCCGTTGAATGTCAAGGGGAAGTGGTTAGACTCTCTCTTGTTGGAGATAGTCATTGCCTGGCACTTGTCTGGGGCAAATTTTACTTGCCACTTATCGGCCCAAGCCTGGATGTTGTCCAAGTCTTGCTGCATGCGGGCACAGACTGCTTCATTATCTGAGGGGTTGCGAATGGAACTGAACACTGTGCAACCTTCAGCGAACATCCCCATTTCTGACCTTATGATGGAGGGAAGGTCATTGATGAAGCAGCTGAAGATGGTTGGGCCTAGGACACTGCCCTGAGGAACTCCTGCAGCAATGCCTTGGGGCTGAGATGATTGGCCTCCAACAACCACTACCATCTTCCTTTGTGCTAGATATGACTCCAGCCACTGGAGAGTTTTCCCCCTGATTCCCATTGACTTCAATTTTACTAGGGCTCCTTGGTGCCACACTCGGTCAAATGCTGCCTTGATGTCAAGGCCTGGCCCAGGAGAGGGATGATGGCGAAAGCGGACATGGATGTGGGGACGCCACTAAATGCGCTCGCACATCTCACCCGCTGCCCCCCTCTCAACCTGTACCCGTCGACAGTGCTATCAAGCGGCACTTACTCACCAATAACCTGCTCACCGATGCTCAGTTTGGGTTCCGCCAGGACCACTCGGCTCCACACCGCATTACAGCCTTGGTCCAAACATGGACAAAAAAGCTGAATTCCTTGCAAGTTTACTCTCATACTCTATTTATCCCCTCTTAATCAATCTCTTGGTCCTTTATTGCTGAATTCTGAACTGCTCCCAATCCTCAGGCTTGCTACTTTTTCTGGCAAATGTAACCCCACTGTTTACTTCCGGGTTTCAAATGAAATATGTATCAAAAACATGACAAAGCGTCAAACACCCTTGTGCATCCCCTTTGTGCTCACAAAACCTTTGCCTTATGCTTCCGACTACTCCTACTTGGTGCTTCCCCTGTGGCTGCAGCAGAGGTAGTGGCAAGTTGTTCTTGTTCATGCCCTGACCAATTAGATGCTTTGGGCAAGTGTTTATGCACCAGAAAGGAATGTATAACTGTTGCAATTTATGCATTCTCTCCTTAAATGTTATCCATTGCCTATCCACCATCATGCCTTTTAATGAAGCTCCCCAATCTATCATAGCCAACGCACACCTCATACCTGCGTAGTTTCCTTTGTTTAGATTTGGGACCCTCGTCTCAGATTGGACTACTTTACTTTCCATCTTAATGAAGAATTCTATCATGTTATGGTCACTCTTCCCAAAGGACCCCCTAAAACAAGATTATTAATTAACCCCTTCCTGTTGCACAATATCCAGTCTAGGATAGCCTGTTCCCTGGTTGGCTTCTCAATGTGCTGGTCTAAAAAAGCATCTCGTACACACTCCAGGAATTCATCCTCCACAGTATTATTGCTCATTTGGTTTATCCAGTCTATATGTAGATTAAAGTCACCCATAATTACTGTAGTACCCTTGTTACATGCATCTCTAATTTCCTGTTTGATGCCGTCCCCTACATTACCACTACTGTTTGGAGGCCTATAGACAACTAGTGTCAATTAGTGTTAATTTTATCCAGGTAGCGGGTATCATTTGGGGACTCTCTTGTATCCTTTTTATCGGAGAGCTTCACTAGGATGTAGTGTGTGTCTGAATAAAGGTTTGGGAGCAACTAAAGACCAGGCTCTAGTATTCTATCCTTCACCACATGGCTATCCAATTTTAACATGATAGCAGAGTTGCCTAAAGATGAAGGTTGGAAACTACAATTTTTTTTCGACTTACAAAACAAAACTTGAAAGCCTAGTAGCCAGTGTAGAAAATGGCAGAAAGCAAGTTTAAATCATCGAGGTCTGATTTCCCTCCGATGTTCACAGATTTTGAACCATATGAGCAATGGAAGAATGAGGTTGACATGTGGACACGGGTTACTACTCTACCAAAGAGAAAACAAGGCATGGCCTTGGCGTTGTTGGTTCCTGAACGAAGTAAAATCAGAAGTAAGGTATTTTCTGAGATTGATGCAGATCTTTTGGATAATGATGAATGTTTTACCTTTCTAATAGAATTTCTGGATAAAATCTACAAGAAAGATGACCTGTTAAGTGCCCATGAGGCTTGGTCAGCATTTGATGGATTTCGGAAAATGGAAGAGTATATCATGGACTTTAACAAATTGTACTGAAGCTTGACAAAGTTCAAATTGGGAAATCCTGGATCAGTACTGGTGTTTAAATTACTAGATTGTGCTAAAGTGTCTCATATAGACAGGCAACTGGTCCTAACTGATGTCCAGTTCTCAGAAAAGGAGACCTTGTTGGATTAAATGTCAGCTGCCTTCAAGAAATTCCTGAGGAAACAATCATTCCCTTCAGCCTTCATGGAACAAATGGGGTCTTCCGCTGTGACACAAAGAATGGAAGATTCGACGGTTACCTGGTTTCGAAATGTTCCAGATACTTAATGCAGCGCCAGTACAGGTTTCAAAATTTTCAAAAGACTAGATGCAGACGTCAATATGACAGAAGGATTAAAGACAGCAGATTGGTGATGAAAGTAGGTACAACAAATCCAGTTATATCAACAGAAGACACATACCTCGGTGGGTCCCTGTCCTCAGTTAGTTGGGGTTGCATATGGTGAGTCACCACACACATGTGAGCACGAGCAGACCTGGTGGCAGGGGCAGCTGTGGAGAGTCCACCTTGGTGGGAGCACTCTTCTCCAGGCTCTGCTCAGCTGGCCACAGATGCTGAACCCTGGGGACCATCCTTTAAAAGGAGAATGATCGAGGGGCAGCAGCGCATTTGCGAGATGCTGGAACAGGTGCCACCCGTACTCTCCACAATCGCGCAGAGGATGGAGGAGTCCAACTCCTGCCTGAGTGGAATGGTGGCACAGGTAGAGGAGGGGATCTCCGAGATACTGTCACAGGGACGTGAAGGCATCTCTGAGATAGTGTTGCGGGTAAGTGCAGGAATGTCTGAGATGGAGGGAAGGCTAGCCTCCATTGAGCTTCAAGCACGGCTCAACAATGAGTCCATTGAGGCCCTGACAACGGCCATTCGGACTCAGGGTGAGCAACTTTCTGCCGCCTTAAACAGGCAGGCAGATACTCTAGCACGAGCCTTACACATGTCTTCCAAACTGTTGTCCAGGCCTGGCCCAGGAGAGGGATGATGGCGAAAGGGGACATGGACGTGGGGACGCCACTAAAAGCGCTCGCACGTCTCACCCGCTGTCCCCCTCTCAACCAGTACCCGCAATGCTGCCTCCTCTCCAGGTGGTCGAGTCTGGCCCTGCACAGGTGCAGGTGGAGCAGTTTTTGGAGGTGCTCTCACGGGCACCGAAACCCAGCGGGCGTCAGCCCAAAGCATCTAATTGGTCAGGGCATGAACAAGAACAACTTGCCACTACCTCTGCTGCAGCCACAGGGGAAGCACCAAGTAGGAGTAGTCGGAAGCATAAGGCAAAGGTTTTGTGAGCACAAAGGGGATGCACAAGGGTGTTTGACGCTTTGTCATGTTTTTGATACATATTTCATTTTTGTTCAACTCACATTAAATATTATTATTGTCACCACGACTGCCATGTCTTGGCCATTCTTGACCGGCTTGTGCAATAAGTCCCTTTCATGAAGTTCACCATGAACACCCACACTTGATGCCACCCATTGGGTCACCCTACAGTGGGTGTATGTGTAGTTGCACGACTATTTTGTGCAGGTGCCTGTGGCGCAGCACTGTGTTGTGGAGCTACACGTGGCGGAGGTGGACGGCGTGCCTGGCAAGGCTGGTGATGTTGCTCGTCCTCGGATCAAGTGATGAATGCAGCCATGGCGCCCCCCCCTCCTGACAGTGTGAGTTTGAGAGGGTCCGCAAAGTAGGTAAATGTGTTTCCACAGCAGAGTTTAGGGTATAATTAATAATTTTGAGTGGAAAGACAAAGGTGTTGCTGAAACACGCTGAAGATCCTTCAAAATTGCTCCCCTGCCAAAATCTCCTGTCAATGAGGTCTGTCAAGTACCTCAAATAGCTATATAAGTATCTAAATTGTCATCCCGCCGGCTTTAATTGCCGGTGGGAGTCCCGCATGCGGGATCTGCGCGTGCATCCGAACGCGTCATTGGGGAACCCGGAAGTGAGCAGGTTGGAGCCGGGCTCCGAACCCGCTCCGGGATTCCGCCATTTTAGGAGCCCCCCGCCCCCAACGCACCCACTTGGCCATCCGAAAATCGGCCGTATAGTGTTTCTTATCGGTGAGAATAGGAAATGTTGTCCTTCAGCTTGGGAAGCTAAGAAAATAAAAAGGGTTTTTAAAAGTACTCTGGCTGCTGAAACACTAGCTCTGGAAATGCAGCCCAACCATGGCTAACAAAAGAAATTAAGGATGGTATTAGATCCAAAGAGGAGTCATATAAAGTTGCCAGAAAAAGTAGCAAGCCTGAGGATTGGGAGCAGTTTAGAATTCAGCAAAATAGGACCAAGAGATTGATTAAGAGGGGAAAAAATAGAGTATGAGAGTAAACTTGCAAGGAACATAAAAGCGGACTGTAAAAGCTTCTACAAGTAAGTAAAAAGAAAAAGATTAGTGAAGACAAATGTCGGTCCCTTACAGTCAGAAACGGGCGAATTTATAAGGGGGAACAGGGAAATGGCAAAGCAATTAAACAAATACTTTGGTTCTGTCTTCACGGAAGAGGACGCAAATAACTTCCTAGATATGCTAGGGAACCAAGGGTCTAGTGAGAAGGAGGAATTAAAGGAAATTAGTATTAGTAAAAAAAATAGTGCTGGAGAAATTAATGGGACTAAAAGCCGATAAATCCCAAGGCCTGATAATCTGCATCCCAGAGTACCAAAAGAGGTAGCCATGGAAATTGTGGATGCATTAGTTGTCATCTTCCAAAATTCTATAGATTATGGAACAGTTCCTGTAGATTGGAGGGTGGGAAATGTGACCCCAATATTTAAAAAAGGAGGGAGAGAGAAAATGGGGAACTACAGGCCGGATAACCAAACATCAGTGGTAGGGAAAATGCTAGAGTCTATTATAAAGGATGTGATAACAGGACACTTAGAAAATATCAACAGGATTAGACAAAGTCAACATGGATTTATGAAAGGGAAATCATGTTTGACAAACCTCCTGGAGTTTTTTGAGTATGTAACTGATAGAATAGATAAGGGAGAACCAGTGGATATGGTTTTTTTGGATTTTCAGAAGGCTTTTGATAAAGTCCCACATAAGAGTTTAGTGTGCAAAATTAAAGCACATGGGATTGGTAGTAATATACTGGCATGGATTGAAAATTGGTTAACAGACAGAAAGCAGAGAGTAGGAATAAATTGTTCTTTTTCGGGGTGACAGGCAGTGACTAGTGGGGTACCGCAGGGATCAGTGCTTGGGCCCCAACTATTCAATATATAAAACAATGATTTGGATGAGGGAACCAAATGTTAAATTTCCAAATTTGCTGATGACACAAAACTAGGTGGGATCGTGAGTTGTGAGGAGGATGCAAAGAGGCTTCAAGGCGATTTAGACAAGTTGAGCTAGTGGGCAAATACATGACAGATGCAGTATAATGTGGATAAATGTGAAGTTATCCACTTCGGAAGTAAAAACAGAAAGGCAGAATATTATTTAAATGGTGATAGATTGGGAAATGTTGATGTACAAAGGGACTTGGGTGTCCTTGTACTCCAGTCACTGAAAGCAAACATGCAGGTGCAGCAAACAGTTAGGAAGGTAAATGGTATGTTGGCCTTCATTGCAAGAGGATTTGAGTACAGGAGCAAGGATGCCTTACTGCAGTTATACAGGGCCTTGGAGAGACCACATCTGGAGTATTGTGTGCAGTTTTGGTTTCCTTACCTAAGAAAGGAGATAATTGCCATAGAGGGAGTCCAGCGAAGGTTCACCAGACTGATCCCTGGGAGGGCAGGACTGTCATATGAGGAGAGATTGGGTCAACTCGGCCTGTATTCACTTGAGTTTACAAGAATGAGAGGGGATCTCATTGAAACATATAAAATTCTGACAAGGCTAGACAGACTGGATGCAGGGAGGATGTTTCCCCTGGCTGGGGGGTCCAGAACGAGGGGTCACAGTTTCAGGATACGAGGTAGGACAATTAGGACTGAGATGAGGAGAAATTTCTTCACTCAGAGGGTGGTGAACCTGTGGAATTCTCTACCACAGAAGGCTGTGGAGGCCAAGTCACTGAATATATTTAAGAAGGATCTAGATAGATTTCTAGACACAAAAGACATTAAGGGGTATGGGGAGAGAGCGGTAATATGGTATTGAGATAGAGGATTAGCCATGATCATATTGAATGGCGGAGCAGGCTTGAAGGGCCGAATGGCCAACTCCTGCTCCTATTTTCTATGTTTCTATATTTCTTGTTGATGCAATAGATATGGGATTCTATTTGGCAAATATTTTGAGTGACATCCTGTAAAATGGGAGTACTGAAGATAGTATAGCCATTGAATGTTATGTAGACAATCGTTCATTGTGGGATAATGTACTCTCTACGAAAAATGTAAGTAAGAAAAGAATTTGGATTGACCTCGCTGGCTTGAAACAAATGCTGGAGAGAAAGGAAATCTTTAAAATTAAATGGGTAGATTCAAGCCATCAACTGTTGGATTGTTTTACTAAAAGAGGTACATGTACGAAGAAATTAATAGGGGTCCTGAAGAAGGGTTGCCTCATGATATAATGCTGTGAATGGTGTAAGGTGTAAAGAATACGGAAGTTTTTAATCTTTGAAATTTTTGTTTGTATTGTATATATAAAGATTACTTTTTTATTTAAAGAGAGAGAAGGAAATCTGTTAATTGTATGATTTATATCAATTAGTTATATCAATCAGGTAGGGGGTATCAATTGGGGACTCTCTTGTAACCTTTTTGTAGGAGAGCTCAGCTCGGGGGTGTGATGTGTGTGTAAGGGGAATCTATGTGAATAAAGGCTTGGAAGCAACTAAAGACCAGGCTCTAGTATTCTATCTCTCACCACATGGCTATCCAATTTTAATAAAGGGAGAATCACACACCAAGGTTTTAAATTTAGGTAAGGCAATCTTCAAAGAGATGAGAAATAAATTGACCACAGTAAACTGGACTGAGCTGTTAATGTGTAAACCGACAGACAAACACTGGGCAGACTAACCAGTGGTCCTTGAACAAACCACTGGTGGCCCAAAAAAGGCCCAGAATTTTTTGGGGGTGAGTTTCCGTGGAGCCAGGAGGAGCAGGCACCACCAAAATACTGCAGTCCGCTGCTGGCCCATGCTCAGCCCTCTCTGGGATCAGCTGGCCACCCTCCCTCCAGGCCACTCAGCATGGGAGCCAACTGATTTTACGTTCCTCTCACAACCGGCAAGCTGCAGTGGGGTGCCGGGTTGTACATTCAAATGAGGCCCGAACCCAAAAATGGCTCAGGGCTCCTGACACCAGCTTTTGGACTCACTGGGCTCGATTTTACCGTCGGGTTTCCTGTGGGTTTCCAGCGGGGGGGCCCCGAAAATCCCGATATCCAGTCACGTGACCGGATCGCGCCGAGATCCCGGCCACTTCCGGGTGCCGCGCTGACGTGCGGGGCTGCGTGCGCAGGCCCCGCTGGTGGGAATCCCGCAGGCAATTAAAGCCAGCGGGGTTCCACTTGAGTGTACTTACCTTGCTTGTTGAGGTCATTAAATGAGCTGAATCAGCTGTCAAAACAGGAAGTGTGGGATTTTAGCTTCAACGCAGTGTGTTTCACACACTGGGGGAAACAGTCTCCCTTCAACCGGTCGTGTTCCAGCCAGCAGCCTGTGGCAGGTGCCAAGGTGCACTCCACAGCGGGTGGGAGAGCCCTCACCCACGCAGGAGGCCACCGTGTCACGTAGGGCAACCCCTGCCCTCAACCACCCCCCGCCAAGCCAGAGGACAGACCGACGTGAAACCGCAGCCCCAGTGCGAGGAACCACCTACCTACCCTGCACAACCCCTCAGACCAACACCTGCCAGATGGGTGGTGCGTTGACATCATCGGAGGACGAACAGCATGACCAGCCCCAGCAGCCTCGCAGTCCACGCCGTCCGCCTCGCAGACGTGGAGCCCCCCAACACGGTGCTGTGGCACACCCACCTGCACAGCAGGAGGGAGGGCAACCGCAGAGAGAGATGCGTCGCAGGAGGCACTACCCTCCGCACAGGGTCTACAGACCGAGGCTCAGCTTCATGGACCTCTCCAAGGAGCAGTGCATACGTCGGCTCAGAGTCAATCGCCAGGTAGTCGCCGACATCTGCAGCCTCCTTAACGATGAGCTGCTCCCTGATGGACCAAGCAGCATCTTCTTACCTGTCGCCGTCAAAGTCACCACTGCCCTCAACTTCTTTGCATCCGGATCCTTCCAGGGTGCCACCGGGGACATCACCGGGGTCTGTCAGTCGTCTGCTCACAAGTGCATAAGGCAGGTCACCGATGGGTTGTTCCGCAGGGCCTCGCACTACATCAACTTCGCCATGGACGAGCGCAGCCAGATGGAGAGGGCGGTTGGATTCCATGCCATGGCTGGCTTCCCACGGGTACAGGTTGTAATCGACTGCACCCACATCGCAATACGGGCACCTCCACAAGAGCCAGGGCTGTTCATCAACAGGAAGGGGTATCACTCCATGAACACCCAGCTCATCTGTGACCACCGGCAGAGATTCCTACACGTGTGCGCCAGATACCCCGGCAGCTGCCACGATGCCTTCGTCCTCAGGGAGTCCACCGTCCCGCCCATCCCCCAGGCACCCAACGCCGGCAACGGCTGGCTCCTCGGCGACAAGGGGTATCCCCTACACACGTGGCTCATGACACCTCTGAGGAACCCCATCACCGAGCCGGAGCGTCGGTACAATGACAGCCACACTGCTACCAGGTCTACAATTGAGCAGACCATATGGCTGCTCAAGATGCGCTTCAGGTGCCTTGATCGTTCTGGGGGAGCGCTCCAATACACACCATTCAGAGTGGGACGAATCATAGTTGTCTGCTGTGCCCTGCATAACATGGCACTACAGAGAGGGGTGCCGCTGGAGGAGGCCCAATCCACACCCGCCACCCACATTGAGGACGGCGATGAGGAGGAGGAGGAGGAGCAGGAGGAGGAGGAGGAGGAGGACACGGACGCGCCAGAGGATGGTGGACGACCCATGCGCCGAACCACGATTCACCGGGATGCTCGCCGGGCCAGGGAGGCACTCATACGTCAACGGTTCTCCTAGAGTCAGACAGTGCGAGGCGCTCGCATCTCCTCACCTGCACATGCGAGGGGCCATACCAGCCCCCTCCACTGAAGACTGTTGCCAGTGCTCCTGCACCCACAGCAGTGTGCCCAATGGGCGGCAGCAGGTGTTCGCCGTCATGATGGGCTGCACGGAACGCACCTATTGCACAGGCCGCGGAAGAATGGACGAGAGGTGGCAGGAGTGGTGAGAATATAGTGTTTAATATGTACAATGTGAGATAATATAAACAAAAAGTGTACAAATTAATAGACACCCTGGTGCATTCCCTTTGTGCTTATAACGCCTTTGGATTTCTTTTGCGGGTACCCCTACGTGGTGCTACCCCTGTGGCTCCAGCAGAGGTAGTGGCAGGTTGCTCCTGTTCTCGTCCTGACCGGGTAGATGCTTTGGGCGGACAGCCCCTGGGTTTCGGTGCCCGTGAGGGCACCTCCACAGACTGCTCCTCCTGCACCGGGGCAGGGGCAGACTCGGCCACCTGGAGAGGAGGCACCATTGCAGGTACTGGTTGAGAGGGGGGCAACGGGTGGGACGTGGGGCGCCTTGAGAAGCGTCCCTGCTTCCATGTCCCCGGTCACCATCATCCCTCTCGTGGCCTCGGCCCACATCACCCCTTCCACCCTGCTGGATGGCAGTTTGGATGGCATGTGTGAGGCCTTGCAAGGCCACCCCTAGTGTATCCGTCAGCCTGTTTATGGCGGAGGAATGTTGCTCACCCTGAATCCGTACAGCCGTTGTCAGGGCCTGCAAGGACTCGAAGTGGAGCTGTGCGTGACGCTCGAGGGAGGCCAGCCTGTCCTCCACCGCAGACAGTCCCGCACCTACCCGCGACACTGTGTCGCCGGTACCCTCCTGTGCCTGCGCCACCAATGCCCACATGCAGGAGGTGGACTCCTCCATCGCCTGCGCTATTGTGGACAATGCGCGTGGCACCTCTGCCAGTACCTCAGCAATTAGCTGGTGCCCCTCGACGACTCCTTTTCACTGGTGGCCCCCTGGGTTCAGCATCTGGGTCCGGCTGAGCAGAGCCTGGAGATGAGTGCTCCCACCGACGCGGACCCTCCGCGGCTGCCCCTGCTCACTCGTGCGCAGTGACTCACCAAGTGCTACCCCAACTAGTTGGCGAGGGGGACCCACCGAGGTGCGTGTCTCTGCGCTGGTGGATGGTTGGCTCAGATGTGACGATGCACCCTCAGAGACCGCCATGTCCTCTGAGGAATCGCCCTCCTCAATCACAGCGCTCGCAGACGGCCCTGCAAGAGAACAGAGGGCACTATGAGGCATGTGCACCAACGTTACGGTGCGCCGGATGGCAGGTGATGATACGATCACTCGCGATCATGGGTGTTGAGTGTCAGCTTTCCCTTACCGGCCGTTTCTGCAGCGACAGACTCGCCATCTGCGACCAACAGGCAATGTGGCGTGCGGGCGAGGTCGAGCGCCTCCACCTCTGCGTCTGTGAGGTCTACCAGGTGCGGCTGGCCACCTCCGGTGCGTGCCCTTTCCCTGTTGTTCTTGCTTCTCTTCTCCTGTCAAGGCAAAACACAGATGCGTGAGTGGGTGCGTATTGCATCGTGACACGCATCGAGCATCGGTGTGGGTGGGTTGAGCGTGGGGCAGATGGATGGGAGGATGCGTGGGCCACATGCCCATCCCATTGCATGGGGATTGGGGTGTGTGGTAGTGTTCGGGTGGGGACAGGGACGGTGGGTACTTGCGTGCACGGCGAGGATGGTGAGTGAGTGGCTGTGAGGATTGCTGCGGGAGCGCTGTGGTGGCTCTGCAGGAGGGGTTGTGATCTGTTTGGCGTGATGGTGGGGACGGGTTGTGGGAGGGTGTGTTGGTGTACTCACCTTGCCGGACCTAGTGAGGTCATTGAACCGCTTGCGGCACTGCTCCCATGTCCTTGGGGTGTTGCCCCTGCTGCTGACCTCCGCCGCCACCTCTGCCCATGTCTTCCTGGTGGCGGCGGCAGGGCACTTGCGTCCATCCGCAGGGAAGAGCGTGTCCCTCCTCCTCCTCACGCCCTCCAGCATCAGCTGCAGCGCAAGGTCCGAAAAACGTGGCGCAGCCTTTCCCCTCGGGTGAGCCATCATCTCTAGCCTACTGATTGCAGCAGGAGGGGCTTTGGGAGACTGCCCCTTTAAGTGGAGCTCCTACATCACGTCGACGGTACTGTGCATGCGCAGCCGGCCGGCACGCAGCTGGGGAGCAGAGAACCCGGAAGCAGGGCTTAAGCAGTTCAATTATCCCACGATCGCGCGGGGGACGCACGTAATTAGCCGTCCGCGTTTTCCACGCTCCCGGAGGACCACCCGCTGGGAACCCGCAGGCCTGCTAAAATCGAGCCCACTGTGTGGCCGATTCACTGACTTTTCACCCATTTCAAGCGGGATTTGAATCCCCCCACGGGGAGGGAGATATACTAATTTAAAATAAACGGATTTATGGCTGCATTAGAGTAGAAGACAGAGGAATGGAATAAACATTTGCCAGCCAGTACTGCAAGAGTGATACTATGCTAATGTTTCATCTTTTTATTTCCAGTCTACACTTCAGCACTGGATCAGAGAGCAGCTATCTCCTCTTCTCAGGCTCAGACAGCGATATTCATAATTTCAGATATTAATGTGCTTGACTGCTGGCATCAAAAAAATGCAATAAAACAATGAGTGTCCTGCCTCCAGTGCAAAGTAATTGCAGTGATGGGGTAATTGTTGTCCACTTGCAGCATAATATGTTTTATATATATATATATATAAATAATTTAATACAGGCTTCATCCCTGTTGAGATAAATGCACATAAAAATTGACTTAATGTTAGAGTACTGGAATTCTGAGTACTGTCATAAATGTTAAGTTTTGCCAGTAAATAGCTTGAGGTTGTTTTTCATTTCACAACTGTTTTGTTCCCTTCCCATTTTCAGCTTGATAAAACTGGCCATAGTTTTTCCTGCTGGAATGAATAGAATGGCAAATTGATAGTGAAATATTTTCCACTCTGTGTTGTGCCTAAATGCTCTCAGGCTGTTAACATTCCATCACTCGGTATCAAGGTAAACATTGCTTTATCTTAGGAATTTCAGTCCTGCAGGGTTATTCAACCACCTTGTTCCATTTACATGTAACATTGCTCTAAATTAAAATATGTAAGGCATCATTTTCACGTTCTCCGTTTGTTCGCTAAACTGGTGGAGCGGATCATCCGCCAATTAAAGAAACCGCCTGATTTTTATTTCTATTGATTTCATTGAATGGGAATTGGCCGGGTTCTACAACAGGCGGGCGATCCACTCCACTAGTTTAACGTTAAAGTGGCGAAGTTGAAAATTATCCCATTGTTTGGAACATTGCACCCCCTCTCCATTCTATCACCAACGGCAGAGCCTGCAGCTATTCCTGCTGTACCTTACATAAGAAAATAAGAAATAGGAGCAGGAGTAGGACATATGGCCCCTCGAGCCTGCTCTGCCATTCAATGAGATCATGGCTGATCTTCTACCTCAACTCCACTTTCCCGCCCTATCCCAATAATCCATTGATTCCTTTAGTGTCCAAAAATCTATCGATCTCAGTCTTGAATATACTCAACAACTGAGCATCCATAGCCCTGTGGGGTAGAGAAATCCAAAGATTCACAACCCTCTGAGTGAAGAAATGTTTCCTCATCTCAGACCTAAATTTATGACCCCTTAACTTGAGATGATGACTCTCCAGTCAGGGGAAACAGCCTCTCAGCATCTACCCTGTCAAGCCCTCTAAGAATTTTATACGTTTCAATGAGGTCACCTCTCATTCTTCTAACCTCCAGAGGGTATAGGCCCATTCTACTCAACCTTTCCTCATAGGACAACCCTCTCATCCCGGGTATCAATCCAGTGAACCTTCGTTGCACTCCCTATAAGGCTTAGGTAAGGAAACCAAAACTGTACTCAGTACTCCAGGTGTGGTCTCATCAGAGCCCTATATAATTGCAGCAAGACCTCCTTACTCTTATACTCCAACCCCCTTGCAATAAAGGCCAACATACCATTTGACTTCCTAATTCCTTGTACCTGCATGTTAACTTTCTGCAATGTAAAAGGACACGCAAATTCCTCTGACTACTAACATTTCTCAGTCTCTCACCTTTTAAAGAATATTCTGCTTTTCTACTCTTCCTACCAAAGTGGATAATTTCACATTTCCCCACATTATACTCCATCTGCCACCTTCCCGCCCATTCACTTAACCTGTCTATATCCCTTTGCCGGCTCTTTGTGTCCCCCTCACAGCTTACTTTCCCACCTAGCTTTGTATCATCAGCAAACTTGCATACAGTACTCTCATCTAAGTCATTGATATATATTGTAAACAGCTGAGGCCCAAGCACTGATCCTTGCGGCACCCCACTAGTTACAACCTGCCAAACCGAAAATGACCCATTTATTCCTACTCTGTGTTTTCTGTCCGTTAACCAATGCTCAATCCATGTTAATAAATTACCCCCAATCCCACAAGCACTAATCTTGTATAACAACCTCTTGTGTGGCACCTTATCGAATGCCTTTTGAAAATCCAAATATACTACATCTACTAGTTTTTTTTTTATTTGTTCATGGGATGTGGGCGTCACTGGCGAGGCCAGCATTTATTGCCCATCTCTAATGGCCCTTGAGAAGGTGGTGGTGAGCCGCCTTCTTGAACCACTGCAGTCCATGTGGTGAAGGTTCTCCCACAGTGCTCTTAGGAAGGGAGTTCCAGGATTTTGACCCAGCGACGATGAAGAAACGGTGATGTATTTCCAAGTCGGGATGGTGTGTGACTTGGAGGGGAACGTGCAGGTGGTGTTGTTCCCATGTGCCTGCTGCTCTTGTCCTTCTAGGTGGTAGAGGTCGCGGGTTTGGGAGGTGCTGTCGAAGAAGCCTTGGCGAGTTGCTGCAGTGCATCCTGTGGATGGTACACACTGCAGCCATGGTGCGCCGGTGGTGAAGGGAGTGAATGTTTAGGGTGGTGGATGGGGTGCCAACCAAGCGGGCTGCTTTGTCCTGGACGGTGTCGAGCTTCTTGAGTGTTGTTGGAGCTGCACTCATCCAGGCAAGTGGAGAGTATTCCATCACACTCCTGACTTGTGCCTTGTAGATGGTGGAAAGGCTTTGGGGAATCAGGAGGTGAGTCACTCGCCGCAGAATACCCAGCCTCTGACCTGCACTTGTAGCCACAGTATTTATATGGCTGGTCCAGTTAAGTTTCTGGCCAATGGTTACCCCCAGGATGTTGATGGTGGGGGATTCGGCGATGGTAATGCCGTTGAATGTCAAGGGGAGGTGGTTAGACTCTTTCTTGTTGGAGATGGTCATTGCCTGGCACTTGTCTGGCGCGAATGTTACTTGCCACTTATTAGCCCAAGCCTGGATGTTGTCCAAGTCTTGCTGCATGCGGGCACGGACTGCTTCATTTTCTGACGGGTTGCAAATGCAACTGAACACTGTGCAACCATCAGCGAACATCCCCATTTCTGACCTCATGATGGAGGGAAGGTCATTGATGAAACAGCTGAAGATGGTTGGGCCTAGGACACTGCCCTGAGGAACTCCTGCAACAATGCCCTGGGGCTGAGTTGATTGACCTCCAACAACCACTACCATCTTCCTTTGTGCTAGGTATGACTCCAGCCACTGGAAAGTTCTCCCCCTGATTCCCATTGACTTCAATTTTACTAGGGCTCCTTGGTGCCACACTCGGTCAAATGCTGCCTTGATGTCAAGGGCAGTCACTTTCACCTCACCTCTGGAATTCAGCTCTTTTGTCCATGTTTGGACCAAGGCTGTAATGAGGTCTGGAGCTGAGTGGTCCTGGCAGAACCCAAACTGAGCATCGGTGAGCAGGTTATTGGTGAGTAAGTGCCGATTGATAGCACTGTCGATAGTTCCCCTTTATCTACCCTGCTTGTTACATCCTCAAAAAACTCTAATAGATTCGTCAACCACTATTTCCCTTTCATAAAATGGTGTTGACTCTGCCTAATCATATTATGATTTTCTAAGTGCCCTGTTACTATGTCCTTAATAATAGATTCTAGCATTTTCCCTGCTACTGATGTCAGGCTAACTGGTATTTAGTTCCTTGTTTTCTCTCTCCCTCCTTTCTTGAATAGCAGGGTTACATTTGCTACAATTCATCCAATCCATGGGGACCGTTTTAGAATCTAGGGAATTCTGCAAGATCAAAACCAATGCATCCACTATCTCTGCAGCCAACTCTTTTAAAAACCTTAGGATGTCGGCCTTCAGATCCACTGGCTTTGTCAGCTTTTAGTCCCATTAATTTCTCTGGTACTTTTTTTTAACTGATCTTAATTACTTTACGTTCCTCACTGTCACTCGACCTTTGGTTCCCCACTATTTCCAATATGTTTTTTGTGTCTTCTACTGTGAAGACTGATACAAAATATTTGTTTAACGCCTCTGCCATTTCCTTATTCCCCATTATAATTTCTCCTGTCTCAGCCTCTAAGGAACCCATGTTTACTTTCGCTAATTTTTTCTTTTTTACATGCTTGTAGAAGCTCTTACAATCTGTTTTTATATTTCTTGCTAGTTTACTCTCATTCAATTTTCTCGCTCTTTATCAATTTCTTGGTCATCCTTTGCTGATTTCTAAAACCCTCCCAATCCTCAGGCTTACTATACATTTTGGCAACATTATAAGCCTCTTCTTTTAATTTAATATTATCCTTAACTTCTCTAGTTAGCCACAGTTGGATCACATTCCCGTGGAGTTTTTATTCCTCAAGGGAATGTATATTCATTGAAAATTATGAATTATTTCTTTAAATGTTCGCTATTGCTTATCTACTGTCATATCTTTTAATCTAATTTCCCAATCTACCTTAGCCAACTCACCCCTCATACCTATGTGATTGGCTTTATTTAAATTTAAGGCCCTGGTTTCAGACTTAACAACTTCACTCTCAAACTCAATATGAAATTATAAGATATTATGATCACTCCTCCCCAGATGATTGTTAACTATAAAATTACTAATTAGTCCTGTCTCATTACACAATACTAGATCTAAAATAGTTTGTTCCCCAGTTGGCTCCTCAACGTATTGTTCTGGAAAATTGTCTTGAATGCATTCCACGCACTCATCCTCCAAACTGCTTTTGCCAATTTGGTTTGCCCAGTGTATATGAAGATTAGAGTCCCCCACGATTATTGCATTACCCTTGTTACATGCTGCTCTAATTTCCTGATTTATATTCTGTCCAACACGATAATACTGTTAGGGGGCCTATGAACTATTCCCACCAGAGTTTCCGCTCCTTGTTATTTCTTATCTCCACCCATACTGATTCCACATCCTGATTTTCTGAGCCAAGATCCTTTCTCACTATTGCCTTTATCTCATCCTTTATTATCAGGGCTACCTCCCCCCTACTTTTCCGTTTTGCCTATCTTCTCTAAAAGTCAAGTACCCTGGAATAGTTAGTTCCCAACCTTGGTCATCCTGCAACTGCAGCTCTGTAACAGCTACTAGATCAAACCCATTTATCTTTATTTGTGCCATTAATTCTTTTATCTTGTTACAAATGTTTCGTGCATTCAGATAAAGCGCCTTTAATTTTAACTTCTTACTATTTTTCTCTGATGTGAACTTAGTCACTAATGCCCTATTACCTTTGTTAAACTCTCTGTCACTTCATTCTTGTTTTCACTTGTTTATGCCCAAATCGCTACTATGCTCTATAGCCTCGACTTTTCTCTTTAGACTTATAAATTTAGTCTTACCTGAACCCTCCCCCCTCTTATTAGTTTAAATCCCTATCTACCGCCCTAGCTATTCAATTCGCCAGGACACTGGTCCCAGCCCAGTTTAAGTGGAGCTCGTCCCAACAGAACAGCTCCCTCTTTCCCCAATACTGGTGCCAGTGCCCCATCAATTGAAACCCCTGCTTCCCACACCACTTTTTTGAACTCCTTTCTTAAACAACAACAACTTGCATTTATATAGTGCCTTTAATGTAGTAAAAGATCCCAAGGCCCTTCACAGGAGCGCTATCTAACAATATTTGACACTGAGCCACATAAGGAGATATTAGGACAGGTGACCAAAAGCTTGGTCAAAGAGGTAGGTTTTAAGGAGCATCATAAAGGAGGAGAGAAAGGTAGAGAGGCAGAGAGGTTTAGGGAGGGAATTCCAGAGCTTAGGGCGTAGGCAGCTAAAGGCACAGCTGCCAATGATGGAGCAATTAAAATTGGGGATGCGCAAGAGGCCAGAATTGGAGGTGCACAGAGATCTCAGAGGGTTGTAGGGCTGGAGGAGGTTACAGAGATAGGGTGGGGTGAGCTCATGGAGGGATTTGAAAACAAGGGTGAGAATTTTAAAATCAAGGCATTGTCGGACTGGGAGCCAATGTAGGTCAGCGAGCACAGCGGTGATGGGTGGATGGGACTTGGTGCGAGTTAGGATACGGGCAGCAGAGTTTTAGATGAGCTCAAGTTTATGTAGGGTGGATGATGGGAGGCCGAACAGTAGGGCATTGGAATAATCGAGTCTACAGGTGACAAAGGCATGGATGAGGGTTTTAACAGCAGATGAGCTGATGCACGGGCAATTTAACAGAGGTTACGGAAGTGGAAGTAGGCGGTCTTGGTGGCGGAGTGGATATGTGGTCGGAAGCTCATCTCAGGGTCAAATAGGATGCCAAGGTTGCGAACGGTCTGCTGCACCTTGCTCCTTTTCTTCCCCATCTTTAAAAGCTCCCTCAAGTCCATATTATTGACCATGCCTTCTCTCTTCACTCTTCCATTACCACTCTATCCATTTCTCCCCTGTGAAGTGTCTTAGAACGTTTACTATGTTAAAATTGCTCTATAAATGCAAGCGTTTAACCCTAACCTTTCATTACTCAGATGATTACAATTCATTGAGCGAGAATGTGAAATATATTAGTAAGCGTGACATCATATACTGGTGACGTAAAGGATGCAAAATGAAGAATCAGAATAAGTGTAAAGGTGACTGCATTGTATCGAGCCTAAAACAGTTCACTCTGCTCTCGAATTAAGATCCGCTCTATCAACTACAAATGGATGAAAATAGAATCATATCATCGCATAAAGACAACAACTTATCCAAAATTCCACAGACACTACAGCATTCTGAAACTCAATGCAAATTGATTAAATTTGTCAATGATACCAAACTAGGAGTGGCAGCAGAATCAAAGGAAACAACCCAGCAACTATAGAATGACCTAAACTAAATATGTGAGTGGGCTGAACAATGAGAGATGAAATTTAATGCAGGCAAGTGTAAAGTATTGACCATAAGAAGGAACGACTGGCTCTGAAATTCCATGGGAGTTAAGAACATAAGAACATAAGAAATAGAAGCAGGAGTAAGCCATATGGCCCCTCAAGCCTGCTCCGCCATTCAATCAGATCATGGCTGATCTTCGAACTCAACTCTACTTTCTTGCCCGATCCCCATATCCCTTCATTCTCCTAGAGTCCAAAAATCTATCTATATCGGCCTCGAACATATTCAATGACTGAACATCCACAGCCCTCTGGAGTAGAGAATTCCAAAGATTGACAACCCTCTCTGTGAAGAAATTCTTCCTCATCTCAATCTTAAATGGCCACCCCTTATCCTGCAACTATGCCACCTAGTTCTAGACTCTCCAGCCAGGGGAAACAACCTCTCAGCATCTACCCTGTCAAGCCCCCTCATAATCTTATACGTTTCAATGAGATCACCTCTCATCCTTCTAAACTCCAGATAGTATAGGCCCATTCTACCCAATCTTTCCTCATAGGACAATCCCCTCATCCCAGGAATTAATCTAGTGAAACTATGTCGCACCGCCTCTAAGGCAAGTATATCCTTCCTTAGATAAGGAGACCAAATCTGTGCACAGTACTCTAGGTGTGGTCTCACCAAAGACCTGTACAATTGTAGTAAGACTTCCATACTCTTGTACTCCAACCCCCTTGCAATAAAGGCCAACATGCCATTTGCCTTCCGAATTGCTTGCTGTACCTGTATGCCAACTTTTCGTGTTAATTGTACGAGGACACCCAAATCCTTCTGAACACCAACACCAACATTTAGTACTTTCTCACCATTTAAAAAATATTCTGTTTTTCTATTCTTCCTACCAAAGTGAATAGCCTCACATTTCCCCACATTATACTCCGTCTGCCTCCTCACTTAACCTGTCTATATCCCTTTGCAGAATCTTTGTGTCCTCCCCACAGCTTACTTTCCCACCTAACTTTGATTCATCAGCAAACTTGGATACATTACTCATTCCCTTCAACTAATTCATTAATATAGATTGTAAATAGCTGAGGCCCAAGCCCTGATCCTTGCGGCACCCTACTAGTTACAGCCTGTCAACCTGAAAATGACCCGTTTATCCCTACTCTCTGTTTTCTGTCCGTTAACCAATCCTCTATCCATGTTAATATGTTACCCCAAACCCCATGAGCCCTTATCTTGAGCAACAGCCTTTTATGTGGCACCTTATCAGATGCCTTTTGAAAATCCGGTTCTCCCAATTTCCCAACTTACCTTTGACAGGAGATCAGCAGATTCCCCAGAGAAAGTGTTATTGCCGTTTACCTCACACCAAAGTTATGGCAGGAGATCGGGACGACCCCCATTGAAATTCAGGGCTACATACTTCATGAATAATGTTGAAAGGATGAAAGTTGAAACAGATCCAGGTGTCTTAGCCGATTCAATGGCAAACACGTTCAGCCATTTCAGAGCAGCAATCAACAAAGCCAATAGAATGCTGAACTACGCAGCCAAAACAGCTGAATATAGGTCAGAGAAACTTGTGATCAAGCTATACGGTGCTCCAGTCAGATCGCACCACTCTTGTCGTCAAGGAACAAAACAGACATTCAAGCATTAGAGGCAGTGCAGAGAAGAGCAGCGGTGTGAGTTATGAGGAAAGACTGGAGAGACTTAGGCTTTTCAGCTTCGAAAGGAGGCATCCGACAGATGATTTGATAGAAGTATACAAGATAGTAAATGGTAAGGAGAAGGTTATTCCAGAATACTACATTAAATTAAACTCTGGGAGCAAGATAAGGGGAAACAGGTTCAAACGAACAAAAGGTAACTTTTGTACTGATATCAGAAGTATTTTCTTCATGCAAAGAGTGATCATCATTGGGAATGGATTTCTGTGAAGAATGATGGAGGCAAAACCTCCGGAATCCTAAAGAAACAACTAGTTACAGCAGTGGGGGAAGTGTATGGTTGTTCTGGAGTTGAGTGAAGAAGTAAGATGGGCTGAATGGCTTTCTTTATCTAGCCACTGTACTAGCCATAGCAATGTCTTAAGCCAGGAATGCATTATTATGATGGAAAATACATCATAGCCATATTCCTGTCATTTGCACGTCTTTTTATATGCCTGCCCGTAATTAGATGGATAGGATATTAAATGCCCAAAGCCACTTTGGGCAGGAAATCCTGGAAGTGACAATGGGTGCCTTTTTTTTATTCGTTCATGGGATGTGGGCATCGCTGGCAAGGCCGGCATTTATTGCCCATCCCTAATTGCCCTTGAGAAGGTGGTGATGAGCCGTCTTTTTGAACCGCTGCAGTCCGTGTGGTGAAGTTCTCCCACAGTGCTGTTAGGTAGGGAGTTCCAGGACTTTGAACCAGCGACGATGAAGAAACGGAGATATATTTCCAAGTCAGGATGGTGTGTGACTTGGTCGGGAATGTGCAGGTGGTGTTGTTCCCTTGTGCCTGCTGCTCTTGTCCCTCGCGGGTTCGGGAGGTGCTGTCAAAGAAGCCTTGGCGAGTTGCTGCAGTGCATCCTGTGGATGGTACACACTGCAGCCACGGTGCACCGGTGGTGGAGGGAGTGAATGTTTAGGGTGGTGGATGGGGTGCCAATCAAGCGGGCTGCTTTGTCCTGGATGGTGTCAAGCTTCTTGAGTGTTGTTGGAGCTGCACTCATCCAAGCAAGTGGAGAGCATTCCATCACACTCCTGACTTGTGCCTTGTAGATGAAGGAAAGGCTTTGGGGAGTCAGGAGATGAGTCTCTCGCCGCAGAATACACAGCCTCTTTTTTTTTATTCGTTCATGGGATGTGGGCGTCGCTGGCGAGGCCGGCATTTATTGCCCATGACCTGCTCTTGTAGCCACAGTGTTTATGTGGCTGGTCCTATTAAACTTCTGGTCAATGGTGATCCCCAGGATGTTGATGGTGGGGGATTCAGCGACGGTAATGCCATTGAATGTCAGGAGGAGGTGGTTAGATTCTCTCTTGTTGGAGATGGTCATTGCGTGGCACTTGTGTGGCCCAAATGTTACTTGCCACATATCAACCCAAGCCTGGATGTTGTCCAGGTCTTGCTGCATGCAGGCTCGGACTGCTTCATTATCTGAGGGGTTGCAAATGGAACTGAACACTTTTCAATCATCAGCGAACATCCCCACTTCTGACCTTATGATGGAGGGAAGGTCATTGATGAAGCAGCTGAAGTTGGTTGGGACCAGGACTCTGCCCTGAGGAACTCCTGCAACATTCTCCTGGGGCGGAGAAGATTGGCCTCCAACAACCACTACCATCTTCCTTTGTGCTAGGTATGACTCCAGCCACTGGAAAGTTCTCCCCCTGATTCCCATTGACTTCAATTTTACTAGGGCTCCTTGGTGCCACACTCGGTCAAATGCTGCCTTGATGTCAAGGGCAGACACTCTCACCTCAACTAGAGCTCCCGCCCAATTTGCCAGCTTTGCTCATTGGAGTAGAGCAAAAGCTGCCCCAATACCTTCCTCCATAGACTAGCAGGACCATAATGGCTTAGCATTTGCTTTTGGTGCACTATTAGGGGAACAATTATGGGTCACTAAAAGTTTCTGGGAAAATTAGTACTTGCTTATTAACCCGTGTTATTTATGACAGAGAAAATTGTGCACCATCATGGCTGCATGGCGGGCTGACCAATGGAACAACAAAAGTATTAACAATGGTCAGGAACTGTTCATTGAATTAAGATAGCATTTAAAGTCATGCATTTTCACAGAAGAGAGTGCTATATTACTCACTGATATTGCCATAAAATGCAAAATTTGCTTTGACAATGCAGCATTGGAAGCACTGATACATGAAGTAATGGACACAAGCGCAATATTGTTTGAAACTAAAGCAACCCTTCCCAGCAATGCCTGGTACAACAGGCTTCGGAACAAATATCAGAAAGAGTGAATCCATCTTCAAAATCCAGTGGATCAGGACAGATGTGAGGAAGATGGCTGTCCTGAAGAAAACAGCCATGGTAAGGCTAAAGAACAGTTTGGATACCAAATACTTGCCACAAGTATGCATGTCACAGAGTGTACCCTCATAGCCTGTAAACATTTTCTGCTGAACCATGATAACCATTAATTTTAATGGCCAGAAAATGTAAAGGTCAGCATGCCCAAATGTCACATTTGTACTTCTGTTGGGTGAGAGATGCTTCATGCTGGGAGCAGAGTAATGCAATTTCAGGAATGGTATGACACTGCCTGTATGACCTAAACTTACAAAATCTCAGGATTGCCTTCAGGTTAAGATGCAATGACAGAAGAGTGCAGATTTTAGGCATTACAAGTTGTGACTCCATTTCAAGAGACCCTCTGCACATCATAAGATGCAAAAATATCAACGGAGTAGGGGAAGGTGAAGTTAGAAGCTAGAAGTCAGAAATCTACTAGCAATGGGATAGTATTCTTGTTATGTCTTATCCTCCCACTCGGACACTGACAAACAGTATATTGCAATGCAAGGACTGCTTAGTGGTGTTCGATACAGCATTTAGACATACACTGAGCTTCTGCTTTTGTAGGCCCGGAGGAATGGAGTTACACCACAACTAGTGTCCATGAACGACAACAACAACTTGCATTTACATTGCCCCTTTAATGTAGTAAAACGTCCAAAGGTGCTTCACAGGAGATTATTAAACAAAATTTGACACCGAGCCACATAAGAAGGATGAAGCTCCGTGAACATCCCCATCCTCAATGATGACAGAGCCCAGCATGCGAGTGCAAAAGACAAGGCTGTTATGTTTGCAACCATCTTCAGCCAGAGTGGATGATCCATCTCGGCCTCCTCCCGATATCCCCAGCATCACAGAAGCCAGTCTTCAGCCAATTCGATTCACTGCACGTGATTTCAAGAAACAGCTGAGTGCACTGGATAAAGCAACGGCTATGGGCCCCGACAACATCCCGGCTGTAGTGCTGAAGACTTGTGCTCCAGAACTAGCTGCACCTCTAGCCAAGCTGTTCCAGTACAGCTACAACACTGGCATCTACCCGACAAAATGGAAAATTGCCCAGTTATGTCCTGTCCACAAAAAGGAGGACAAATCCAATCCAGCCAATTACCGCCCCATCAGTCTATTCTCAACCATCAGCAAAGTGATGGAAGGTGTCGTCGACATTGCTATCAAGCGGCACTTACTCACCAATAACCTGCTCACCGATGCTCAGTTTAGGTTCCTCCAGGACCACTCAGCTCTAGACCTCATTACAGCCTTGGTCCAAACATGGACAAAAGAGCTGAATTCCAGAGGTGAGGTGAGAGTGACTGCCCTTGACATCAAGGCAGCATTTGACCGAGTGTGGCACCAAGGAGCCCTAGTAAAATTGAAGTCAATGGGAATCAGGGGGAAAACTCTCCAGTGGCTGGAGTCATACCTAGCACAAAGGAAGATGGTAGTGGTTGTTGGAGGCCAATCATCTCAGCCCCAGGACATTGCTGCAGGAGTTCCTCAGGGCAGTGTCCTAGGTCCAACCATCTTCAGCTGCTTCATCAATGACCTTCCCTCCATCATAAGGTCAGAAATGGGGATGTTCGCTGATGATTGCACAGTGTTCAGTTCCAATCGCAACCCCTCAGATAATCAAGCAGTCCATGCTCGCATGCAGCAAGTCCTGGACAACATCCAGGCTTGGGCTGATAAGTGGCAAGTAACATTCGCTCCAGACAAGTGCCAGGCAATGACCATCTCCAACAAGAGAGAGTCTAACCACCTCCTCTTGACATTCAATGGCATTACCATCAGCGAATTCCCTACCATCAACATCTTGGGGGTTTACCATTGACCAGAAACTTAACTAGACCGGTCACATAAATACTGTGGCTACAAGAGCAGGTCAGAGGTTGGGTATTTTGCGGGGAGTGACTCATCTCGTGACTCCCCAAATTCTTTCCACCATCTACAAGGCACAAGTCAGGAGTATGATGGAATATTCTCCACTTGCCTGGATGAGTGCCGCTCCAACAACACTCAAGAAGCTCGACACCATCCAGGACAAAGCAGCCCGCTTGATTGACACCCCAACCACCACGTTAAATATTCACTCCCTCCACCACTGGCGCACAGTGGCTGCAGTGTGTACCATGCACAGGATGCACTGCAGCACCTCCCAAACCCGCAACCTCTACCACCTAGAAGGACAGGGGCAGCAGGCACATGGGAACAACACCACCTGCACATTCCCTACCAAGTCACACACCATCCTGACTTGGAAATATATCGCCATTCCTTCATCAATGCTGGGTCAAAATCCTGGAACACCCTTCCTAACAGCACTGTGGGAGAACCTTCACCACACGGACTGCAGCGGTTCAAGAAGGCGGCTCACCACCACCTTAGGGCATAGGCAACTAAAGGCATGGCTGCCAATGGTGGAGCGATTAAAATCGGGGATGCGCAAGAGTCGCGAGAGCAAGAATTGGAGGAGCACAGAGATCTTGGAAGGTTGTTGGTCTGGAGGTGGTTTCAGAGATAGGGAGGGGCAAGGCCATGGAGGGATTTGAAAACAAGGGCCAGAATTTTAAAATTGAGTCTTTGCCTGCCCGGGAACCGATGCAGGTCAGCGAGCACATTGGTGATGGGTGAACGGGACTTGTTGCGAGTTAGGATACGAGCAGCAGTGTTTTGGTTGAGCTCAAGTTTATGGCGGGTGGAAGATGGGAGGCAGGCTAGGAGACCATTGGAAGTCTAGAGGTAACAAAGGCATGGATGAGGGTTTCAGCAGCAGATGAGCTGAGGCAGGGGCAGAGATTAGCGATGTTACGGAGGTGGAAGTAATCGGTCTTGGTGATGGAGAGGATTGGTGGTCGGAAGCTAATCTCAGGGTTAAATAGAATGCCAAGGTTGCGAACGGTCTGGTTCAGCCTCAGACAGTGGCCAGGGGGAAGGATAGAGTCGGTGGCTAGGGAACGGAGTTTGTGACGGGGACCGAAGACAATGGCTTCAGTCTTCCCAATATTTAGTTGGAGGAAATGTTTGCTCATCCAGTATTGGTTGTTGGACAAGCAGTGTGACAAATCAGAGACAGTCTAGCACCTCACAGCATCCTGATCAGTCTCCCATCTTTGCCAAGCACCAACACAGCGACTCACACCCCAGAAGATGTAAGAAAGAGAGAATTTGCATTGACAAAAAACAGAGAGTAGGAATAAACGGGTCATTTTAGGGTTGGCAGGTTGTAACTAGCGGGGTGCCACAAGGATCAGTGCTTGGGCCTCAGTTGTTTACAATACATATCGATGACTTAGATGAGGAGACCGAGTGTAATGTATCCAAGTTTGCTAATGATACAAAGCTAGGTGTGAAAGTAAGTTGTGAGGATGACGCAAAGAGTTTGCAAAGGGATATAGACAGATTAAATGAGTGGGCGAGAAGGTGGCAGATGGAGTATCATGTGGGGAAATGTGAAATTATCCACTTTAGTAGGAAGAATAGAAAAGCAGAATATTTTTTAAAAGGTGAGAGACTAAGAAATGTTAGTATTCAGAGGGATTTAGGTGGCCGTGTACACGAATCACAGAAAGTTAACATGCAGGTACAGCAAACAATTAGGAAGGCAAATGGTATGTTCGCCTTTATTGTAAGGGGGTTGGAGCATAAGAGTAAGGAGGTTGTGCTGCAAATATATAGGGCGCTGATGAGTCCACACCTGGAGTATTGTGTACAATTTTGGTCTCCTTACTTAAGGAATGATATACTTGCCTTAGAGGTAGCGCAACAAAGATTCACCAGATCTATTCCTAGAATGAGTGGATTGTCCTATGAGGAGAGATTGAGTAAACTGGGCCTATACTCTCTGGTATTTAGAAGAACAGGAGAACAGGAGAACAGCGTCCACGACACCACACAACCCTGCCACGGTAACCTCTGCAAGACATGCCAGATCATCGACACAGATACCACCATCACACGAGAGGACACCACCCACCAGGTGCATGGTTCATACTCCTGTGACTCGGCCAACGTTGTCTACCTCATACGTTGCAGGAAAGGATGCCCCAGAGCATGGTACATTGGCGAGACCATGCAGACGCTGCGACAACGGATGAACGGACACCGCGCAACAATCGCCAGACAGGAGGGTTCCCTCCCAGTCGGGGAACACTTCAGCAGTCAAGGACATTCAGCCACCAACCTTCGGGTAAGCATACTCCAAGGCGGCCTTCGAGACACATGACAACGCAAAATCGTCGAGCAGAAATTGATAGCCAAGTTCCGCACCCATGAGGACGGCCTCAACCGGGATCTTGGGTTCATGTCACGCTACACGTAACCCCACCAGCGAACAAATGTTATCTGTTTTTAATATAACGGGTCATTTGCTGTCTTTCTTTTCCTTCCGGATGTTTCTATGTTTCTGCCTCTCTCTCTGTTTTTTTTTGGTTGTTTGTATATTCGGTGGCCTTGTAGGTAACACCTCTCTGACTGCACACTGTGATTGCCTTGGCAACGGGCAGTTGGAAAGACTATCTGTAATCACCAGGTATTGTTCTGTGATTTATAAATGCGAAGGGTTCGAGGATTTCATTTCCACAACATTCACCTGAGGAAGGAGGAAGCCTCCGAAAGCTTGTGAATTTCAAATAAAATTGTTGGACTATAACTTGGTGTTGTAAAATTGTTTACAATTGTCAACCCCAGTCCATCACCGGCATCTCCACATCATCGTATTTAGAAGAGTGAGAGGTGATCTCATTGAAACGTATAAAATTCTTAGAGGGTTTGACAGGGTAGATGCTGGGAGGCTGTTTCTCCTTGCTGGAGAGTCTAGAACTAGGTGGCATAGTCTCAAGGTAAGACCTTGGTCATTTAGGACCGAGATGATGAAAAATTTCTTCACTCAGAGGGTTGTGAATCTTTGGAATTCTCTACCCCAGAGGGCTGTGGATGCTCAGTTGTTGAGTATATTCAAGATTGAGATTAATAGATTTTTGGACTCTAAGAGAATCAAGAGATATGGAGATAGATCAGGAAAGTGGAGTTGAGGTAGAAGCTCAGCCGTGATCTTATTGAATGGCGGAGCAGGAACGAGAGACCACGTGGCCTACTCCTGCTCCCAATTTTTATGTTCTTATGTTATATAGTGCCTTTCACAACCAAAGGACGTCCCAAAGAGCTTTACAGCCAATGAAGTACTTTTGAAGTACAGTCACTGTTTTAATGGAAACACGGCAGACAATTTGCGCACAGCAAGGTCCCACAAACAGCAATGTGATAATGTCCAGATAATGTGTTTCAATGATGTTGGTTGAGAGATAAATATTGGCTAGGACACCGGGGAGGACTCATCTGCTCTTCTTTGAAATAGCGCCATGGGATCTTTTACGTCCACCTGAGAGGGCAGAGATAACATCTCATCCAAAAGACGGCACCTCCAACAGTGCATCACTCCCTCATTACTAAACTGGAGTGTCGGCCTAGATTTTGTGCTCAAGTACTGGAGTGGGACTTGAACCTACAACTTTCTGACTCAGAGGCGAGAGTGCTACCACTGAGTTACAGCTGACACCATAAGTGCCGATTTGATCTCCCCTTTTGCCTGGCTGGAACGGACGGATGGAAGGTCAAGATGATGGGGTACACATTGCATTCCTGATGCATTCCCCATGCTTTCCTGTTCCCACCATTGTTACTTGCCTAAATTCAGGCACAAGGAGATTTCCCACTGCAGAGGAGTGAGAGCCTAATTTAAATGGTTGTGTTGCATCCTGATTACATCATCAGCACGCAGTACTCCTCAGTCACTGCCAGATAGCCTTGACCTGTTGCTTAGGTGGCATAGTGCAGGGTCCTGACAGTATGCCTTTCATATCATGACATGTCTGGCAACCCTTCCTCTGCTCCTGCTCAGCTTAGTCAAGAGGCAGAAAGAATCCCCACTGTAGTGAACTTCCTGCCAGCAGAAAGTCAGTGACATAGCAGTTCCTGTCAGAATCCCAAAGATGAGAATCTGGCTTAGCTGCAACAGCTGATTCATATGAATGCATCGCACTCATGATACACGATGACTGTAGTTTGATACACCACCCTCCAAATTGCAATTATGCTGGCAACAACTACCACAATAAGGCTGATACATGCATAAAGTGCAATCGTGCTTGATGCTTGACATACACCACTATAAACACACCACCGTCAATGCCTCTGCGGCAACTGCAGAGTAGGCAGTAGCCGGGCAGAGTGCTCTATACGGCACTCCCCACATTGCTTGCTACAATTATACATTCTCTACCAGGATAAAGGTTTATACTGAAGGCACTTTCTAGGCTAATAAGATTAAATAACATTAGTCTGTCAATGAATAGGAAATTGTATCTGTTTAACAAACCCATAGGGATTATCAACCAGTGTGTTAAAGACACTGAATGAGCTATCAGAAACAAGGTTCTACTATTCTGAATTGCTAATCAGTTAAAGGAGAGCCAGTGATACAATATAACTTGATAAAACTGTTTGTTAAAAGACGAGAAGCATCAATTCTGTCTTTCTAAGACCTTATGTAATTAGAGGAACCACCAAATTTGGGAAGTCAATCCATCCCATACAAAGTGATTGAAGCTGAGATCATGGCCGGGGTATTCCTTGGAGCTCCTCCCATTCTGCAGGCGTTACTTCGCCAGAAGCTTGGCGGAAATTCTGTTTACACACATAAACAGGGTTTCTGACACACTTCCAACAAAGGAACGCCGGCAGAACAGGAGGATCTCGGAGAAATTCCCAGCCCATGTCAACATTTAAGAATGTTGTTGAGAGAAAATGGAATAAAGGGATATGGAAACGGGATAGAGGACGGGTGCACGGTCCAGAAAAGGCCCAAATGAATTTCTGGGGAGAATATCTTTGGGGCGATGAGGAGTAAGTGCACTCCTCCTGGCTCCTCATAAATACTGTAGGCTGCAGGCTGCAGCCTGCCCGTTCTCAACCTCCCCTGGGAGTGGCTGCCCCCCACTCCTAGACCCAACCAATGTCCTGCCCTCCCACAAACAGCGAGCTGCGGTGGAGTGTCAGTTTGGCGCCCTCAGCTCGTCGGCTACATTCAAATGAGTCCTGAACCTAAGAGATGGCAGCCTGCCCCTTTATAGATCCTCCAATCTGAAGGAGCAGTCCAAAATACATTTAACTGAATAGATCTAGTGCTCAATAAACATTTAAGCAGATGATGACAAATGTAATTTGACTATAATATTTCGTTATAATTATGAGTTAATAATTATGCAATGGTAACTTTAATAAAAAATGACAGCAGAATTAAGAGGATTTGTTAAAGGCCTGATTTGCATAGATAAAGATGGGAATATAATCTTTCTTTAATGTCTCTTTTCTGTTACTGTTACTAGCATATGTGCCAAGAGTTGGAATAATTACAGCACACAAGAGATATTAGTCAGTGTCACTACACACCGGAGATGCTGTCAGTGATTTCCCACAACTGAAAAATATAGTTATTTGTGAACCAATTTTTAAAAAAAGCAGAAGTCTTCTTAATTTGAAAGATCACAAACCATATTTGAGTTGAATTAAAAATGTAAAGTATGTAAAATAACTATAGCAGAAATCAGAACTAATAATTAAATCAGAAAAGAAAAACAGATGTTGTGAAGAAGCATGGTTTCTATAATTAGGTGCTGCTTTTTTTGTATCATTTCAAACAAACAACTGATCAGCATGAATCACTGTGGAGTTAGATTATTAGAGTCAATTCTTTAGACAGGCTGTCTGTTTGTATTTGTGATATGAACTGTGGATGCTGGAGAGCAATCAGCCATTTCAAATCTTTTTTTTTGTTTCTTTTTTCCATTTGTGAGTCAAAAATGTTGCTGCTTTTTTATGGAATCTTATTACAAGAGGAATTTTGGGAGGACTTGGGAGTGAATTTTGTACTCATTGTGATAAGGAATGTTATGCTGAGAAATGGAGCACTTAATCCCTTTTCCCTTTGAGTGTCATCATTGAGCATTCCAGATTAAGTATTCCACCAAGGTGGACTAGATGCAGCGTATAGCTCCCTCTAGTATGCCCCAACAATGTGACCCCAACCTCAGAAGAACACTCACCACCAATCAGTATGACATTTCCATTTTTCTTCCTGGCCATCCTTCTGGCTTCTCTGAGTGAGATTGTCCAATTAGTGCTGAATTATGGACAGCTTAATGCTTTGCACTCGTATCCAGTAGGAACTGAATTGAGCCTGTGCTTTCATTTAGGGCCCTTAACAGCTGTCAGAAACGTTAACTGCATCAGCCAGAGCAAGTCCTAGAGGTAGCTAAGGTATTATCTTTTTGTTGTATGTAAATTACTTTTAAATCATAGCAGGAGCAGAAACATTTAAGCAAATGCTGAAGAATTAAGTTAGTTTATTATATAGCAAGCTGGGAAATCAGTCTATTGTTAGTCAGCCGGTTTGCTATAACTTTGCCATTGGTACCATTCACTAACGGTCCATTTTGCATTTTATTTTATTCTATGCAAAAGCAAAACTGTTAGTGGGTGACAAACAGATCTCTGATGAGTTATTGGTAATGTTAAACAACAGAAGGCATGATAGGAACACCCCATTACATCAACTCATTGTTTCATGGAGTGGTGGGATATTTGTTCAAAGTGACAATCCCTCTTGAGTTCCCAATTTCAGCAGCACCATTATGAGCAGGTGGCAAATGAAGACCAGGGAGGGAGAGAAAAGTGGGGGAAAGTTTCCCACCCTGACCCTGTGTAGCCCTTGGCATCTTAATTCAAAGCACCATTGGAAGATGCCTGGAAGCAGATTAGCTGCCTAGCTACTTGGCAGGAAAGGTGCATGCATGGAGAAATCCCAGAGAGAAAGGAGGAAAGTAATGTGGTTAGTTAGCTAACTCATTGGATTTACCTCACAGACCCCAGGACTACAGTTGGGATATGAAGTGTGTTATTGTAAACAAATATTTCTCTTTGAGCGAAATAATACCAATGTCCCTGACTGTGTGAAAATCTCACTACCTACTCTGCACATGTGCAGGGGGTAATATCGCAATGAGAGATAGTGGGACACCACAATCCTGCTGCAACTTTAATTTAGGATCAAATATAACATTTTATTTTTTTGCATTTACTACTCTTACAATGAATGTCATAACATGCACTATACTGACATGTTGGGCCGGAACTTGCTGGAAAAATAACACGTTATTAATGTGCAAATCGGCCAGCAAGTACAGGGGATTAAGGGATACCCCATGAAATGGGAATCTCCAGAACGTGTTGGTCGATTTATGCCGCTCTGCTGTTTGCTTTGCACAAATGGCATCTTGCCCTTAGCCTCACTGTTATTTTTAAGAACTTGTTGGATTTGCACATTAATTTTCCATTAAACTCGCCACAGAAAGTTAAGTCTCGTAATTAATAGCGCAATTACCCTTTGAACGACGTGTTAGTTGTTAATGACTGCTAATGAACCTCTCTGATCCAGAAAGTGAACAATTCTAAGTGTGAAATCTCATTCCTTCAGGTGGTGAATTGTTGTTGGAGATTTTAAAAATGCCAAATTTTAAATTTTACATTTTTTTTTCTTACTTTTCCTTTCTGTCTCTTTTTTTCTCTCTCTTAATCCAATCTTTCCCTCTTTATTTCTCTTTCTGTACCTGATTTGACATTGAATTCACCCACTCTAATTCACCCTCCTTCTCAGTCCTTCCTCTATTTCTTTCTCCATCTTTAAATCTCATTGGTTAAGGTGATACGCTGTTGATCTCGCCATTCATTAAGGTCCTAGGTGCCCTGTTGCCCTCGCCGTTATCAGCTTGCACTTCCAGCAAGTTACAGCACAAAAGATTTTTGAGCTGAAGGGTTCAGAAAAAAGTCTAACTCAAGGTGGATCCAGCCCAATGTTTTTAATTTCACCTGTGAGAATGGCTGCACTTATAACATTTATTTTCTATTTGATTCAAGTTGCGAGTCTAATATTTCTGATTCAGGAGGGATTATTGTACTTGGAAGGTAGTTAGCGTTCACTTGCATTTCTGGGCTTAGAATTTCCTTGATGTGAGTTACACTGCTGCTGCCCTCTTTTAAAAGAATTGCACCCGCCGATGCCCTGCAGAGAGAGTTACACACTGCTTTCCTGGGTCTGCTTATTTGCATTCCCATTGCTGCAATCGTTGGTGTAAGACCTGTGTAAAACAGGTGTAAGCAGCTGAACTACCTGGAAACCTTTGTGCAACCTTTAATAAGATATGATGTGGAGATGCCGGTGATGGACTGGGGTTGACAATTGTAAACAATTTTACAACACCAAGTTATAGTCCAGCAATTTTATTTTAAATTCCACATCGTTCACCTGAGGAAGGAGGTAGCCTCCGAAAGCTTGTGAATTTAAAATAAAATTGCTGGACTATAACTTGGTGTTGTAAAATTGTTTACAATTTAATAAGATAGTTCAGCCTGCACTTCTCAGCAGAAGACTGGAGGGAAACCAGGAAAGAACTCTTCAACTTCACTCTCAATAACTTCACTGCATCACTTAGCAATATTTTTATTATATTTTTTACAGAATTATGACTACTAAGGCACCATTTAAAAAAGGCAACAAAGTATGGCACTAAACCAGAGAAGAAGCATGCACAAATTCACTCATTCAGACCTCCAAATTCTCTTAGAGGGCAGGTGTCACCAACCCACCCAGAATTATAACTTGTGCCACCTGGAGGGAGGTGACATTGCCACTGAGTGCCAAGTCTCTCACCCCCAGAACTGCAGGACTGTGCTGCAAGAGTTCTATATCCTCGGCAGGTCAGGCAAGGTAATAAACTGGAGACCTCTGCCTTTCCTTCCTTGCACACCCGCTTAAAGCAGCATTTGCACAACTAACTCTTCACAATTCCCTTTGGTTAAGGGGGGGTTCTAACTCCGCAGCTTTCTTGACAGCTATCCAACTCCCCTCACAGCAATTACTTACAATGAGAGTGATAAACCCCCTTCCTCCACTTTAGCAGCCTCATACCCACCCCCACATCTCATACTTCACCGATCCCATGCCACTTGGCACATACTCCTCAACAGTTAGCCTTACCCTCATTCACTCTATCTTCTTGCAGGAGAAATTCGTGCACAATGTCCACCAAAGGTAGGCTGCAGGAGGAGGCTTGCCACCTTTAAATCCTTCACCCTCTTCGAGGAGAAGGGATGGAGCTAGTGGGCACTCAGCTGGCACCAGGTTAGCGACTGAGCGCCTAAACTGTTGCCCTGGCATCACTGTAAAGCATCACACAGCCACAACCTTCCACCCGTTTCGCCATTTTCTTATTTCCAAAGGGGTGGTGCTCACCCATTCTTGATTTCTACCAACCTTTCCTGGAGATCCAACACAGCAACGGGTAGCACAGGAGGCAGAAGATGATGATGGCGGTAAAGAGGATGATGAAAACTAAGCCATCCAGGAGTCGCAGTTGCATGATACAGCCATCTTTTAGGACAGCAGCACATGCCAGATTTCCAGCCATCCACCTAGTAGCACTACATCAAGCTGCCAAGCATAAGGCAAGGGCCATGAGACAAGGGCCATCTCAGGTCCATAAGCCTTCTGTGCAACATTAACAGCCAATCACCTCCTGGTGTCCTGGCCCTCAGGTGAGACCTAGAATAACCACTCGAATAGGTAAAAGAAGGCACATGTCGGCACCCAGGGGCAGCATGGTGTTAAGAAAGAGTAAGATGATTGTGTGCATTTTAGAATTCAACGTAATAAAATAGAATGTGCACTGACATGGTGCTTTGTCATTGATGGAGGTTAGAATTATGTACTTATGTGGTGCTGACATCTTCACTTAGGTGATGGTGATTGATATGTCATGTATAGGCAAAGAGGGCTGATGTGTTGTAGGATGGGTAGTGGTTAGAATTAGCGGGGAGATGTTCCCTGGCACCGCTGGGCAGAAACAGGGCAGTAGCGCCACTAAAATGGTGGGGAAAAGCTTACTGCCCTGTTCCCACTCCCAATCTGGCCGACGCTATCTTCGGTTTCCGACGGGTGTTCCTTTCGCCTGCTTAGAAGAGCAAGTTAAAATTGGAACCAGCGGGAAGACAGTGGGACCTCAAATAGTAAGACCCATAGGCGATTTTAACTGCTCACCCACCCAGTTTTCAGACCCTATAATATTGGACTGGAGTAATAGATAAGCCAGATTGGGTAAGGAATAGCAGGTTCCCTACCCTGAAGGACATTAGTGAACCAGATGAGTTTTACAACAATCTAGCAGCTTTCACTTGCCATGAATTTCCTCGGAGCTGCTCCCACTCCACTGCTGTAACTTTGCCAAAAATGCAGCGGAAACCCCACAATTCCAACAAAGTTACGACAGCGGAGCGGGAGAAGCTCCGAGGAAATTCCCGGCCGAGGTTATTTCCTGGTGCTAGCCTACAAGTTAACAAGTTTTTCAAATTCATTTTCACAACTTGCCACGTGGGATTTGAATTCAGGACCTCCCGGTTGCTAATTCATAACTACTAAAATCTCCTTTATTAAAGCTAATAGAACTGCTGAGCTTTTCTAGCATTATCTGTATTTATGTCAAACTATGAAGTATGTTTATGCAGACTACTGCGCATGTTCATATAAAACCCATCGGCTGAATGACACTTATATGAAAGCCCCAGCAGACTACAGAATATTTCCAAATAAATCCCAGTAGATCACTCAATATGTTGATGTGAACCTCAACAGATTGCAGAGTATGATGATGTAAACCGCTGCAGATTAAGGAATATTGTGTAAACACCAGCAAACTAAAGACAGATTTTTCAGCTGAAGAAAATTTCAAAAGAATTATTTTAGAAATCTGTCTGTAAATTAGCTGTAAAAACAAGCTACCCTCAGTACTATTATTTTTACCCTGTGCGTATGGACAGTGTCTCAGTTAAAATAAATCATTTATCTGATGAATGCATTTAACTCTCTATCTAATCAATCACCTTTGTGTATTTGTGAGTGTGGGCTTAGCAGTTGTCAGAATCTTTTAGTAATCAATGAAACTGTCACTGAACTTGTGTGTGTAATTTGAGACGACATGCTGTAAGTGTAGCCTGCTTGGGAGTAACAGGTGACTTTGGACCTATGGTTCCCAAAGCTTTCCACCAGTGGGAGTTTTCCTCACCTCATGTCTGGGGCTGTTGTAGACTAATTGATAGAGATTGATTGCTATGGTTAGTCAACAACTCCATTATCATTGTATCATGCAAATATCAGGATGGTAGAAGGCGACCTAGATGGACCTTGGTCTTTATTCGTCTAGTAATTCCTATAGAATTTTACAGCACAGAAGGAGGCCATTCGGCCCGTCGTCCCTATGCCAGCTCTTTAAAAGAGCTGTCCAATTTAGTCCCACACCCCAGTTTTTTCCCCATAGCTGTGCAAATGAATCCTTTTCAAGTACATGTCCAATTGCCTTTTGAAAGTTTCTATGGAATCTGCTTCCACCACCCTTTCAGGTAGTGCGTTCCACATCTTAATAGTACTCCATATGAAAAAATTTCTTCTCATTTCCCCTCTAGTTCTTTTGCCAATTACTTTAAATCTATGACCTCTGGTTACTGGTCTACTTGCAAGAGGGAACAGTTTCTCCCTATTTGCTCTATCAAAACCCCTCATAATTTTGAATACCTCTATTAGTTCTCCCCTTAACCTTCTCTGCTCCAAGGAAAACAATCCCAGCTTCTCCAATCTCTCCACATAACTGAAGTCCCTGATCCCTGGTTAATCCTCGTAAACCTCCTCTGTACCTCCTCCAAGGCCTTGACATCCTTCCTAAAGTGTGGTGCCCAGAATTGTACACAATACTCCAGCTGAGTGATTTGTAAAAGTTTAGCATGACTTCCTTGTTTTTGTATTCAATGCTCCTATTTACAAAGCCAAGTATCCCATATGCTTTTATAACTACCTTATCAACTTGTCCCGTCACCTTCAAAGTTTTGTGAATATGCACGTCTAGGACCCTCTGCTCTTGCATCCCCTTCAAAATAGTACCATTTAGATTATGCTGCCTCTCTATGTTGTCCCTCCCTATGTTCCTAACTTTGGTGGAAGATCCAGAAAAACGGCATAATGGGCCATTTACCCTGTTTCTCTGAGATTTCTGCCAATCTTCTGTCGAAATTGCGGTGGGAAATCAGGAGAACCCCCATGGAATTTCTACCTCCTACCAATCTAGGAAGCAATCCTGGCTGCATTCTAAAAACCATGTCCTACTTTGGTCACATGCATTACCTTTATTTCAGTCTATCTTGGGATAACTAAAATTACCCAATTTTATTGCCCTGTTGTTCTTACATATTTCTTTGAACTGTCTGCAGATCTCCACCTCTATATTATCTTCGCCATTTGATGGCCTGTAAAGCACGCTGAGAATTGCACCAATTCCCTTTCTATTTATTAGTTCTATCCAAATGGATTCTGTCCTAACACAACCCCCAAAACATCCTTATATTGTAACGCTGCCAACCCAATCCTTACTTTTCTTTCCTTCCTATCTATCCTCAAAATGTTATAACCAGGAACATAAGAGGAGATTTTCGTAGATGCACTGAATCATCTGGGTGCAGCCAACGTTGGAAAATCTTGGAGGATTGGAGCACATCCCTGTAAAGGAACTTGCCCGATTTTCCATCCACCCAAAAAAATCTCTCCTAAGATTGGATAGGCTGGGGTGATTTTAGGAGGTTGGAACAGAGGAGGCTGAGGGGTGATTTAATTGAGGTGTACAAAATTATGAGGGGCCTAGATAGAGTGAATAAGAAGGACCTATTTCCCTTAGCAGAGAGGTCAATAGCCAGGGATCATATATTTAAAGTAATTGGTAGAAAGATTAGAGAGGAGCTGAAGAAATATTTTTTCACCCAGAGGTGATGGGGGTCTGGAACTCACTGCCTGAAAGGGTGGTAGAGGCAGAAATCCTCAACTCATTTAAAAAGTACCTGGATGTGCACCTGAAGTACCGTGACCTACAAGGCTATAGATCAAGTGCTGGAAAGTGGGATTAGGCTAGGTGGCTCATTTTTGGCCGGCGCAGACACGATGGGCTGAATGGCCTCCTTCTGTGCCGTAAATTTTCTATGATTCTATGATTCTAAGTCTACTAAGTCTCTAGTCCTGTCCAACTCCAAGCCACATCTCCAATAAAGTGACTATATCATATCCCTTCAAGTGCAATGAATGCTTCCAACTCTCCAATCTTGCTTTGAGTGCTTTGCAGATACATACATTCAATCCTAAGTCTAATTTCTTGGACCGTTGATGTTATTCTTTTTCCTGATTTTCTCATTTTTTCTTTGATATCCCTTGCCCCTTCAATAACAGTGGGCTCGATTTTACAATGGTGGCGGGTTGGCAGCGGGGGGGGGCGGGGTGGTGAAGAGGGGAAGATCAGGGAGGAGAGGAGACAATCGGGGGAGGGGGAGATGGGAAGAGCGGGGGGAGCGAGAGGGAAAGATCGGGGAGACATCGGGAGAAGATCGGGGGGACATCGGGGGGGACATCGGAGTGGATGAAGAGAGGGACATCGGGGGGACATCGGTGGGGTGAAGAGGGGGTCATTGGGGGGGTGAAGAGGGGGACATCGGGGGGGGGGCGAAGAGGGGGATATCGGCACGGGAGACATCAGACATCGGAGCAGGGTGCAAAGGTAGGTTCATTTAGCGTTTTCACTTCCGTCTATGGTTTTTTTATTTAATTTATTTAGTTTCTTGTTACATGATCCGGCCCTTCACGACTGGTTTCACCAGGCGTGAATCAGAAGCGGTGAGCAAACCGCCCAGGTAAGTTAAAAATCGTTCCAAGTATTTAATCTGTCACAGGTAAAGTGCCTTAGGTACATTTGGCTCTTTAATTGTCATCCAGCCGACTTTAATTGCTGGCGGGACTTCTGTTCTCGGGTCGCCCGCGCGCACGCAGGTAGGTCCGTGGGGAACTTGGAAGTCGGTGGGTTGGAGCCGGCTTCCGAACCCGAACGGGATTCCCGCGATTTTCGGAGCCCCCCTGCCCCCAACGCACCTGAAATTGCCCCCTAAAATCACCCCCAGTATCTTTATCTCTCACTAACTCATAGGGCCCGATTTTACCAGGGGTGCGGGTTGGCAGCGGGTGGTCGGGCGGGCTCGAGGAAAACGCGCCGGCCAAATTGAGTGCGTTGCGCACGCGATCGCGGGATGATTGATGTGATTAGCCGGCAGTTACGGGTTCCGCGCTTCTCAGCTGCGTGCCGGCGGCCTGCGCATGCGCATTGACGTCTGAGCGATGGTTGCGCTCTATTTAAAGGGGCAGTCCACCAAAGCCCCTCCAGCCACAAACTACACTCCATCAAGGATGGAGGAGCACAGGGGTAAGGCTGCTCCCCGTTTCACGGACCACGCCCTCCAGGTGCTGCTGGACGGGGTCCGCATGAGGAGGGAGACGCTGTTCCCCACGGATGGAAGGAGGTGCCCTGCCAGCGCCACCAAGAGGGCATGGGAGGAGGTGGCCGCGGAGGTCACAAGCAGGGGAAACACCACCCGCACTTGGATTCAGTGCCGCAAGAGATTCAATGACCTCACCAGGTCCGGAAAAGTGAGTACACTAACGCATTCTGCATCACTCCGTCTTCCACATCACCTCAAACACCTCACAACCCCATCTCCACTGACAGCACTGCGCTCCCGCACCAATCCTCACAGCCACCCAACTATCATCCTCACAGTGCCTGCACGTACCCACCGTCCCTGTCCCCACTCGACCACTACCACACACCCCAATGCCCATACAATGGGATGGCCATGTGGCACACGCATCCTCCCATCCATCTGGCACACGTTCAACCCAATCACACCAATGCTTGAAGCGTCTCACATTGTAATCATCACTCAATAACGTTTTTGTGTTTTGCCCTCACAGGAGAAGAGGGCCAGGAACGCACGCGATAGGGCATGCACCGGAGGGGGCCCGCCACACGAGATGGCCCTGACAGACGCCGAGGTCGAGGCACTGGAGATCAGCCGCACGCTGCATTGCCTGTCGATGGCGGATGGCGAGTCTGGTTCTGGCGAAACGGCCGGTAAGGGAAAGCTGGCACTCATCACTCATGATCGTGAATGATCGTAGCATCACATGGCATATGCCGCACCGCCACATTTGGTCACATGCCTGATATTTCCCTCTGTTCTCTTCCAGGACCGTCTGCGATCGACGTCTCGGTTGAGGGCGATTCCTCAGAGGACATGCCCGTCTCTGAGGGTGCATCGTCACACATGAGCCTTGCATCCACCAGCGCAGATACACACACCTCGGTGGGTCCCCCCCCTCAGCTAGTTGGGATTGCACATGGTGAGTCACCGCGCACACATGAGCATGAGCAGACCCTGGTGGCAGGGTCAGCCGCGGAGGGTCCGCGTCGGTGGGAGCACTCTTCTCCAGGCTTTGCTCAGCCGGACCCAGATGCTGAACCCAGGGGGCCACCTGTCAAAAGGAGAGTCGTCGAGGGGCACCAGAACATTGCTGAGGTACTGGGAGAGGTGCCACGCGCACTCTCCACAATCGCACGGAGGATGGAGGAGTCCAACTCCTGCATGAGGGGAATGGTGGCACAGGTGCAGGAGGGTATCGCCGAGATAGTGTCGCAGGGACGTGAAGGCATCTCTGAGATAGTGTCGCGGGTAGGTGTGGGAACGTCTGCGGTGGAGGACAGGCTAGCCTCCCTCGAGCGTCACGCACAGCTCACCAATGAGTCCATCCAGGCCCTCACAACGGCTGTTCGGATTCAGGGTGAACAACATTCTGCCGCCATCAACAGGTTGACAGATACATTGGAGGTGGCCTTGCAAGGTCTCACCCACGTCATCCAAACTGCCGTCCAGCAGGGTGGAAGGGGTGATGTGGGCCTTGGCCATGAGAGGGAAGATGGTGAACGGGGAAATGGAAGTGTGGACGCTACTCAAGGCGCCCCCAAGTCTCACCCGTTGCCCCCCTCTCAACCAGTGCCCGCAATAGTCCATCCTCTCCAGGTGGCCGAGTCTGCCCCTGCACAGGTGCAGGAGGAGCAGTCTGTGGAGGTGCCCTCACGGGCACCGAAACCCAGGGGGCGTCGGCCCAAAGCATCTACCCGGTCAGGGCACGAACAGGAGCAACCTGCCACCACCTCTGCTGGAGCCACAGGGGTAGCACCACGTAGGGGGTCCCGAAAACGAACGCCTAAAGTTCCGTGAGCACACAGGGATTGCAACAGGGTGTTTGTCGTTTTTTTTTAATTTTCTACTCTTTGAATGTCACCACAAAATAAACTCACTTTTTCTCACCAATGCTGCCACCTCTTGTCCATAATTCTGCGGCTTGTGCAATATGTCCCTTCCCTGCGCCTCATCATGACGACGACCACCCCGTCCCACCCATTGAGCATAATCCAGTGGGTGCAGGTGTACAGGCACCACTCTTCTGTGGAGGGAGCCTGTATGGACCCTCGTCTGTGCACGTTATGACATGTGAACGCCTCACACAGTGTGATGTTAGGAGAACCGTTGGCATATGAGTGCCTCCCTGGCCTGACGAGCACGCAGGTGAGCCGGTGTTCGGCGCATGGGTCGTTCCTCCTCCTCTCCCTCTTCCTCCTCCTCCTCTTCCTCCTCCACCTCCTCCTCATTGTCGTCCTCAATGTGGGTGGCGGGTGTGCATGGGGCCTCCTCCAGCGGCACCCCTCTCTGTAGTGCCATGTTATGCAGGGCACAGCAGACAACTATAATTCGTCCCACTCGGAGTGGCGTGTATTGGAGCGCTCCCCCGGAACGATCAAGGCACCTGAAGCGCATCTTGAGCAGCCCTATAGCCTGCTCAATTGTAGACCTGGTAGCAATGTGGCTGTCATTATACCGACGCTGTGGCTCGGTAATGGGGTTCCTCAGAGGTGTCATAAGCCACGTGTGCAGGGGATATCCCTTGTCGCCGAGGAGCCAGCCGTTGCCGGCGTTGGGTGCGTGGAAGAGGGGCGGGACGGTGGACTCCCTGAGGACGAAGGCATCGTGGCAGCTGCCAGGGTATCTGGCGCACACGTGTAGGAATCTCTGGCGGTGGTCACAAATGAGCTGGGCGTTCATGGAGTGATACCCTTTCCTGTTGATAAACAGCCCTGGCTCATGTGGAGGTGCCCGTATTGCTATGTGGGTGCAATCGATTACACCCTGCACCCGTGGGAAGCCAGCCACAGCATGGAATCCAACCGCCCTCTCCGTCTGGCTGCGCTCATCCATGGCGAAGTTGATGTAGGTCGAGGCCCTGCGGAACAACCCATCGGTGACCTGCCTTATGCACTTGTGTGCAGACGACTGACAGACCCCGGTGATGTCCCCCGTGGCACCCTGGAAGGATCCGGAGGCGAAGAAGTTGAGGGCAGTGGTGACTTTGACGGCGACAGGTAAGAAGATGCTGCTTGGTCCATCCGGGAGCAGCTCGTCATTGAGGAGGCTGCAGATGTCGGCGACTACCTGGCGAGTGACTCTGAGCCTCCGTATGCACTGCTGCTCAGAGAGGTCCATGAAGCTGAGCCTCGGTCTGTAGACCCTGTGCGGAGGGTAGTGCCTCCTGCGACGCATCTCTCTCTGCGGATGCCCTCCGTCCTGCTGTGCAGGTGGATGTGCCGCAGCACCGTGTTGTGGGGATGCATGTCTCTGAGGCGGACGGCGTGGACTGCGAGGCTGCTGAGGCTGGTCATCCTGTTCGTCCTCCGAGGATGTCAACGCAGCACCCATCTGGCAGGTTTAGGTTTGCGGGGTTGTGCACGCTAGAAAAGTGTGTCCTCGCACAGGGGTTGGACTTCCACGCCGGTGAATCTTCTTGCTTGGAGGAGGGTGGTGGAGGGCAGGCGTTGCCCAATGTTACGGAGTGTCCTCCTGCGTTGGTGAAGGCTCTCCCCCCCCCCACCTGTGGAATGCACCTTGGCAGCTGCCACAGGCTGCTGGCTGCAACACGTCCGTTGAGAGTGTGAGTGTTTCCCCCAGTATGGGAAACAGTCTCATTTCACTGTAAAATCCGACACCTGTTAAATAAACAGCTCAATCAGGTCATTTAATGACCTGAAATACCAAGATAAATACACTCAAGTGGAACCCCGCTGGCTTTAATTGCCTGCGGGATTCCCACCAGCGGGGCCAACGCACGCACCCCCGCACGTCAGCGCGCAACCCGGAAGTGGGCGGGATCGAGGCGCGATCCGGTCCCGCTCCTCGAAACCGGGATTTTAGAGGCCCCCCCGCCGAGAACGCACCCGGAACCGGGTGCTAAAATCGGGCCCATAGTCTCTTTCTTTTTTCTCCTTTGATAATATTTTTCAATATTTATTTCAGTTCTATTCTGCTTCTATTCCAACAGCATTATTAATCTTTCTCTCCCTCTAGACCCAAATTTAAACTTTTCCAATCTTCGCCATATTATTTTAGTATTCCAAATGGATTCCTTTGCATCTGATAATTATAATTTGAATTATAAAAGAGTTTTTGAATCCAGTATAAATCTATCATATGGTGTTATGCTTCCTTAAGTAGGATAGGGTCGAATAGCTAAGCTGTGCCAACGCCCTCAGCCATTTGGTGGCAGAATGTAGACTTACGGTGATTTTTTGATCTCAGCTAGGCCATAGGAAAAGAACAAAAGGTCGACCTGAACCACTTTCACATGTTTTTAAACTTCCCACCTGTCCAGTTTTAGACCGGACAATTTGGGGGTTATTTTGACTTTTGGTGATATTGTAAAACACGCGCTATCAGCTGGGCCACCTGTTAAACACCTCTCCTGATTTTTGTTTCTATTGAAGTCAATGGACACGAAAATCAGGAAGGATCTTTGATGGGTGGCCGGGCCGATATCGCACATTTTATACTACTGCCAAAAGTCAAAATAACCCACTTTGTCTTTTGAGTGTGCTATTCAGAAATTTCTAAAGTAAAGTAAAATAATGAAAGGGTTTGATAGGGTAGATGTAGAAAAGATGTTTCCACTTGTGGTGGAGACCAAAACTAGGGACCATAAATAAAAAATAGTCACAAATGAATCCAATAGGGAATTCAGGAGAAACTTCTTTACCCAGAGAGTGGTTAGAATGTGGAACTCGCTGCCACAAGGAGTAGTTGAGGCGACTAGGATAGATGCATTTAAGGGGATGCTAGATAAACACATGAGGGAGAAAGGAATAGAAGGATATACTAATAGGGTTAGATGAAGAGGAGTGGGAGGAGGCTCGTGTGGAACTGTGTACAGTTCTGGTCACCCTATTATAGAAAGGATATTATTAAACTAGAAAGAGTGCAGAAAAGATTTACTAGGATGCTACCGGGACTTGATGGTTTGACTTATAGGGAGAGGTTGGATAGACTGAGACTTTTTTCCCTGGAGAGTAGGAGGTTAAGGGGTGATCTTATAGAAGTCTATAAAATAATGAGGGGCATAGATAAGGTAGATAGTCAAAATCTTTTCCCAAAGGTAGGGGAGTCTATAACGAGGGGGCATAGATTTAAGGTGAGAGGGGAGAGATACAAAAGGGTCCAGAGGGGCAATTTTTTCACTCAAAGGGTGGTGAGTGTCTGGAACGAGCTGCCAGAGGCAGTAGTAGAGGTGGGTACAATTTTGTCTTTTAAAAAGAATTTGGACAGTTACATGGGTAAGATGTAAACAATTTTACAACACCAAGTTATAGTCCAGCAATTTTATTTTAAATTCACAAGCTTTCGGAGGCTTCCTCCTTCGTCAATAAAATTGCTGGACTATAACTTGGTGTTGTAAAATTGTTTACAATTGTCAACCCCAATCCATCACCGGCATCTCCACATCATGGGTAAGATGGGTATGGAGGGATATGGGCCAAGTGCAGGCAATTGGGACTAGCTTAGTGGTATAAACTGGGCGACATGGACATGTTGGGCCGAAAGGCCTGTTTCCATGTTGAGAAAAAAAAACATAAACACCGGCATGGACCAGTTGGGCCCAATGGCCTGTTTCTGTGCTGTACATTCTGTGTAATTCTATGTAATATGTAACAAATTGAACACAGCCGTGTTGGGGGACATTCTCAGGCTACCTAGTTGAGTAGAATGGGCCTATATTCTCTGGAGTTTAGAAGAATGAAAGGTGATCTCAATGAAACATATAAGATTCTGAGGGGGCTTGACAGGGTAGAGGCTGAGAGGCTGTTTCCCATGGCTGGAGAGCCTGGAACTAGAGGGCATAGTCGCAGGATAAGGGGTTGGCCATTTAAGACTGAGATGAGGAGGAATTACTTCACTCAGAGGGTTGTGAATCTTTGGAATTCTCTACCCCAGAGGGCTGTGGATGCTGAGTCATTGAGTATATTCAAGGCTGAGAAAGATAGATTTTTAGACTCTAGGGGAATCAAGGGATATGGGGATCAGGCAGGAAAGTGGAGTTGAGGCTGAAGATCAGCCATGATCTGATTGAATGGCGGAGCAGGCTCGAGGGGCCATATGGCCTTTTCCTGCATCTATTTCTTATGTTCTTTTGTTCTTACCCCAGGAATTCTGCCCTCCTTAGGCTCAGTAGAAACCTCCAGGGCTTCCAAAGGCCCTAGATATCTTAAAGAGGAAAGATAATCAATCTCAGAGGGATTTTTTAGGACAATGCCTCTGTTGCACCTCTACAGGAGCAGACTGCCCACCCCAATTATTAAAAACAGCCATTTCCCCAGGATTTGGGATAAGGCCAATGTCCTAAGCAGTCAATGGCCAGGAATCCCAACTCTGCCACACTGCCAGCAGCGGAGTGGGATCCCAGGAATTTTGGGCCCATTGTTCTTATGCATTTTTAAGTGGGAGCATAAGAATGACGGAGTAAAAATTTCTCTTAATACCCAGCAGCTTTTAACATCATATCCCTGAGCTGCTATAGGCCCTGACAGGACTGTGTGAAGTAAATCAGTATACATCATTCTAATGATTCAGGATTTATGAAACAAAATAGTTTCACCGTGTCCTTTCAATGACCCCAACCCTCCTCTTCCCAAAGTTGATGTTCGAACACAGTTAAGGGCCCATTAACCCTAGCCTACAGATAATTTTAATGCCACATCTACATAAATAATTAATATTTACTGACTAAGAATTTGGTAAAATATTCTGCTCGGTATTTAAAAATAATGACATTGAAATGTAACCAGAACTATCTCACTATTTCCACATCGTTCACCTGAGGAAGGAGGTAGCCTCCGAAAGCTTGTGAATTTAAAATAAAATTGCTGGACTATAACTTGGTGTTGTAAAATTGTTTACAATTTTCTCACTATTGAAAGAGAAGAAATCAGAGAACGTAGAATGGTGAAAAAGGACCTTACAGCAGTTTACAGGGACATGCTCTTGATTGCCTTAGTGACAACACTCAGAGCAGCTTGAACAACTGACCAGCAGTTTTGCACACTAATATCTTAGTGATACAAAAATGTGTTTTGGTGTGATTCACTCATTGTATTTTAGTGTTTCGTGAAGACAGAAAAGGTATTTTCCCATCCTTTTCTTACAAAAATAATTTTGCCCTCCCTACTCTGCTGAAGGCGTTGACTCCTTGCTAAAGTTACAGTTTTACAGGCACCAGTCACCCTCTGTAAATTCATTCAAACAGCTATTCTTCACATGTGAGTCGAGACAGTGAGTGAGTGCCACCAGGCTGTTTAAGTGCTATGGGCATTACAGCTGAGCATGATTCATTGATATGCACTGCCAATAATATGAAAATTTAAATAAAATTATGTCTATTAAAGCACCAACAATGGTTTGCTTGTAATTTATATTCATTTTCATCATGCTTTCTTTTGTAGCATTTACTATGGATGAGGCTCTCAATGGTCCCACAGTGAAACAATTACTGTTACAGATGTGATACACAGATTTTACACCTTCACTCTCTATCAACTAGTCCAACTATATCCAGTGGCAGACCCACGTCTCACACCTACCCACAGACATTTTGCTTCATTTTCCCCTGTAAATGTAAAAGCCACTAAGATGTTGAAAGCAACTTTAAACTGAATAGTCTCAGAAAGTAATCCTTGTATTTGGGTAGATAGGCATAAATAAAGTGTTAAACTTTCTTATTTTACTTAGAGTTGTCAAAATTGTCCTTTCTTTACTGTAATAGTAGACCTTTCGGTGTCATATTGTGTGAACTGAAATCAAATGGCCGGCATAGATTGGTTTGGGGCTGCTGGCACTCGAATGGTTAATATTCCCCCTGAACTGTCCAAATGCCCTTAACCACTACACTTTGGATGGCTCTACCTATGGTTTTTAATAAGGGATTAATTAGATGTCGCAGTTTGAAGCCTACACTGTTTTCCTGGCCATTCACTGGTTTCAACAGGGTCGATCGAACATTTTCTATAAGGAGCTTTTAGTAGTTTTCCGAAATTCCTACCAGTTAATTCTAATTAGTTCCTGGAATAAACTACATCACTGGATTTTTATAATTAAGTCCGAATGTTTCGATTCACATCTATTTGATGGGTCTAAGGGTGTTCTTGTAATTTCTGTATATTATAATTGGTTACAGAAATTCAGAACACTTTCATTGGTAGGTTTCAAACTTCAGATACTGCTTATATTCTAAATATAATAACAACTTATTTCAGTATCTTATTCTAATAGTGAAATTTAATATGAACTAAAATGCATTCACAAGTCCTACCTTAATGGGGGAAATTCTAGAAATTTCCTTTTCCAATTCCATAAAAGATCCACAAGGTGATAGCCTATTGGGACCGAGTCTTAGTAGTTTCCATAGAATCCTAAATTTATAAAGTGTTACTGAGCTGAAGGCAAAAAGACAATACTGTCAAGTAAATATCCTAATCGCCTAAAATTAAAATATGAGCTTACTTCCCTTTAAGCAAGGACTATGGTCCATACCAAGTAATAAATATAACATCACAACATACATATCAGCCAAACCATGGATGTAAAACATGGATTTATTATTGACCAGAATCAAAAAGCTATCAACTGATTCTGCTGAAACTAAGAGATTAAATTTCAGTCTGAGAGTTACAACTCTTGAAAAGATTAAAGGGGAACTATATACTTTTGAAAATCAAAGTTATAAATAGTAGAGTTTGAACACTAATAAAACCCTTTGGCACATGCTAAACTCCCAGGGTAGACCACTGAAGTGGACAGTATGGATTCAAGAGACAATTAGATGTGCTTCTGGAAAGAGAAAGGATTAAGGAACATGGTAAGGTGTGAGGTTGATCTATGAAAACGATGGGCCCTTTGGTCCTAACAGCCTTTTCTTGTTCCTAAATATTGTTATAGAAATCTACAGCACAGGGGTCCATTTGGCCCATTGTGTCTATGCTGACTTTTTGCTATGATGTGGAGATGCCGGTGATGGACTGGGGTTGACAATTGTAAACAATTTTACAACACCAAGTTATAGTCCAGCAATTTTATTTTAAATTCACAAGCTTTCGGAGACTTCCTCCTTCCTCAGGTAAATGTTCAAGAGCTCCTTGAAGCCTACGCATTTATACATCACAGAACAATACATGGTGTTTACAGACTGCCCCTGCAACTGCCCGTTGCCAAGGCAATCACCGTGTTCAGACAGAGAGGTGTCACCTGCAGAACCCCCGAATAGAGCAATCTTAATGTAACCGGAGGAAGAACTGCAAAATCATAAGCATGTTATTTTTGAATGCATTTATGATATTGCTACATATAATAACCAGAGCAATTCTCCCCCTTCTCAAAATGTATCAACGTGTTGTGAAAGAATCCAGCTTCTAACAATGTGTAATTTCATTACAATTTGGTTGCTTCTCTCTTACACTTTATTTTGAATTGAATGATGATAATCCCCACTACTAATAGCAACCCAAGTGGTGAAGTATTCGTGGGCCACTCCCGAACCACCGCCAACACTGCAGTGAGTCATCCTGTATTTTCTCATCAACATCACCAGTTACTTCTTCCCTTGACTGTGCAACTGTGCGGGTGCCTTCTTTAACAGGGGCATTTGGTAATGTAGCGAGTGATTCTGTTCAGGTTTCACTGGAGTTCGATTGGGTTTTTACTTGCTGTATGAAAACAGCAGATGGTAGCTGGGCACACTTATCTATTTGGGCAGTGTATTGTCGTTACCGCATTATTGTGCATTTCTGCACATTTGTCTAGGCACTTTGTTGTAATATATCAGGCAAATTGAAATTCAAGCCCATGGGATTAAAGGGACAGTGGCTACATGGATACGTAATTGGCTAAGGGACAGAAAGCAGAGAGTAATGGTGAGCGGTTGTTTTTCAGACTGGAGGGAAGTGTGCAGTGATGTCCCCCAGGGGACGGTGTTGGGACCACTGCTCCTTTTGATATATATTAATGACCTGGACTTGGGTGTACAGGGCACTATTTCAAAGTTTGCAGATGACATGAAACTCAGAAACGTAGCAAACAATGAGGAGGATAGTAACAGACTCCAGGAGGACATAGACAGACTGGTGAAATAGGCAGACGTGTGGCAGATGAGATTTAACGCAGAGAAATGTGAAGTAAGTTATTTTGGTAGGAAGAATGAAGCAAGACAATATAAACTAAATGGTACAATTTTGAAGGGGGTGCATGAACAGAGAGACCCAGGGGTGTACGTACACAAGTCTTTGAAGGTGGCAGGACAAGGTAAGAAGGCTGTTAAAAAGGCATACCAGATCCTTAGCTTTATAAATAGAGGCATAGAGTACATAAGCAAGGAAGTTATGCTAAACCTTTATAAAACACTGGTTAGGCCTCAGATAGAGTATTGTGACCAATTCTGGGCACCACACTTTAGGAAGGATATCAAGGTCTTAGAGAGGGTGCAGAGGAGATTTACTAGAATGGTACCAGGGATGAAAGTCTTTAGTTACATGGAGAGACGAGAGAAACTGGGGTTGCCCTCCTTAGAGCAAAGAAGGTTAAGGGGAGATTTGATAGGGGGGTCCAAAATCATGAAGGGTTTTGATAGAGTAAATAAGGAGAATTTTTCTTCCAGTGGCAGAAGGGTTGGTAACCAGAGGAGACAGATTTGCAGTAATTGGCAAAAGAATCAGAAGCAACATGAGGAAAAAAATTTTACACAGCGAGTTGTTATGATCTGGAATTCACTACCTGAAAGGGTGGTGGAAGCAGATTCAATAGTAACTTTCAAAAGAGAAGTGTAAAAATATATGATGGGGGAAAGTTTGCAGGGCTACGGGGAAAGAGCAGGGGAGTGGGATTAATTGGATAGCTCTTTCAAGGAGACGGCACCAGCACGATGGGCCAGATGGCCTACTTCCGTGCTGTATCATTCTATGATTCTATGAAATCACAATAATCCTTGGGCCTGAAGTGCAAGTTGGGCACAGAAAGTCCAAAGGAGGCAGAGATTCCAGAGGGACTCAAGAACGTTAGGTCATGGCTCAGATTGTCCCTGGCTGTAAATTTGTGCAGGTTCTTGGGGCAGACAGAACTTCCATCCACCCCGAACATGCCCCTTCCTATTATTGAGGGTGGGGCTAAGGGGAAGGAATTCAGGGTACAGGTCGTTTGAGTGGCAGAAGTGGGGTCCATCTGAGGGTCCGGGCCTGGGTCTTGGTCTGGATGCCCCAGAAGAAATATGTAGAGGCAGAGCACACTGTAAAAAAGCAAATGGAGCTGTGACACTGGCACCCAGGGCCTGATTGGACAATCATGGTTTTTCTCGTACATGATCGTGCCAAAGAAATTTTGCACACAACTGTACTAGTGAATTTTTCTACATTTATGCTCTTATATGATTCATTAGCGTTTTGAGAAGCATTAAAGCATCATTATTATGGTGCCCTATGATTGTTACTTTTTCAATCCAATTAATAAAATCACATTCTGAGGTGTTACATGTTTCAAAATCACAAGTTTCATCAAATTTATTAGCGGAATGTAAGTCACTGAATATATTTAAGTCACTGAATATATTTTAAAAAGAGCTAGATAGATTTCTAGACACAAAAGGCATCAAGGGGTGTGGGGAGAGAGAGCAGGAATATGGTATTGAGATAGAGGATCAGCCATAATCATATTGAATGGCAAAGCAGGCTCGAAGGGCCGAATGGCCTACTCCTGCTCCTGTTTCTATGTTTGTGGAAAGATGAATATTTCTCTTTTTTTTGGACATAGCCCAACATTTTATTATCAGACTCATGCACATGATCCAAGAATAATGAGATCAGAAAGAAATACAGAAAATGCTGGAAACACACAACAGGTCAGTCAGCATCTGCGGACAGAACAGAGTTTATTGCGGTCACACTTGCAGTCAGAGTCAGTGTGACCCCAAGCTTCCTTGTCACTTTAATTCCCCATCCCACTCTCACCGTGACCTCTCCATCATTGAGCTTCTGCATTGTTCCAAAGAAACTTAAAGCAAGCTCAAGGAACAATACCACACCTTTCCTCTGGGAACTCTGCAGCCCTCTGGCCTTAACATTGATGTGAATCATTTCAGACTTTAGCTATAGCCAACCGTGGTTGGCTAGGGTTGCCAACCGTGGTTGGACATCTTCCTGGAGATATCATCACATGACCTCCTGCCTCCAACCACCCTAACCCTACACTTTTGCCACTGGTCACCCAACATGCCCATACTTGCGGTGCACTGCCGTCCCATGGCAATTGGAAAGTGAATAGACTCTTCATTACCCGAATGGATGATTCTTCACTGTCAGTCAAGCAGCCTTTCTTTCCATGTCTGGTATTTTAATAGCTAATAAACAAAAGTCTTCAAAGTTTTTTAAAAGCACAATTTTTGATGCCCTTATGATTTTTCTCCTCGGCTGCTCAGAGCAGCATTCTGAAGATTAATCTATAATTCCTGGAGCGTCCAGGGCAATCCTGGAGGGTTGGCAACGCTAGCCTCTACCGACAGGGGATGCTGCCATCGTGGCATTGGGCCTGTCAGAGAGGGGGTTAGGGAGACTGGTTGATGCTTGGGGTGGATATCCTTCTTGTGAATAAAGTGCTGGCAGAAGAGTCTGCCTCCCTTGGTGCTCGCCTGCTTTACTTCCCTTTGGGCCATTAGATCCCACCCTGTCTTGCCAGCATCGCCTGTTTCAACTTCAGATCTGATTTACCTCCCATTGCCTCAGCTATTCACACATTCTTTATTTCTATAATAAAAACAGAAAATGCTGGAAATACTCAGCAAGTCAGGCAGCATCTGTGGAGAAAGAAACAGAGTTAACGTTTCAGGCCGAAGACCTTTCGTCAGACCAAATGTCTTTATTTCTATTATGTCTTTAATTTATTTTATGCTTCTTCCCCATCATTTGATGTAAAGGTCATCTCACACATCTAACCATCTCCTGTTTTTCCATTAAGCAGGTTGCAGGTTATTCCACTGATACTGTACCTGCGGCATTTTTTTTGCTTTCTCTTCCTTTTTGTTCTGATTCTATTTAAATACTTGTTTATTTTCTATTTCTTCAGCTCGGACGAAGAGTTACACCTGAAACATTAACTTGTCTTTTTCTCTCCACAGATGCTGACTGACCTGCTATGTGTTTTCACCATTTTTGTTACAGTTTTCCAGCATCTGCCGTTGCTTTTGCTTTTTATTAATAATGAAAATAGATTTGATTTTAGCATTTATATAATTAGAAAATCAGTGTAATATAGCACTATATTTAACCTAACATCAGATTGTTGTAGAACGAGGTTAACCAGACTTTATTGCTAGGATAAATGGGTGAAACATCCAATAATTTCCAACTCCAAAAATCTCTGAGGAATAGCTGGGTGACCACTGTGGTTAACATTGCTGCAGACAATTTTATTTAACTCTAGTTACAAACATTGGCAACTTTATGAAATACTTTTGTTATTTCATTTAAAAAATGGGGCTTTTTCCACACAAAAATGTAGTGATTTATTTCACACTGTATACTTTATTTTGATGTCGAATCCATTGTATGACGTGCCATACCGAACATTTTTTTTTGTTTGTGCCAAAAAATGAACGTTATGCAAATTAGCCACTACAGAATGATCTAATGCACATGTTGGCAGTGCTCATGGCTGATTTATGCTTGCCAATTCTGAACTAGGCAGGAGGTTTATAGAAGGAGGATTAACTGGCTGGTGCCTGCTAGGGAAGACATTAACTTTGGATTTCAGGATCCGTGTTCTATTTTTCTTATTTTTTTTAATAGTGGCAAGCGATGATAGGCTATGGTCTGAAGCCATGGGCCGTGACGCCAACGTAATAAAGGTGCATAATGAGGCACATAAACAACAACAACCACCACACTGCCAATTCATCATTAATGTTGACATCTCCATATGATAGTGCCAGATCTGGTGCAGGGCCAAAGCAAGGAATGTCTCATATGCTCACTGACAAGAGGTTATGAGACAGATCAGATACTTGCCAAGGGCTGTTGGCAATGCATGCACTACAAGGATAGTGATACAGTGCAAGTTTGGCATCTTAAGGATCAGCTTTTGATGTTTAGACACCACAGGGTGTAGATTGCAAAATCATTCCATTTTTTTATTTGTCCCCGTTGCCAAATAACATTCCTTTTTTTAAATGTTTGTGTTTATTAGAATAGATTTTTCATATGCATTCAAAAATATGAGGTGATTAACTTAAATAGCAATAACATTTCAAATTACGTTAAGACTATTTACAGACTATTATTAAAGTCTTTTCAGTTTTTCTGGCACTGATACTCCTGTCTGCTGTGGCAAAAACTATTATTTTCAATTCTATTTTATCTTTAGGGCTTTTGCATCTAGCTATTCCAGCTTCTTATTGTTGAAATGTGCGTCTCCCCTGTTGGAAAGTCCACTGGCACTACTGTGGTTGATGTTGCTAGTTTTGTAATGTGGTCCCTGGTCTCCAGCACCTCTCTCTTTCGTCGAGGGCAGACATTGACCCTCTTTTTGTTTATCATGTTCAGATGGAGTGATAGACACAGTTGGATAAAACAAAAGCAGTTTATTTAGACACATTGAAAAGCAGTCTGTCCATCTGTGCAGCACAGGTCTAGTCCAATATATCATGCAGGAAGCAATCTGTACTATACTCATAATAAGACATGTTTAAGCAATCTTCACACTGCATACAGTTAAGCAAGGCAAGTTGAATAAGCAAACAATGCTTGCAGGCATGTTACCTTTTACAAATTTATAAATTTCTGAACCTAATATCAAGCAATACTGAAATTTGATACAGTCTGAGAATACTCCTTGCAGTCTTATTGTGACTTTGCTTTGAAGGATTTGGGATTTTTCGATATGGACTTCTAGGGGTAAATTTTAACCCCCAAGAACGGGTGGGTTGGGGATGGGTGGGCAGTGAAAATTCTGAGAATTCGGAGCGGGACCGCATCCCAGCTCCAACGCGGCCACTTCCGGGTTTGACCCAGACGCATTTGGATGCGCGTGCACTTCTGACACCTGGAAGTCCCGGGCCAATATTTAAAGGGCAAATTAAAGTAGTTAAAGTACTTAAGGGGATTAACTTTTTGTGTATTGAGTTACACAAACCATTTTAACTTCTGAACGTGTCTCCCGTGGCCTCTGAAACACACCATGGAAACGAAGGCGAGTTGCAGCCGGCTCTCATTTGGACCTTTAAACCAGTGATTGACACGTGAATAAATGGTGAGTTTTTGCAGCAGGGCTATCAGTTCTCTCAGACAAACCTTTGGCTGGGAGTTCTTTGTGTTTAGACTGAGATTTCTTTGTTCACACTCAGAACTCTTGTGTTCACACATATTTACCTACATTTTGGACTCCCTCAAACTGACACCATCAGGATGGAGGGCGCAGTGGATCTATTCAACAGTACATCTGAGAAGGAGGCACATCACCATCTGCGGCAGGCACGGCGTGCATTTCAGGGAGTGGCAAGTGCACATGATAGAGGTGCACCATAAGGACCTGCAGAAGAGCAGAGAGGGGACCAACAGAGGGGCCTAGGTCGCAGGAGGCACTACCCAGGTGAGAGGGTGTACAGGCAGAGGCTGAGATTTCTGGACCTCTCTAAGGAGCAGTGCCTACGCAGGCTCAGATTGAATCGGCAGGTGGTCGCAGACATTTGGTCCTTCATGCAGACCTGCTCCCGACTGGGCCTGGTGGCCACGCATTGCCCGCTGCAGTTAGTTACCCTCAATTTCTTCACTTCCGGATCCTTCCAGGGTGCCACTGGTGACATCTCCAGGGTCTCTCAGTCGTCTGTACATATGTGTACATGATAGGTCCCGGAAGGCTTGTTTACCAGGACATCCAACTATGTCAACTTCCCCTGCGACGACATCAGCCAGACTGAGAGGGTAGTGGGTTTCCATTCTCTGGCTGGCTTCCCACAAGTACAGGGTGCAATTAATTGCACACACGCAGCAATCTGTGGACCGTCACATGAGTCAGGACTCAACAGACCACTATTATTCTGCACACCCTTGTGTTGAGTACTGAAGGGGTCCCCCAGATCGATCCAGGCACCTGAAGCACATCTTCAGCATTCCTATGGCTTGTTCAATGACAGGCCTGGTGGTGATGTGACTGTTGTTGTACTGCTGCAGTGCCTTGTTGGTGGGGTTTCTCACAGGTGTCATGAGCCACGTCTGCAGGGGGTATCCCTTATCTCAAAGGAGCCAGCCTTAAGTCTTTCTTGTGCATGGAAGAGGGCTGGGATGTTGGACTCACACACAATGAAGGAATCATGGCAGCTGCCCGGGAATTTACCACACACCTGCAGAAACCTCTTCCGGTGGTTGCAAACCAGCTGTGCATTGATGGAGTGATATCCCTTTCAGTTGCTGAACAGTCCTGACTCATGTGACGGTCCATAGATTGCTGCATGTGTGCAATTAATTGCACCTTGTACTCATGGGAAGCCAGCCAGAGAGTGGAAACCCACTACCCTCTCAGTCTGGCTGATGTCGTTGCAGGGGAAGTTGACATAGTTGGATGCCCTGGCAAACAAGCCATCCGGGACCTATCATGTACACATATGTACAGACGACTGAGAGACCCTGGAGGTGTCACCAGTGGCACCCTGGAAAGATCCGGAAGTGAAGAAATTGAGGGTAACTAACTGCAGCGGGCAATGCGTGGCCACCAGGCCCAGTCGGGAGCAGCTCTGCATGAAGGAGCAAATGTCTGCGACCACCTTCCGACTCAATCTGAGCCTGCGTAGGCACTGCTCCTCAGAGAGGTCCAGAAATCTCAGCCTCTGCCTGTACACCCTCTCACCTGGGTAGTGCCTCCATCACTCAACAGAGAGGGCTACAGGTGGAGGAGCTCAAATGTGCTCATGAAGCATCCTCATCTGCCAGCAACATTGAAGAAGATGATGAGGAAGAGGAGGAGGAGGAGGAGGAGGAGGAGAACTAAGATGGTAAACCCAACACCAGAGCAGCGACGCACATGGATGCTCCTGATGCCAGGGAATCACTCATACCGAACAGGTTCTCATAATGAGATCTGCAAACTGAAGATAGTGAACTACTCAGACCGCCTGGAACTCCCACCACCACCAATACCAGCCCCCCTGCCTCCACTGGCACAAAACAGTCCTTCAACCACGCACACACCCATTGTAAACATGCCCAATGGGTGGCATCATGTCTTGGCATTCATGATGAAGCACATGAAAGGGCACTTTCACAAAAGGGACTCAACAATGGGCAAAATGTGGCATTCGTGGTGACAATTATAACATTTAATGTGCATTTAACAAAAAATAAATATAAATGAAAAACATGACCCTTTGTGATTACAAAACCTTTGCCTTTCTCTTCCCAGCACTTTTACATTGTGCGTCCCCTGTGGCTGCAGCAGAGGTAGTGGCAGGTTGCTCATATTCATGCCCTGACTGTTTAGATGCTTTTGGCCTGCGCCCTCTGGGTTTTGGAGCCCGTGAGGGCCCCTCCAAAGACTGCTCCACCTGCACCTGTGCAGGGACTGACTCGGCCACCTGGAGACGAGGCAGCATTGCAGGTACTGGTTGAGGGGGGCAACAGGTGAGATATGGGAGCACTTTGAGTGGCGTCCCCACTTCCATGTCCCCTTTCGCCATCATCCCTCTCCTGGGCCAGGCCCGCATCACTCCTACCACCCTACTGGACAACAGTTTGGAGGACATGTGTAATGCCTTGGAGAGACCATTTCTAAAGTATCTGTCAGCCTGTTCACGGTGGCAGAATGTTGTTCACCCTGAGTCCGCATGGTCGTTGCCAGGGCCTGAATGGACTCATTTGTGAGCCGTACTTGAAGCTCACGGAGGCTAGCCTTCCCTCCATTGCAGACATTCCTGCACTTACCTGCAATACCGTCTCAGACAGTTGCGCACGTCCCTGTGACAGTATATCAGAGATTCCCTCCCATACTTGTGCCACCATTCCACTCATGCAGGAGTTGGACTCCTCCATCCTCCGCGCTACTGTGGAGAGTGCGCGTGGCACCTGTTCCAGCACCTCGCAAATGTGCTGCTGCACCTCGATCATTCTCCTTTTAAAGGATTGGCCCCCAGGGTTCAGCATCTACGTCCAGGTGAGCAGAGCCTGGAGAGGAGTGCGCCCACTGACGCGGACGCTCCACAGCTGCCCCTGCCACCAATGTCTGCTCGTGTTCACTTGTGTGTGGTGACTCACCAGGTGCCAACCCAACTAACTGAATATTAGGACCCACCGAGGTGCGAGTATCTGTGCTGGTGGATGGCTCGCTAAGATGTGATGGTGTGCCCTCAGAGGCCGGGAGCTCCGCTGAGGAATCGCCCTCTGCCGTCACTGCGGTCGTTGAAGGGCCTGTAAGAGAACAGAAGGCAATATTAAGCATCATCACAGATGTGTCATGTTGCAATGAGCATACTGAGGTGTTCAACATGCCAACCATTGTTAACATCAATTCATGTTGTGTGCGATGAATATTGAAGTTGTATCACCAGATGTTTGTGGGGTGCCAGACTCGGCGTCCCCGACGGACAGGCACTCGAGGGTGCGGCTGATCTGCAGGGCCTCCTCCTTTGTTCTCGACCCTCTCGTGTGCATTTTGCGCTCTCTTCTCATAGAAGGGGAGAAAGTACAGACGTGTGAGTGAGTGATGGTGAAATGGTCAACCAATTAATGCATTGTTTTGGGTGAGGCAGACCGTGAAAGAGGTGCATCAGAGGGTGAGTATGACACAGAGACATCACATTGGATGAGGATTGCGGTGAGTGGTAGTGGTGGAGTCACAAATGGGGAGGTGAGGAAGTGCTCAAGTAATTTGAGGATGAGCCTTAAGTGGGTGTGAGGAGTGATGTGATGGACTAGTCTTGGCAGTGCAGAATGTGATGGGGGTGGGGGGGGGTGATATGAAACATGGAATGCAGGAGAATCAGTAAATGTACTCACTTTTGCTGACCTAGTTGGGTCATTGAATCGCTTCCTGCACTGGACCCAAATGCGGCAGATGTTGCTGCTGCTGGTGACCTCCTCTGTCACCTCGAGCCAGGCCTTCTTGGTGGCAGAGGCAGGGTGCTTCCTCCTATCGGCCGGGTAGAACAGTTCCCACCTCCTCCTCACCCTGGCCAGTAACACATTAAGTGAGGCATCATTAAATCTTGGAGCAACCTTGCCCTTGTGCTGTTCCATTGTGTTGTTTTGGTCTTTGCTCCAGCAAAAGCCATTGGAGCAATGGCCCTTTAAATAGGGACACTCCAGCTGACAGCCTGTCATGCGGGTGCGCAGTCCGCCCACTGTGCAGCTTTCCGACGCCTTACCCAGAAGCCATGTTAAGGGCCACCAATTAAATCACGATCGCGCGGGGAACGGTGAGATTTTATTATCCGGGTTTGCCGCGCGTCCATTGACCCCCCTCCCCCCCCACCCCCACTGCCATCCCACTGCCATTTGAAAATCGAGTCCCATGCCCTGGTCTTTTAGCCTATTTTTTTATATCTTCTTTTCCAACAACCTCCTCCCCCTCCTCAATGGGGATGGCTGATGCGGAAGGTGGATGAGGGGATTGGGCCTCCTCAACCGGTACCACTCTCTGTAGCACCATGTTGTGCAGAACACAACACACTACTATAACACGACCCACACTCGCTATCTCCCTCAGAACGATCGAGGTACCGAAATCGCAACTTGAGCAGACCTATCGCATGTTCAATTTCAGACCTGGTGGCGATGTGGCTGTCGTTGTATCGACGCTGTTGCTCACTGATGGGGTTCTTCAGAGGTGTCATGAGCCACGTGTGCAGGGGGTATCCCTTGTCCCCGAGGAGTCAGCCCTTAAGGGTGTTCGGTGCATGGAGGATGTTGGATTCCCTCAGAATGAAGGAATCATGGCAGCTGCCAGGGAATCTGGCGCACATGTAAAGGAATCTTTTGCGGTGGTCACAAACGAGCTGAGTGTTGATGGAGTGACACCCCTTCCTGTTGATGAACAGTCCTGGCTCGTGTGGGGGTGCTCAGCTTGCTATATTCGTGCAATCGATTGCACCCTGTACACGTAAGAAGCCAGCCACAGATGGTATCCCACTGCCCTCTCCGTCTGGCTGAGCTCATCCATGGGGAAGTTGATGTATTGCGAGGCCCTGTGAAACAAGCCGTCGGTGACCTGCCTTACGCACTTGTGTGCAGATGACTGCGAGACCCCGGCGATGTTACCAGTGGCACCCTGGAATGATCCAGAGACGAAGATATTGAGGTTAGTGCGACTTTAACAGTGGCGGGTAATGAGATGCTGCTCGGCATGAAGGAGGCTGCTGATGTCTGCGACCACCTGGCGACTCACACTCGGTCTCCGTATGCACTGCTCCTCAGAGAGGTCCAGGAAGCTGAGCCTCAGCCTGTAGACCCTCTGACGAGGGTAGAGCCTCCTTCAACGTCGCTCCCTCTGTTGTTGCCCTCTGTGCTCTTGTGCAGGTCCCTGTGGTGCAGCACTGTGTTGTGGAGCTCCAAGTGGCGGAAGTGCACGCCGTGCCTGGCGAGGATGATGTTGCTCGTCCTCGGATGTAATGGTGAATTCAGCCACCGCGCACCCCATCCTGATGGTGTTAGTTTGAGGGGGTCCGAAAAGTTGGTAAATATGTGTAAACAGAACAATTCTGTGTGGAAACCAAAAATTTTCAGTCTAAACACAATGCTCTCCCAGCCAAAAGTTTGTCTGAGACACCTGCTGCAATAACTCACCTTTTATCCCCATCTGTCAAACAGGCATTTAATTCTCCAAATGGCTGCTGGCTGAAACACGTCTCCTACAGCATGGAATGTTTCCCACAGCACGGGAAACACGCTGAGGCTGAATAAAAATCGCTCTCCTGCCTCAATCATCTTGAAATTAACAACTCCAACAAGTTCAAGGACCTTAATAGGACCATAAATATCAGCCCGCCAGCGGGACTTCCGCAATCCGGAAGCGCACACACAGATGCGAGTGGGACGTCAGGTGGTGAGACACGGAAGTCGGCGCGTTGGAACCGGCTTCCTTACCCGCTCGAGATATTCCCGATTTTCTCAGCCCCCCCACCCCCAACGTACCTGCACTTTGATTTGAAAATCGAGCCCATGGTGACTGCTACAGAGATAAGAGACAAGGCCTGAAGAACTATTGGAATGGAAAAATGCCCAAATATGGTCTGAAGAAGAAAAACATATAAAAACACAGATTCTGCAAAGATTTTTTAGGAGAGCCATGTGCGACATTTGTATAAAATGACTTGGGAGAGGAACCTTCTTATCTCCCAAGAAAAAGGACTTAATCAGTTCTTCATTCTTGAGTTGCGTTCACTAGGAAGGTTGTATGAAAAGCTATATTTCTTTCTGGTAAAAACAGTCGTGTCGAATATCAATTGAAAATCTTTTGAGTTAGAAAATAACTACAGTGTCTCGCTTGATCCTTGACCTTTCATATCCTGAACTAGAGAGGGAAAACCTTACAGCTTTTAAAAAATTGAACTGTTATCTCTTATAGAGATTGCAAAATGGGGCTAAATTCATGCCAGATTATTTTCCTGATGCTAATTGTGTTTCTTCATATATGCACATATTTCTACTACCCAACCTGAAGGGTTGTGAAGGGAGAATAGGCCTTGCTTTCTGAAAGTGAGACTCCATGTCTTGGCCATTATTGCACCCCAAGTGTTAAGTCGACCTTTCGTTTGCTTCTTGATGAATGCCAATACATGACGGTGCACATTGAGCAGATTTGCAATGGGTGCATGTGTGGTTGAAGGACTGTTTTGTGCAAAGGGTGGGGGAGTAGGGTTGATGGTGGTTGTGCCACCCGGCCTGAGTATCTCAATGTCTTTATTGTGACACTTTTATTATGAGAACCTGTGAGAAATGAGGGCATCCCTGGCAGCAATTTGTGCCGATGGTCTGGCAATGGGTGCCCTATCTTCATCTTCCTCCTCTTCCTCTTCTTCAATGTTATCACCAGCAGAGGATGATGGACACATCTTCAACATGATTATGGCTTGTTCAGTGACACACCGGTGGTCCTTTGACCCTGGTTGAATCGCTCTTCTGCCCCATTGGTGGGGTTCCTCCCAGGTGCCATGCGCCAAGTTTGCAGGGAGTATCCTTTGTCTCCAACGAGCCAGCTCTTATGTCAGCCTCCTGCTTTAAAGAGATCTGGAATGTTGGACTGGTGCAGAATGAAAGCATCATGGCAGCTGCCAGGAAATCTGGCGCACACCTGTAGAAATCTCTTCCTGTGGTCGCAAACCAGCTGTGCATTGATTGAGAGATAGCCCTTTCTGTTTATGAAGATTCCTGGCTCATGTGGTAGTCCTCAGATTGTCACCCATGGGAAGCCAGTCAGAGAAACAAAACCCACTGCCTGCTGATTCTGGCTGATGTTGTCGCGGGGGAAGTTCACGTAATCGGACACCCTGGCAAACAACCCATTCATCATCTGCCTTATACATTTATTTGCAGTAGATTGAAACACCTTGCAGATGTCACCATTGGCATCCTGGAAGAATCCAGGGGCGAAGAAATTGAGGGCAATGGTTACTTTTACTGCGTCGGGCAATGTGTGGCCACCAGGTCTAGCAGGGAGCAGCTCTTCCTGAAGGAGGCTACAGATCATAGAATCATAGAATCATAGAAGTTTACAACATGGAAACAGGCCCTTCGGCCCAACATGTCCATGTCTGTGACCACCTGCCGACTCAATCTGAGCCTGCATAGGCACTGCTCCTTAGAGAGATCCAGGAAGTTTGGCCTCTGCCTGTAGACCCTCTCACGTGGGTAGTGCCTCCTGTGACCTCGGCCCCTCTGTTGGTCCCCTTTCTGCTCTTCTCCAGATCTTTGTTGTGTACCTCTGTCTTGTGCACCAGCAGATCCCAACACAGCACGACATGGCTGACGTGGATGATCATTTTCCTCCTCCTCAGATATCCTCTGGAATACATCCATTGCATCCCCAACCTGATCTTGTCAGGATGTGGAGATGCCGGTGATGGACCGGGGTGGACAAATGTAAGGAATCTTACAACACCAGGTTATAGTCCAACAGTTTATTTGAAAATCACAAGCTTTCGGAGGCTTTCTCCTTCGTCAGGTGAGTGTGGGATCTTGGGTTCATGTCACGCGACACGTAACCCCACCAGCGGAAAAAAAAGTTATCTGTTTTTAATACAACTGGTCATTCTCTCTCTTCCTCTTCCTTTCGGATGTTTCTCTCTCTCTCTCTCTGTCTTTGGTTCTGGCCGTTTGTACATTCAGTAGTCTTGTATCTAATGTCTCTCTGTCTGAACACTATTCAATTCCTTTGATTGCCTTGATAACGGGCAGTTGGAAAGATTATCTGTAATCACCAGGCATTGTTCTCTGACTATATATGTGGTAACTTTCAACGAATCCCACACTCACCTGACGAAGGAGAAAGTCTCCGAAAGCTTGTGATTTTCAAATAAACTGTTGGACTATAACCTGGTGTTGTAAGATTCCTTACATTGATCTTGTCAGTTTTAGAGGTTCCAAAGCTTTCCTCAAGCTGTCTCAACAAAGAATTCTTAGTCTCAACAAAGAACTCTCAGTCTCAACACAAGAAGAACTCTCAAACGTTTGCCTGAGAGATCTGAGAGACCAGCTGAAATGTTTGAACTTTTATTGAGATTTGTGAATCGCAGGTTTAAAGGACCAAATCAACTTCAGCTGCATACAAACATACGAATTAAGAGCAGGAGTAGGCCACTCAGCCCCTCGAGCCTGCTCTGCCATTTGATAAGATCATGGCTGATCTGATTGTGATCTCAACCCTACTTTCCCTTCTACCTAATATAACCTTTGACTCCCTTGTTAATCAGGAATCTATCTAACTCAGCCTTAAAAATATTCAATGACCCTGCCTCCACCGCTCTCTGGGAAAGGGAGATCCACAGACTCACGACCCTCCGAGAGAAAAATATTCTCCTCATCTCCATCCTAAATGGGAGACCCCTTATTTTTAAACTGTGGCCCCTAGTTCTAGTCTCTCCCACAAGGGGAAACATCCTCTCATCATCTACCCCTTCTAGTCTCCTCAGGATCTTATATGTTTCAATGAGATCACCTCTCATTCTTCTAAACTTCAATGTATACAGGCCCAACTTGTCCAACCTTTCCTCATAAGATAACCCCCTCATCCCAGGAATCAGTCGAGTGAACCTTCTCTGAACCGCCTCCAAAGCAATTATGTCTTTTCTTAAATAAGGAGACCAAAACTTCACACAGTATTCTAGATGTGGTCTCACCAATGCCCTGTACAACTTTGGCAAAACATCTCTACTTTTATATTCCATTCCCCTTGCAATAAATGACAACATTCCATTTGCCTTCCTAATCACTTGCTGTACCTGCATACTAACTTTTTGTGATTCATGTACTGGGACACCCAGATCCCTCTGTACCTCAGAGTTCTGCAATCTCTCTCCATTTAAATAATATACTGCTTTTCTATTCCTCCTGCCAAAGTGGACAAGTTCACATTTTCCCACATTATACTCCATCTGCCAAATTTTTGCCCACTCACTTAACCTATCTATATCCCTTTGCAGATTCCTTATTGTCCTCTTCACAACTTAATTTCCTACCTACCTTTGTGTCATCAGTAAATTTAGCAACCATATATTCGGTCCCTTCAAGTCATTGATATAGATTATAAATAGTTGAGGCCCAAGCACTGATCCCTGTGGCACTCCACTCGTTACATCTTGCCAACCTGAAAATGACCCATTTACGCCTATTCTTTGTTTCCTGTTAGCTAACCAATCCTTTATCCATGCTAATATGTTACCCCCTACACCATGAGCTGTTATTTTGTGCAGTAGCTTTTGATGTGGCACCTTGTCAAATGCCTTCTGGAAAACCAAATATATCACATCCACAGGATCCCCTTTAACCACGTTGCTTGTTACTTCCTCAAAGAACTCTAATAAATTAGTCAAACACGATTTCCCTTTCACAAAGCCTTGTTGACTCTGCCTGATTGCATTGAGATTTTCTAAGTGCCCTGCTGTAATCTCCTTAATAATGGATTCTAGTATCTTCCCCATGACAGACGTTAAGCTAAGTGGCCTGTAGTTTCCTGCTTTCTGTCTCCCTCCTTTCTTGAATAGAGGAGTTACATTCGCTTTTTTCCAATCTGATGGGACCCTTCCAGAATCAAGGGAATTTTGGAAAATTAATACCAATGCATCTACTATCTCTGCAGCCATTTCTTTTAACACCCTAGGATGAAGTCCATCAGGACTTCTCAACTCCGTTTGATTGGCGAGATTCAGAAGCCATGGAAAACCCGTGAAGATGAAGTAAAATTCATTTCAGAAATCAAGGGGAAAATTCTCCAGTGGCTGGAGTCATACCTAGCACAAAGGAAGATGGTAGTGGTTGTTGGAGGTCAATCATCTCAGCCCCAGGACATTGCTGCAGGAGTTCCTCAGGGCAGTGTTCTGGGCCCAACCATCTTCAGCTGCTTCATCAATGACCTTCCCTCCATCATAAGGTCAGAAATGGGATGTTCGCTGATGATTGCACAGTGTTCAGTTCCATTCACAACCCCTCAGATTATGAAGCAGTCCGTGCCCGCATGCAGCAAAACCTGGACAACATCCCGACTTGGAAATATATTGCCGTTCCTTCATCGTCGCTGGGTCAAAATTCTGGAACTAGAGATGGGCAATAAATGCTGGCCTTGCCAGTGATGCCCACATCCCATGAACGAATAATAAAAGAAAAGGTTCAGAATCTACAAAAAATTATCTGTTTCAAGTAGGTAAATTGCCCCTTTAATGATGCACCCGCCGGCATTAATTGGGGTCGCGACTTCCGGGTTTGAGCTGGTTTGCAGGTGCGCTTCAAAAACCTATTATTTTAACATCCCACCCGCCCCCAACCCACCAGTTCTTTTGGGTTAAAGTGACCCCCTATGTCTCTATTTATAAAGTGGAGATGCCGGTGATGGACTGGGGTTGACAATTGTAAACAATTTTACAACACCAAGTTATAGTCCAGCAATTTTATTTTAAATTCACAAGCTTTCGGAGATTTTCTCCTTCCTCAGGCAAATGTTTCAAGATCTCCTTGAAGCCTACGCATTTATACATATTGAACAATAATACATGGTGTTTACAGACTGCCCCTGCAACTGCCCGTTGCCAAGGCAATCACCGTGTTCAGACAGAGAGGTGTTACCTGCAGAACCTCCGAATACACATTCAATAAAAAAACAAACAGGGAAAAAAAACAGAGAAAAAAAAAACACAGAGAGAGGCAGAAACATCCGGAAGGCAGAGAGAGCCAGCAAATGACCCATTATATTAAAAACAGATAACATTTGTTCGCTGGTGGGGTAACGTGTAGCGTGACATGAACCCAAGATCCCGGTTGAGGCCGTCCTCATGGGTGCGGAACTTGGCTATCAATTTCTGCTCGACGATTTTGCGTTGTCGTGTGTCTCGAAGGCCGCCTTGGAGTACGCTTACCCGAAGGTCGGTGGATGAATGTCCATGACTGCTGAAGTGTTCCCCGACTGGGAGGGAACCCTCCTGTTTGGCGATTGTTGCGCGGTGTCCGTTCATCCGTTGTCGCAGCGTCTGCATGGTCTCGCCAATGTACCATGCTCTGGGGCATCCTTTCCTGCAATGTATGAGGTAGACAACGTTGGCTGAGTCACAGGAGTATGAACCATGCACCTATTTATAAAGCCAAGGATCGCGTATGCCTTTTTAACAGCCTTCTCAACTTGGCTGCCACTGTCAAAGATTTATGTACATACGCCCAAAGGTCTCTCAGTTCCTGCACCACTTTAAAATTGAACCATTTATTTTATATTACCTCTCCTCATTCTTCTTACTAAAATGAATCACTTCACAGTTCTCTGCGTTAAATTTCATCAGCCATGTGTCTGCCAATTTCACCAGTCTGTCTATGTCCTCCTGAAATTCACTATTTACTACATTTGCAGGTTTTGTGTCATCTGCAAACTTTGAAATTATGCCCTGTATACCCAAGTCCAGCTCATTAATATACATCAAAAGGAGCAGTGCTCCCAACACTGACCCCTGGGGGTCACCACTGTATACTTCCCTCCTGTCTGAAAAACAATTGTTCACCACTACACTCTGCTTTCTGTTCCTTAACCAATTTCATATTCACGCAGCTACTGCCCCATTAATCCCATGGGCTTCAATTTTGCTAATGAGCCTATTGTGTGGTACTTTATTAAACGCCTTCTGAAAGTCCGTATACACAACATCAACTACACTACCCTTATCAACCCTCTCTGTTACTTCATCAAGGAATTCAATCAACTTAGTCAAACTTTGGTAGGAAGAATAGAAAAACAGAATATTTTTTAAATGGTGAGAAACTATTAAATGTTGGCGTTCAGAGAGATCTGGGTGTCCTTGTACATGAAAGACAGAAGGTTAACATGCAGATACAGCAAGCAATAAGGAAGGCAAATGGTATGTTGGCCTTTATTTCAAGGGGGTTGGAGTACAAGAGTAAGGAAGTCTTGCTGCAATTGTACAGGGCTTTGGTGAGATCACACCTGGAGTACTGTGTACAGTTTTGGTCTCCTTAACTAAGGAAGGATATATTTGCCTTAGAGGTGGTGCAACAAAGGTTCACTAGATTGATTCCTGGGATGAGATGGTTGTCCTATGAGGAAAGATTGAGTAGAATGGGCCTATACTCTCTGGAGTTTAGAAGAATGAGAGGTGATCTCATTGAAACGTATAAGATTCTGAGAGGGCTTGACAGGGTAGATGCTAAGAGGCTGTTTCCCCTGGCTGGAGAGTCCAGAACAAGGGGGCATAGTCGCAGGATGAGAGGTCGGCCATTTAGGACTGAGATGAGGAGGAATTTCTTTACTCGGAGGGTTGTGAATTTTTGTAATTCTCTACCCCAGAGGGCTGTGGATGCTCAGTCGCTGAGTACATTCAAGGCTGAGATCCATGGATTTTTGGACTCCAAGGGAATCAAGGGATATGGGGATCGGGCAGGAAAGTGGAGTTGAGGTCAAAGATCAGGCATGATCTTGTTGAATGATGGAGCAGGCTCGAGGGACCGTGTGGCCTACTCCTGCTCTTATTTCTTATGTTCTTAAACACAATTTACCTTTAACAAATCCGTGCTGACTTTCATTTACTAACCCATATTTTTCCAAGTGCCAACTAATTCTGTCCCAGATTGTTGTCTCTGAAAGTTTCTCCACCACCGACATTAGGCTGACTGGTCTGTAATTGTCAGGTTCATCCCTCTCCCATTTTTTGAACAGGGGTGTAACATTTGCAATCTTCCAGTCCTCTGGCACCTCTCCTATATCTCAGGGGGATTGAAAGGTAGTGGCCAGAACCTCCGCAATTTCCACCCTTACTTTTCTCAGCAACCTAGGACGCATCCCTTCCGGAACGGGTGACTTTTCTACTTTGAACCCTACCAACCTTTTTAGTACCTCCTCTTTATCTATTTTTATCCTGTCTAATTTCTCCACCAACTCCTCCTTTACTCTGACATTGGCAGCATCCTCTTCTTTAGTGAAGACAGATGCGAAGTAATCATTTAGTACTTCAGCCATTCCCTGTGCCTCTATAAGAAGATCTCCTTTTTGGTCCCTAATCGGCCCCACCCTTCCTTTGGCTGCCCTTTTACTATTTATATGTTTATAAAAGACTTTTGGGTTCCCTTTTATTTTACCCGCTAATCTATTCTCATACACTCTCTTTGCCCCTCTTAGTTCCTTTTTCAGTTCTCCCCTGCACTTTTTGTTTTAAGCTTGGTCCTATACTGAACATTTATCATAAGCCTCCTTTTTCTGTTTCATTTTAATTTCTATATCTTTAGTCATCCAGGGAGCTCTAGCTTTGGATGTCTTTCCTTCCCCCCTCGTGGGAATGTGTCTAGTCTGTATCCAAACCATCTTCTCCTTGAAGGCCTCCCATTGCTCATTTACCTGTCAATCTTTAATTCCAATCCACCTGGGCCAGATCCCCTTTCAAATCACTGAAATTAGCCTTCCTCCAGTTGAGTATTTTCACATTTGATTTTTCCTTTTCCTTTTCCATAACTACTCTAAACCTAATGATATTATGATCACATTCCCCCAATGCTCCCCTACTGAAACATGCTCCACCTGCCCCATGTTATTCCCTAGAACTAGATCCAGCACTGCTTCCTTCCTCATTGAGCTGGAAACATACTGATCAAGAAAGTTCTCTTGTACACATTTCAGGAATTCCTTTCCGTCTTTGCCCTTTACACTGTTATTTTCGCAATCTATATTAGGATAATTGAAAACCCCCATTATCACTACTTTATAGTTCTTGCATCTTTCTGCAACTTGCCTGAAAATTTGCTCCTCTATCTCCTTCCCACTATTTGCTGGCCTATAGTATACACCCAGCAGCGTAATAGTTCCTCTATTGTTCCTTAATTCTAACCAGATAGATTCTGTTTATGACCCTTCAAGTACATCATCCCTTTCTAGTGCTGTAACAGTATCTTTGATCAATACTGCCACTCCCCCCCCCACCCACCTTTTTTTCCTTCCCTATCTTTCCTGAATACATTGTAGCCAGGAATATTAAGCGCCCAATCCCCCCCACCCTTGTTTGAGCCAGGATTCTGTTATTGCCACTATATCCTAGTCCCATGTGGCGACTTGTGCCTGCAGCTCACCAGTAGCTGTTGTAGAATCTGATGTGAAGTCCAGTTGCAAATCATTTTGATTCAGTGCAAAGTAAACCCATGTTAGTGAGGGTTTAATTCAATACTTTAAGCTGTGAGCGATCATCTTGAAAATAGTGCTAGTGAATGAAAAGTGTAAAAGTTCAAGGCAAATTTTAGAGGCTAAAATTTGAAAATATAGAAAATCAGTAATATTGCCTTACTCGATTGAATAAAATGTTTTGTTGTTTAAACTGCCTGCTTAATTTCCCATTGACCTGTGACATTAAAGCAGTACAAACATGATCATGCAATCTCAAGTTCTAAGGAAGGAATAAATAGTGTCACCATGTTACAAGCTATAGCTTACAATTCAAACTATCACATTCTCTTAAGAAAGTGTGAAAAAGACAGAACAACTCAGTATCTAGGTGAAAAAGAAGAATGTGAAATTTCAGTTTAATTATGCTGGTTAGACTGTCCTTCAAAATCTCAATCAAACTCTACCAGGGCACAAGCCTCCAAAATGTGGTTTGCTACTTTTCCAAAAGTCCATTGCTGTGGCTAATAGTACTTTCAGACATAGAGCAATAAAAGTCCCTGGCCTTGTAAAGTCTGCCAGTCAATCCATTAAGCCTACACTCTATTTGGGAAAACAGTTATTGGATAAGGAAATTTCCAATCTTGCTTTGACTAAATATTTCTTCTGATCTTAAATTTGACCGTATTTTTCATGCAATTATGCTTTCTTCAGTCTTTATGTCTATATGTCGTACTCTGAGAGCCAGAAACCCATCATTGTCATTTGATATTGCTGTGTGCATCACTAACATATCAGAAGCCGCATTTATACACAACCAAATCCAGTATCTTTTTTTAAAAATTCATTCTCGGGACGTGGGTGTCTCTTACAAGGCCCGCATTTGTTGCTCATCCCTAAGTTGCTCTGAGAAGGTGCTTGATACAATTGAGTGGCTTGCTTGGCTACTTCAGAGGGCAGTTAAGAACCAACCACGTTGGTGTGGGACTGGAATCACAAATAAGCTAGAGCAGGTAAAGCCATGTTTCCCTCCCTAAAGAACATTAGTGAAGCAGTCTTTATGACGATCCGACAGCTTCATGGTCACTTTTACCAGCCTTCTAATTTCCATTTTTTAAAAATTGAATTCAAATTTGCAAACTGCCATGGTGGCATTTGAATTTACATTCTCTGGATTATTCGTGCAGCCTCTGGGTTACTAGTCCAGTAACATAACTACGACAGTACCATACCCAGCTATCTTAACATACTGAACTGTTTACCCTTACTGAGTTAACTAATAAGCAACATAGTATCCATAGAGATGTGCACAGGATCATGCTACCTTCCCAACTCAGAAGGAGCATATGGGCGCAAGAGAATAACTTGCAGAAAGACAAAACAGGTAAAGATGAAAGCAGACATGCTATTTCTGTGAGCCTTATATACTAACAGCTGTATTCCTTCATTAGAGACTGTATTACCAGTGAAACCGTTATTAATCAAATGTACACTGCTGGGATGTGATATAAAAAAACTATAATAGATCCGTATTGTAGCATGTTGATGTAACACCGTGTACTTACACAACATATAATTAAGTACTTGATAGAAAATGCACTCATGATCATAATATGTGGTGAGGCAATCCTATTTTACAGGATGCCTTTGTACTAAATAGATTGGAATAAATGCAAAATATAAAACCTAACACAAAAACATGCTGCTACTATTTAAAAATTACTTTTATTTTAAGGAAACAATCTCCCCCGACCATTCAACAAAATTAAAGTTTGTTACTGCTAAGAAACTCCTGCAAGTTCAAGTCATTTTTTTAAGATGCTTATTATGGTGAGTGTTCCTCTGAAATGAAGGCAGAAGTGCAATTTATGCACTAATCTAAAATATAGTTATCTCAAAGATTTGTGCTGAACAGAGGTTGGTTGTTATGGAAACAAGCAAAGTCTCAGAGGGGGTGTCACATTTCACAGATAAACACAGGCAAATTAAAATTACAACCAGGTCACAAAATATCGCGCTCAGCTGTACCTGTGCATTTGAAGTAAAGATTCAAATCCATTATACAACACAAGAGGATCATTCCAGCAATGAAAAGGCTGGAGCCATTTTGAGAGCAAGGCCTGATTTAAATATAACCGTGAGCTGCCTGCCCCAAACAGGTGCTACAAGCAATTCGCCAGATTCAGACCGGCACAATATCGTCCGGCCAGCAGTAATGTAAGTCCCAAGGAGGGGGCACGATCACGGGGGGCAGGTGCTTGGGCCGGCAGCAGTCCGCAGCACTTTTGTAGGGCCTGGAAAAGCACTACAGCGGCCCCTGCCCCATAAAAATAATTTAATACTTACCGTTCTTGGGTCTCTTCAGCTCTATCACCAGTGGGACTGGTTGGAGAGTGCATGACGCACACTCTAACCAGTTCTATCCTAAAATGGCATTCGGGGTCCTATGTACAGCATATGCTTTGCATATTACAAGGGGCCTATTGCCCAAAACTGACAATTGTTTCAGCCGCCCAGCGGTAGGATCCTATAAACGTGGCAGCGAGCAGAACGTCAGCGTTATAGGGGTGGTAATGGCCTCAAAATGGCGGTAGACTTCCCACCCTGTTAATGCCATTTTCGACAAGTTAAAATCAGTCTCAAGGAATTTTACAGCCTTTAATTGCAACAAGTGCAATGCAAAGTGCTTCAATTCTTGTTTATCTCTATTTTTCACTTACATTTTTTATTAGTTTGAAATTGCGACAGAAATCATTCCATCACATAAAACTTGTTCGCTCAGCCCAATGTACCTCATCCAGGTGACCTGTGCACCAGGAGAGGCATGATGGACAAAACCTGTATTAGGTAGGGTGAAAATCTTACTGTGCATGTTAGTAACAAATGCATTAATGCACCCGACTGAGTTTCCTTTGTACACTATTTTAACAAAGGTCATAACCTATCAACTAGAAACAGGTTAAAGGCTTCATTAAACAAGCGGACAGAGGAATTTCATATAAAAGCTTTAACTCATTTGTTATTCATATTGTACAGCTTGATTTCAACCCATTTGAAATTACAATGATTTTCTCAGTGATCTTCCAGCATCTCATTAATTGAATGAGTATTGACAATAATTATTTAAAAATTGTAGGGGATGTAGCTGTTAAGGTCTGTTTGTTTCATGATAATCCAATATTAACCGGAGTTACGACAAAGGTCAGTTTTTATGTTTAACAACTCATATTTATATCTGAACTCCCAAGAAAAAAACAGAAAATGAAAGAAACAAACTGCGTCATTCGTTATTCAAACTCTGGATGAAAGAAACAACCAAGAGGAGTCATCTGGGAATGCTTTCATGCCACATCCGGAAAATGAATAACTCATAACCGAACATACAGCCACCATCAGGCCATCAGGAAACAGACATTCTGTTAATGTATTTGAACAGTAAAAGTCCGAGCTCTTATCTCTTAGTCTTACAGTCTTACCTCTAACCAACAGACTGCCAATGAAATGACCACCTGAACTATAGAGTAGTAACAGGACACTTCAGATACAAATTAGAAGGAAATAAATCAAACAAACGACCCTCCTTAGCCTCAGAAAACCTACGGCATGGAGGTACACTCCATTGGCTGGAGTCATAAAATCATAGGAAGGTTACAGCATGGAAGGAGGCCATTCGGCCCATCGAGTCCGTGCCGGCTCTATGCAAGAGCAATCCAGCTAGTCCCACTCCTCTGCCCTTTCTCCATAATGCTGCAAAACTTTTCGTTTCAAGTACTTATCTCGTTTCCTTTTGAAGGCCATGATTGACTCTGCCTTCACAACCCCTTCGGGCAGTGCGTTCCAGATCCTAACTACTTGCTGCGTAAAAAAGTTTTTCCTCATGTCACCTTTGGTTCTTTTGCCAATCACCTCAAATATATGTCCTCTGGTTCTTGACCCTTCCGCCAATGGGAACAGTTTCTCTCTATCTATTCTGTCTAGACCTTTCATGATTTTGAATACCTCTATCAAATCTCCTCGCAATCGTCTCTGTTCCAAGGGGAACATCCTCAGCTTCTCCAATCTATCCACGTAACTAAAGTCCCTCATCCCTGGAATCATTCTAGTAAATCTGTTCTGCACCCTCTCTAAGGCCTTCACATCTTTCCTAAAGTGCGGTGCCCAGAACTGGACACAATACTCCAGTTGTGGCCAAACCAGTATTTTATAAAGGTTCATCATGACTTCCTTGCTTTTGTATTCTATGCCTCTATTTATAAACCCAGGATCCCGTATGCTTTTTTAACCGCTTTCTCAACCTGCCCTGTCACCTTCAACGATTTGTGCACATAAACCCCCAGATCCCTCTGTTCCTGTACCCCTTTTAGAGTTGTGCCCTCTAGTTTATATTGCCCTCTTCGTTCTTCCTACCGAAATGTATCACTTCGCATTTTTCTGCATTACTTTTCATCTGCCACGTGTCCGCCCATGCCACCAGCCTGTCTATATCCTCTTGAAGTCTATCACTATCCTCCACATTGTTTACTACCCTTCCAAGTTTCGTGTCATCTGCAAATTTTGAATTTGTGCCCTGTACACCCAAGTCCAAGTTATTGATATATATCAAGAAAAGCAGTGGTCCCAGCACTGACCCCCGGGGAACACCACTGTACACCTCCCTCCAGTCCGAAAAACAACCGTTCACCACTACTCTCTGTTTCCTGTCCCTTAGCCAATTCTGTATCCATGTTGCTACTGCCCCCTTTATTCCATGGACCGCAATCTTGATGATAAGCCGACTGTGCGACACTTTTATCAAACGCCTTTTGAAAGTCCATATACACCACATCAACTGCATTCCCCTCATCTACCCTCTCTGTTACCTCATCAAAAAATGCTATCAGGTTAGTTAAACACGATTTGCTTTTAACAAATCTCTGCTGGCTTTCCCTAATCAATCCACACTTGTCCAAATGACAGCTAATTCTGTCCCGGTTTATCGTTTCTAAACGTTTCCCCACCACCGAGGTTAAACTGACTGGCCTATAGTTACTGGGTTTATACTTAAACCCTTCTTTGAGCAAGGGTGTAGCATTTGCAATTCTCCAGTCCTCTGGTGCCACCCCCGTATCTACAGATGTTTGGAAGATTATGACCTGTACCTCTGCAATTTCCACCCTACTTCCCTCAGCAACCTAGAATGCATCCCATCCGGATCGGGTGACTTATCTACTTTATGCACAGCTAGCCTTTCTAGTACTCCACCATTTACAAGGCACAAGCCAGTAGTGTGATAGAATACTCTCCACTTGCCTGGATGAGTGCAGCTCCAACAGCACACAAGAAGCTCAACAACATCCAGGATAAAGCAACCTGCTTGATTGGCACCCCATCCACCAACCTAAACATTCACTCCCTTCACCACCAGCGCACCGTGGCTGTAGTGTGTACCATCCACAGGATGCACTGCAGCAACTCGCCAAAGCTTCTTCGACAGCCCCTCCCAAACCCGCGATCTCTACCACCTAGAAGGACAAGGGCAGCAGGCGCATAGGAACACCACCATCTGCACGTTCCCCTCCAAGTCACACACCATCCTTCATTGTCGCTAGGTCAAAATCCTGGATCTCCCTACCTAACAGCACTGTGGGAGAACCTTCACCACACGGACTGCAGCGGTTCAAGGCGGCGGCTCACCACCACCTTCTCAAGGACAATTCAGGATGGGCAATAAATGCTGGCCTTGCCAGCGACACCTACATCCCATGAATGAATAAAAAAAAACACAAAATATTTTTATGTCACTGACTTCAGGTACACACAACCGCAGAATCTTTAACAATGCCTCTGGTAGTTCATTCAAATCTTATTTGTTCAAAATGGCTGAAATCTCTAATTTACTCAACGTATCTGAATTATCCCAACTCTAGTTAATTGAAAATTGAAAATCAACTCTAGGAGTAGCAACAACAGATGAAATTATATGCTCTGAATGCTATTAAATTACACGTGCACTATAATTATGCAGCCGCATGCACATAGCGCTTTAATTTTCCAGCATTGTGGTGACACAGTCAGTTTTCTCATACTCTAGGTTTGCCTAATACTTTAAGTCCTTTTGATGATCTGCAAAGAATATGGTTGGATCTTTATCTATTATTAAGGAGGAGTTCAATCAGAATTATTCTAATTTTCTCAATTGAACTAGTTTGACATGTCAATTCCTAACACTATGCTGTCAAATGCTTGTTAACTAAACTCCATTTTATAAAAAAACTCAATCTTATTCAAAAGATAATGTAGATGTAGAAGGTTATTTAATTTGCACAGAATCAGGGGAAAGGCATATAAAATTAATCATTTTCAACAAGCCTTGAATTAGAAGGTAGTTTTCCCATAAAGAATAGTGGCTATCTGGAATATCCCAACTAAAGCATTTAATACAAGTTTTATGAACAACTTTTAAAAAAGCTGGATAAATGGTTGGTTAGGAACGGAATTGAGGGTATACAGAAATGTAGAGATGACTGAATGCTGTGCAACATGATGGTTCTGAACTATTGCGACAATGAAAATGTCATGCCAAGGAAAGGAGTCAGTCAAGAGGTCAGTAAGGTAGATGCGATGTTGATATGTTTTCAGCAGCTTCATTTGATTTGCCTTTTGGGCGGTGACGTAGAGCCAGGGAAAAACTTTGCCAAAGTTTTCCACAGGAGATTAAATGTAAAGTTCACGATAGGGTAGATTGTACATGGCCCTTGGAAGGAGTGTGCATGAGAAACTGAATGGCTTTTTCTCGTTCCGCGCTTTCTTATGTTCTTATGTAAGTTTCAAAAACGAATTATAAACCTAGTGCTGTAAAAGATTAGCTTCTGATTCGTAGATCTAATTAATCTCATGACATTTCCTTGGGATATCTCATTCCACCCCAAAACATGCTGGCAAATCCGTAGGTCAGCAGCCCCAGCACTAATGTCTGCCAACGATTTGTGATAGGCCATGTGAGGTCAAGGAGACGCCACCCAATTTGAATTCCCCGGTGGGTACCCACATCATTTGAGGCACATCTAGGGCACCTATCATGGGTAGGAGACCGCAAAAGGTGCATGGGCCAGGGAGGGGGGTCAGGGCCTCCCACAGAAACGTCTGATGCCTGATTTCCTATCCAGAGTACACTGGAAGGGCTGAGAATTGTCAGGCTCAATATTAACAATTTTTTGAACATGAAAAAATTTGCTTGCACATAAAAACTGAATGACCTCTTACATAGCGCAAACCAGCAGTATTTCAGTACCATTAGGGCGGATACCATGAAGAGCAATGGCTATGTATATATAGGCAGGATGCTATTATTGTTGTATCAGTGCCAAACATATTGTCCCATTGGCAATTAAAAATCCAATTTATTTTAAATACTTGCTTATAAGCTCTGTGTGAATTTTCTGTGCTCATTAAACTGAAAGATATCAGTGATGGGTAATGAAAGATGTTTCCATGTTTAAAACCCAGTGTCAGCATCAGGCTCTTCTCGGTCAACAGTAGATTGGCCATGATGCAGAGTTAAGTTCTCTCTGCTGTGTCTCAACAAGGTGACACTAACCTCAGAAATACACCATTGTGATATTTCTGTCTCACACCAGTCATTCCTGCACCTTTGTGTGGCACTGCCAATTGGTGCTGAATTTTGGAATAGTTTTGTGTTGTCAGATTGATGTCCACTACGAGCTTGGATGAAACTACCCACATTCATTTCATGTATGACCATTAAACCTAATTCAGAAAACACTGTCAGAAAATTAAACTCCATTAGATTCAAGCCCAGGGCCCAAAGGTAAAAGAGCACTGTGAAAACCCATTGCACCATTCACTAGGGATAAAAATCTTATTCTCTTCACCACATTTCACTAGCAGCAACGTTGTGTCTTAATATTCTGCTATGAGAATAGATCCATGTCAGAGTCGCTGACATGTATATAGGATATCAATAGGATTGACTAAAACCTGTATCATTCATAATTTCACATTTTAAGATCATAGAATCATAGAATATTACAGCACAGAAGGAGGCCATTCAGCCCGTCGTGCCTGTGCCAGCTCTTTGAAAGAGCTACCCAATTAGTCCCATCCCAATGCTCTTTCCCCATAGCACTGGCATTATTTCCTTTTCAAGTATACATACAATTCCCTTTTGAAATTTACTTTTAAATCTGCTTCCCCCATCCCTTTCAAGCAATGCATTCCAGATCATAATATCTCGCTGCGTAAAAAAAATTCTCCTCATCTCCCCTCTGGTTCTTTTGCCAGCTCTCTTAAATCTGTGTCCTCTGGTTACTGACCCTCCTGGCAGTGGAAACAGTTTCTCCTTATTTACTCTTATCAAATCTCCTCATAATTTTGACACCATCTGTTAAATATCCCCTTAACCTTCTCTGCTCTAAGGAGAACAAGTGCTATAACCATTGGGCTGTCACACCCTCAATACAAATGACGAAGGACAGTTTCCATTAGCCGATTAAGGGGTTGGTTTTAGTCTCCCAGGTGGAACCAGCGAGTGCTGAATCTGCCTGAATATATGGGTTCAGCCTCATTAGCTTATTGCGGGTGAGCTGTAGGCAGGAATTATGCCTTTGATAGGCAGCTCACCTATTAGTGGGCAGGAAATCATATGCTGCTGTAGGTCTTAAAGGTTTGCAGCAGCATAAAGGGACATTGTTGCAGGAGCGGGAAAGCTGTCACCCTGTTGCCATGTCAATGAGCAAATATGTGAGCAGTTTTCTGATGGGGCTGGTGCTACCATTGCTCCAGAAACTTCCTTGCACTTGCCCAGGATGGTCTGTTGCTTCTCTGCACTATTTCTTTTTTAATCACATAAGAAAGATAAAATGCACACTTATAATAGTGCATTTCACGTCCTCAGGACGTCCCAAAGCACTTCACAGCCAATGAAGTGTAGCCACTTTTGTAATATAAGCAGCCAATTTGCATGCAACAAAGTTCCACAAATAGCAATGAGATAAATGACTAGATAATCTGTTTTGACGTTGTTGGTTAAGGGATAAAAACAGCCCAGGATACCAGGAGAGCTCCATGCTCTTCTTCAAAATAGTGCCTTGGGATCTTTTACATCCACCTGAGATGGCAGACGGGACCTTGGTTTATCCAAAAAACTACATCCCCAACAGTAAGTGTCAGGCAACAACCATTACAAACACTTTTCTTATTATGGCCCAAATAACCTTACCTGCTTATCCCTCAGTAGGCTGCTGCTTTTTTTTAGATGCTGCTGGTTGTTAAGCCATGCAGCAACAGGAAATACTTGCTTCCCCCCTCAACAAGGCTCCCCAGGCAACAACAGCTGTTGTGCTCCCAGCCCATTTTCCAACATGGTAACTAGTAGCCGTAATTCCTAACATTGTTGCACCGGCTAATTGAGACCCCCAGAGTTTTCGGGGCCAGATTTCATTTGGCTTTGATACATACGATAGTTCTTTGGGAACATGATACAGGAATACCTGTGCAAGGGGAGCTCCCAAATTTTAATAAAAATGGTTCTCCAGTAAGTGTTGTCCAACTTGTTCATTGCTGCCTCAGTGGAGCTGGCAGCTCCTCAGACTCGACCTTATTTCTTCTTTATTTCAGGGCTTTCTTGACTCTCCTCTTTCTGCATTGTGACTCTCCTTCAGATAGGCTAATTGTGCAGCATGCAGAAGACTACCAGGAGTGAAAATCTGATTTTAGTACAGAAATGCATCCAACTGAGGTCTCTGTCGCTGACCCTACCAAAGTTCACAGGGTCTGGGAGTTCACAATACCACAATATCATAACACCAATGATGTGCACCCATGCCATTGAGGGCACATATAGGGCACCTGACTAGTCCCACAGGCTGCAAATTATGGCAGAGGTTGCTTGTTCCAGTGCTACTGGGCTTCCCCTGGAAGGAATTTAAATGTGCCTCAGCAACACAATGCCCACACCCACCCCACCCCCCCACCCCACCCCGCATCCTGGGCGATAGGCCTTAATTGGAATATTTGTTTTTAAAATTATCTTATTGCTCAGATGGCACTTCCACCTGTTGTCCCCAAGGTACTCACTGGGTGTACCTCCACCAGTGTTTTGCTGGGTCCCTCTGAGGGAACCCCTGACAAAGGGAGTCCTGGCCCCCAGCCACACCACCTCTTATGTCAATGGCCTTGTTTGGAGTGTGTGCACGCTCTGCCTTCCCCCACAAGATCAATCGGGAATTACCACATGAGGTTGGGGCCCGGTATATCCAGCCCGGCCCTAGTTTCCGGCCCTTCGAGTGCACTTCCGCCAAAGTCCGGCATCGGACCACTAGGCACCGGACACAACAAAGGCAAACCAAGCCCAGTCGACCCGGCAAAGTCCTCCTCACAAACATCTGGGGACTTGTGCCAAAATTGGGAGAGCTCTCCTACAGACTAGTCAAGCAACAGCCTGACATAGCCATACTCACAGAATCATACCTTTCAGCCAATGTCCCAGACTCTTCCATCACCATCCCTGGGTATGTCCTGTCCCACCGGCAGGACAGACCCACTAGAGGTGGCGGTACAGTGATATACAGTCAGGAGGGAGTGGCCCTGGGAGTCCTCAACATTGACTCTGGACCCCATGAAATCTCATGGCGCCAGGTCAAACATGGGCAAGGAAACCTCCTGCTGATTACCACCTACCGCCCTCCCTCAGCTGATGAATCAGTCCTCCTCCATGTTGAACACCACTTGGAGGAAACACTGAGGGTAGCAAGGGCACAGAATGTACTCTGGGTGGGGGGACTTCAATGTCCATCACCAAGAGTGGCTCGGTAGCACCACTACTGACCGAGCTGGCCGAGTCCTAAAGGACATAGCTGCCAGACTGGGCCTGTGGCAGGTGGTGAGCGAACCAACACGAGGGAAAAACTTACTTGACCTCGACCTCACCAATCTACCTGTCGCAGATGCATCTGTCCATGACAGTACTGGTAGGAGTGACCACCGCACAGTCCTCGTGGAGACAAAGTCCCGTCTTCACACTGAGGACACCATCCGACGTGTTGTGTGGCACGACCACCGTACTAAATGGGATAGATTCAGAACCAATCTAGCAGCTCAAAACTGGGCATCCATGAGGCGCTGTGGGCCATCAACAGCAGCAGAATTGTATTCCAGCACTATCTGTAACTTCATGGCCCGGCATATTCCTCACTCTACCATTACCAACAAGCCAGGGGATCAACCCTGGTTCAATGAGGAGTGTAGAAGAGCATGCCAGGAGCAGCACCAGGCGTACCTAAAAATGAGGTGTTAAATTGGTGAAGCTACAACAGAGGACAACATGAATGCTAAACAACAGGAGCAACATGCTATAGACAGAGCGAAGCGATTCCACAACAGATCAGATCAAAGCTCTGCAATCCTGCCACATCCAGTCGTGAATGGTGGTGGACAATTAAACAACTAACGGGAGGAGGAGGCTCTGTAAACATCCCCATCCTCAATGATGGCAGAGTCCAGCACATGAGTGCAAAAGACAAGGCTGAAGCGTTAGCAACCATCTTCAGCCAGAAGTGCCGAGTGGATGATACATCCCGGCCTCCTCCCGATATCCCCACCATCACGGAAGCCAGTCTTCAGCCAATTCGATTCACTCCACGTGATATCAAGAAACAGCTGAGTGCACTGGATACAGCAAAGGCTGTGGGCCCCGACAACATCCCGGCTGTTGTGCTGAAGACGTGTGCTCCAGAACTAGCTGCGCCTCTAGCCAAACTGTTCCACTACAGCTACAACACTGGCATCTACCTGACAATGTGGAAAATTGTCCAGGTATGTCCTGTCCACAAAAAGCAGGACAAATCTAATCCGGACAATTACCGCCCCATCAGTCTACTCTCAATCATCAACAAAGTGATGGAAGGTGTCGTCGACAGTGCTATCAAGTGGCACTTACTCACCAATAACCTGCTCACCGATGCTCAGTTTGGGTTCCGCCAGGACAACTCGGCTCCTGACCTCATTAAAGCCTTAGTCCAAACATGGACAAAAGAGCTGAATTCCAGAGGTGAGGTGAGAGTGACTGCCCTTGATATCAATGCAGCATTTGACCGAGTGTGGCACCAAGGAGCCCTAGTAAAATTGAAGTCAATGGGAATCAGGGGGAAAACTCTCCAGTGGCTGGAGTCATACCTAGCACAAAGGAAAATGGTAGTGGTTGTTGGAGGCCAATCATCTCAGCCCCAGGGCATTGCTGCAGGAGTTCCTCAGGGCAGTGTCCTAGGCCCAACCATCTTCAGCTGCTTCATCAATGACCTTCCCTCCATCATAAGGTCAGAAATGGGGATGTTCGCTGACGACTGCATAGTGTTCAGTTCCATTTGCAACCCCTCAAATAATGAAGCAGTCTGTGCCCTCATGCAGAAAGACCTGGACAACATCCAGGCTTGGGCTGATAAGTGGCAAGTAACATTCGCGCCAGACAAGTGCCAGGCAATGACCATCTCCAACAAGAGAGTCAAACCACCTCCCCTTGACGTTCAACAGCATTACCATCACTGAATTTCCCACCATCAACAACCTGGGGGTCACCATTGACCAGAAACTTAACTGGACCAGCCACATAAATACTGTGGATACAAGAGCAGGTCAGAGGCTGGGTATTCTGTGGCGAGTGACTCACCTCCTGACTCCCCAAAGCCTTTCCACCATCTACAAGGCACAAGTCAGGAGTGTGATGGAATACTCTCCACTTGCCTGGATGAGTGCAGCTCCAACAACACTCAAGAAGCTCGACACCATCCAGGGCAAAGCAGCCCGTATGATTGGCACCCCATCCACTACCCTAAACATTCACTCCCTTCACCACTGGCGCACCGTGGCTGCAGTGTGTACCATCCACAAGACGCACTGCAGCAACTCGCCAAGGCTTCTTCGACAGTACCTCCAAAACCCGCGACCTCTACCACCTAGAAGGACAAGGGCAGCAGACACATGGGAACAACACCATCTGCACGTTCCCCTCCAAGTCACACACCATCCCGACTTGGAAATATATCGCCGTTTCTTCATCGTCGCTGGGTCAAAATCCTGGAACTCCCTATCTAATTGCACTGTGGTAGAACCTTCACCACACGGACTGCAGCGGTTCAAGAAGGCGGCTCACCACCACCTTCTCAAGGGCAATCAGGGATGGGCAATAAATGCTGGCCTTGCCAGCGACGCCCGCATCCCATGAGTGAATAAAAAAAACGTTGCAGCAGGAGTCCACCAGAAGGCCCATGGAATTTTCAGTTCGGTATTATTTTGGAGACCTTTTCAGGATTGCATAGCTGGACACCGCAGACCTAGCCAGACAGCAGAACCTTTGTTTCAACATACTTATCACATGCTCTATTTGTATTTTTGTGTAGACATTTTCTTTATGCTACAGTTCCTCGATTCTGCACAGGTGTCATCAGCCACATCTGCAAGGGGCATCCCTAGTCACCCATGATCCTTCCAATTCGGGTGGAAATGCCTTCGCATAATAGCAAAACTACGTTGATGAAATGGAGGCCCTTCATATTCATAATTTTCGTAGCATTTGAAAGAATCCAGTATGGCCACATGGGTTCTATCAATGAGACTCTGCACTCTTGGGAAAACAACGACTCAGAAAAAGTGAAGAGCCCTCACTTACTGATGGTCGCTGTCCTTAGGAAAACGATAAAATCCTTCACCCTGGCAAATAATGCATCAGTGACATGATGTATAGTGTGGTGCACCACAGACTGGTTGATATGACAGGTATCACCCAAGGCAACTTGAAAGGAGTCAGTGGCATAGCAGTGCAAGGCAGTTGTGAGGATGTGTCAGTTGTGGACAAGGTCTGGAGGTCCTCTGTATAAATGGCAGAGTTCTGAGACTGCCTCCCGGGTGAAACATGAGTGGCAAAGGCAAAGCTCTTCAGACAAGTAATTGTGGCATTGTGTGTATGCCTCCCTCCTTGGCTAGGCGCACAGCTGCTGAGCCCTTCTCTGATACAGATGTACCTGCATCTCTTCATGCCTGTAGAAGGTCTCCTCAACCTATGCTGTGCAGGACCTTGTTCCAGACAAAGGACATCTCCCCAGATACAGAAAAGAAGCAAAAATCACCAGAAAAATTAAAGTTTGCTTGAAAACATGAAAATAACTAACCCAAATATATCCAAGAAACCTTCTTCCCTGTCACTTGAAAAAAACAATGGATATTACAGCTTTAAGAAGTTTTATATTGAAACACAGTGTTAATATCATACTTGAGGAGATAACTGCCAGGAAATATGAAATAGGGATGCCCAGCCCTCATTAACAGTGTTCAAAGGTCCAGTAAGGCTGGTGTATTATAGCAACACAACACTTCTCTTCCTCCAGCCCTGCCCAGGTGGATCTTGTGCTGCCAATGCATAGGAGCAGGAAATCTCCCCTTACATTCTTGGACAGTTATCATCCAGATGATAGAGTTACCCTGTGGACATTTCCATGGAAACAAACAATGGACTAGGTTTTGGCCATCCAAACATATGTATGAAAGAACAACATAAATATATTGAGGTCAGACATACATATTGAATGAGTTGATGAGGCAACAGTTTGCTGAATATAACTGACAATTGAACATTTACCATCAAGTGCTCGTAACATCTCTAACAGTGACAAAGACTATCTGCATTGCCATCAGCCATGTGCACAGGCCATCCACACACTAACTTTGCCACAAAACAAAGGAAATTTTGCAAAGACATCCCAGAGAATGGATGATATGTTTTTTTTAAAACTATTTAAAACCAAACAGAACAAAAGACATTAAAAAATCATGATTTTTGTCACATCCACAAAGTAAAAATGAGAATAGTCCTATCAGTTGTCCGTTGTTCAGACAATAACTAGATTCAAAAGGAAACATAAAGATGAAAAAGATATTGCTCACCAAGTTTGCTTGTGCCATGTTATAGTTTGGAGTTAGTCTAAATCAGACAGATGGTGACCTTTCCAGAAGTGTGATTCTGCTGCCAAAATATTGTTGAAATCCACCCAGACACATGAATAATACCTGCCTCAAGTATTCAACATATCAGAGATTTATTTTAAAGTGTAAAGCTTGCCATGAAACACCCGAAATACTGAGATACACATTGGCCTGTAAACGCTGTACTCTTTACATTCACAGGCAAATATAATTAGGGGTCGGATGCACTATCATGGCTGACCTGGAAGTTCTGGAGTCCTGTTTTGCTGTGTCCATTAGTGCTCTGATTTAGAAACTGCTACAAAAACTGTTGAAGAATAGTGGGAAGATGTATGTATTTATCGCAACTCTGCAGGTTATAGGTAGAAACTGTGGAGCGACTTACAAAAGACCAACCCAGAGTTCCAAGTCTTTCCAATCTGCGACCCATCTCATCTACTTGATGTTGTTCTTAAATCAACTTTAAATACCTCAAGTATGATCAGAAGCACTGCTGGCTTTGTCCTTTAAGTAATTGTAAACAATTTTACAACACCAAGTTATAGTCCAGCAAATTTATTTTAAATTCACAAGCTTTCGGAGACTTCCTCCTTCCTCAGGTAAATGTTCAGGAGCTCCTTGAAGCCTACGCATTTATACATATAGAACAATACATGGTGTTTACAGACTGCCCCTGCAACTGCCCGTTGCCAAGGCAATCACCGTGTTCAGACAGAGAGGTGTCACCTGCAGAACCCCCGAATACACATTCAACAAAAAAACAAACAGGGAAAAAAAACAGAGAAAAAAAACAGAGAGAGGCAGAAACATCCGGAAGGCAGAGAAAGCCAGCAAATGACCCATTATATTAAAAACAGATAACATTTGTTCGCTGGTGGGGTAACGTGTAGCAAATGTTATCTGTTTTTAATATAATGGGTCATTTGCTGGCTTTCTCTGCCTTCCGGATGTTTCTGCCTCTCTCTGTTTTTTTTCTCTGTTTTTTTTCCCTGTTTGTTTTTTTGTTGAATGTGTATTCGGGGGTTCTGCAGGTGACACCTCTCTGTCTGAACACGGTGATTGCCTTGGCAACGGGCAGTTGCAGGGGCAGTCTGCAAACACCATGTATTGTTCTATATGTATAAATGCGTAGGCTTCAAGGAGCTCCTGAACATTTACCTGAGGAAGGAGGAAGTCTCCGAAAGCTTGTGAATTTAAAATAAATTTGCTGGACTATAACTTGGTGTTGTAAAATTGCTTACAATTGTCAACCCCAGTCCATCACCGGCATCTCCACATCCTTTAAGTAAGTACGTGAATTGAAACAAAAGTATTTCTCAGTCTTCTGTCAAATAGGAATGAGTCTAAGGGCCAGCTCAACTGTGAAACAAAGGCAAAGTATACAGTTATTGAAACAATTGATGTGCTTCTTAACAGAATTTTTCCTCACCAAAGAAGCAACTGGGAAGAAATGTGAAATCTTACATTATTATATGGTGGAAGAACATAGGAACATAGGAACAGGAGTAGGCCATTCAGCCCCTCGTGCCTGCTCCGCCATTTGATAAGATCATGGCTGATCTGTGATCTAGCTCCATATACCTGCCTTTGGCCCATGTCCCTTAATACCTTTGGTTGCCAAAAAGCTATCTATCTCAGATTTAAATTTCGCAATTGAGCTAGTATCAATTGCCGTTTGCGGAAGAGAGTTCCAAACTTCTACCACCCTTTGTGTGTAGAAATGTTTTCTAATCTCACTCCTGAAAGGTCTGGCTCTAATTTTTAGACTGTGGACTATAACCTGGTGTTGTAAGACTCCTTACATTTGTCCACCCCAGTCCGTCACCGGCATCTCCACAACCTAGAATCCCCAACCAGTGGAAATAGTTTCTCTCTATCCACCCTATCCGTTCCCCTTAATATCTTATAAACTTCAATCAGATTACCCCTTAATCTTCTAAACTCTAGAGAATACAACTCCAATTTGTGTAATCTCTCCTCGTAACTTAATCCTTGAAGTCCGGATATCATTCTAGTAAACCTACGCTGCACTCCCTCCAAGGCCAATATGTCCTTCCGAATGTGCGGTGCCCAGAACTGCTCACAGTACTCCAGGTGCGGTCTAACAAGAGTTTTGTATAGCTGCACCATAACTTCTGCCCCCTTGTACTCCAGTCCTCCAGCTATAAAGGCCAGCATTCCATTAGCCTTATTGATTATTTTCTGCACCTGTTCATGACACTTCAATGATCCATGTACCTGAACCTCTAAGTCCCTTTTGGACATCCACTGTTTTTAACTTTTTACCATTTAGAAAGTAACCTGTTCTATCCTTTTTTGATCCAAAGTGGATGACCTCACATTTGTCTACATTGAATTCCATCTGCCACAGTTTTGCCCATTCACCTAATCTATCAATATCCCTTTGTAATTTTATGTTTTCATCTACACTGCTTACAATGCCACCAATCTTTGTGTCATTGGCAAACTCTGATATGAGACTTTCTATGCCTTCATCTAAGTCGTTAATAAATATTGTGAATAATTGAGGCCCCAAGACAGATCCCTGCGGGACTCCACTAGTCACATCCTGCCAATGTGAATATTTAGCCATTATCTCTACACTCTGTCGCCTTTCGCTCAGCCAACTTCCTAACCAAGTCCGTACTTCTCCCTCGATTCCATGGGCTTCTAACTTAGCTAACAGTCTCTTATGTAGGACCTTATCAAATGCCTTCTGGAAGTCCATATAAATAACATCCATTGACATTCCCCTGTCCACTACTTTAGTCACCTCTTCAAAAAATTCAATCAGGTTTGTCAGGCACGACCTACCTTTCACAAATCCATGCTGGCTCTCCCTGATTAACTGAAAATTCTCGAGGTGTTCAGTCACCCTATCCTAAATTATAGACTCCAGCATTTTCCCCACAACAGATGTTAGGCTAACTGGTCTATAATTCCCCGGTTTCCCTCTCTCTCCTTTCTTAAAAAGCGGAGTGACATGTGCAATTTTCCAATCTAGAGGGACAGTTCCTGAATCTAGAGAACTTTGAAAGATTATAGTTAGGGCATCTGCAATCTGCTCACCTACTTCCTTTAAAACCCTGGGATGGAAACCATCTGGTCCTGGGGATTTGTCACTCTTTAGTGCTATTATTTTCTTCATTACTGTTGCTTTACTTATGTTAATTTTATCGAGTCCCTGTCCCCGATTCAAGAGGAACATAATTTACTGTGTACTATGAATTCTAAGTGGGAATGTAACTCCTGCTGGAAACAATGAAAAGATTGAAGCTTGAGAATACCCACACCATGAGACATTGGATATGGTTGTGGTTGATGCTAGATTCAGCTGGTGTGAGTTAACTAGTGGAAGACTTTTCTGAGTTTGGGCCTACTGCCTGTGCACTGTTGATCTGTTTGTCATTTAACAAGCAGCACAATGTAGAAGCTACCTTTTGAGTTATTTTGGCCACTAAGCATGATAAAATGGCAGGCACAGTCTCACAAAATCTGCCATTGCTTTTTCAGTTAGATGAATTATTGTTCTGATGTTCAGTATGAATCATTGCCTTATATAGACAATCCTCTTCAAACTTTGAAACTACTGAGGAGGAATTCCTCAGTTCACTCTTTGTAACAATATCGTTCTAATGTTCTCTGTACACGTTCACAATTTCACTACACAAAGTGAACAAAGGAAATCTTCCCGATACAAATTTACTTTTCACCGTTATAATGCCTCTGGTGTGATGTATAGTTTTCTTTGTATCTTACTGAGCCCATCCCTGCAAACAAGGATCTTCAAATTCATCAAATCTGGCAGGGAAAGCAACAGCAGTAGCCTGAATTGTCAGACTGTTTTTTTGTTGCCACTTAACCTTGCCAGTGTCAAGTGGCAATGTTGAAAGGTCATTTTCAGAGATGAAAATCATTACATGTCATAAAGAGAGGGCAAATGTATTCAAGGAACCACTGAAAATGTACACTGTGATTTATTACAGCAAATTCAATTTATGAAGAATGACTACTTTTAAATGAGATATATATTTCTACTGTTTCACTCTTTTACAATAGGTTTATCAATATTACATCTATGTGTGGTAGTTTTTTAAACCCAGATTTATGCCAATTTTGACCTTTTTAAATAAATACTGAATTTGGTGAAACCAAAAATTTAATAAAAACTAAATGCTGAAAGCGATAAAAAAACAAATTCTGGAAAACCTACTTCGGGTTTCCTGGACAATCTCAGACTGGAGGTGGTTTGTCTGTAAAGATGAGTTTAATTTCAGCAATTTTCACTGAGGTTGTCTAGATAATGGTCGGTACCTTGCTAGTATTTTTTTCAATTATCTGTTCCAAATTTCATTTTGCCAATTTCTTCATATTGCTACTGTGTTTTTAGGAATCTGATAGACTTGTGTATATTTTTGAACAATATGTGCCCCTGCTTTGGTCCATTCCTGTGGTTCTGAAAGGTGGCTTGCGATCCAAATAATGATCCTTTCTGTTTTCAGAATTCCTTCACTGGATTATAAGGTCAACTCTGCTAAAACATGGTTTGCAGATGCCGTTTTACATGCTTACTGTTCTCAGCATGATAAGCAACAAGGTCGACTTTGGTTGCTGTGTGTTGGCAACTATCTTAAACATAATGGGAAGTTTTCCTTTGTTTGGTATTTCTAGTAAAATGTTAACTTCATTGCAACAAAAAAAAACACGTTTACAATTTTGCTAGAAATAGGTATCAGAGAAAATTGCCCCACTGTGCTCATAAAGTCACTAGCATTGGCAACCAGAGCAAATAATAAGCCATTATTTACATAGATTATTTGCATGAGCATATGACCAAATTGTCAATAATGTTAGTGAATGACTTAAATTTCCACTGGAGCAGACAGTAATAAGGGCACAGAATTTCTTCGATGTTGCACCTTTAAAAAAAAAGGTGCAACATCCACCACTGGCATCTAGAGACAGAGATACATGTGCATTTCCTGGGTATGCTCATTTGCATATCCATTGATGCAAGCACTGGTGTCAAACTGGTGAAAGCAACCGAACCAGAAGGAAACTTCTGTGCAGCCAGTTAAATGCACTCTTCATTCTGTGCACATTGGCAGAACACTGGGATACAAGCAGGTAAGACAGGAGCACTGCTTGGGCCCTTTCATTTCTCCCTCTTGTTTTCTGATGTGGAGATGCCGGTGATGGACTGGGGTTGACAATTGTAAACAATTTTACAACACCAAGTTATAGTCCAGCAATTTTATTTTAAATTCACAAGCTTTCGGAGGCTTCCTCCTTCGTCAGGTGAACGTTTTCTAGCACTTATTCTATCCCCATCACGTTTTTCATTTAAGATTTAGTTATATTTTATCACAGTGATCTATTTACCTTCATATAGACAGTAATTAGCAGTACAGAGAACAAGTTTGCTTACTGTCTTGGCCGCCTATAGTTAATCTGGCAAAAACTGTTCAGTTTACAGCATGGTAAAAATAGCCTTATCCTAACACATTTTTATTACACTTGTACAGAATTAGGAATACTGAAGCAGGGCATGGCAGCAAGCCAGAGGAAAAGAATGCACAACTTCACTCATTTAGACCTCCAACTCCTCCTGGGGGCATTGAAGGCAGGATGAACAGACTCCTGGATGTGGGTGCCACCAAGTCACCCAGAATTATCACTTATGCCACCTGGAGGAAGGTGGCACTAGTACTGACTGCCAACTCACTCAACCCCAGGATTGTAGAACTATGCCACAAGAAGTTCCACATCCTTAGCAGGGCAGGCAAGGTACTGCACACCTCTCCCTTTAGTTCCTTGCCAACCCTAGGCACCAGCACACTCTTCACCTCCTTAAAGCAACATTTCCACTGATAACCCTACTCAATGCTCTCTGGTTCAGAGTGCTTCCAACTCTCGATCCTGACGATAGTTACACAGCTCCTCTAGTACATAACAACTACCTAGCACAACCCCAAAACCCCTTCCTCCTTTACACAACCTGCTCGATTTTCGTTCCATTGATTTCAGTGGAATGAAAATTGGACAAGTTCTATAAGGGGCGGGCAATCCGCTCTGCTAGGTTTCTACCCAGATGGCGAAGTTGGAAATTACCCTGGCACTATTTACAACATTCATATGTGAAAATGATACCACGAAACAGGCTAATTTGCTCACTGTGAGTGGTCAGAACCAAAGTTACAAGGTTTTCTAGGCCGTAGTTTACTTTACTTGGTTGGGGTCATTAATTGGTTGAGTTCACTCTGTGGACCCACACAGTATGCAGAAGGGGAATACGTTTTATAGTAGTGATTAAAAGAAATAGGTTAGCTGAGAACTTGTGGGTGTGACTGATACGGGCCAATCAAACCAGAAGAGCAACACCCAAATAAATCCTGCTGAGGTTTTCAATCACATAAGATGGACAATAGTAACCCACGTGCAGTGATATTGTATTTAAAAACTTCTGTGGATATTTCATGTCTATTATCAAAAAAAAATCATAGAGCATTTGAAAAAGAAAAGCATATTTGTGGAAGTTACAGTTGTTTTCTTGGCTGGAGGCAGTAAGTGATCCTGCATGGTATGCTTCTCTCAATCTTCTATATACTATAGAATAAAATATACAGCAGTAAGTTTCTGGATTGTACCACATATAAGGCTTCAAGAAGTTCCTCTGAATACCTCAATATGTTATCTATATGTAATGCTTGTATATATTATTACCATTGTACATAGAGTATTATGATGGATGCATGAAACGCAATGAATTTGCATCATGTACTTATGTGAAGTGATCCATTTTATGTGCCTATTATTGTAATAAAGATGAAGGTACAGTGTTAGATATTACAGAACACTAATCATAAACTCTTGAATCACAATGTGCAAGGTGCTGCAATTAAATGGTTAAAGGCTAAATTTATTGTCAGCAGTGGGAATGATTGATGTATATGTCATGTTGTCTGTTTTGCCAGACAACTGCGAGGGTGTGCTCACATAATGGAATAAAGTGAATTTGGAACAACACGTCTTTCCAATCCACAGTAAGGGGTGATGATGACATACTTGAGGGTTGGTGCATTTGCAATGCTAATAAGATTTCATTGCACATAAAAAAAAATAGAAATCTTGCAGGCCTCATGTTAAGCACATCAGGCAATAAAAAGGCTGAACAGAAACAAGTAGTCATCTCCTCAGGCAAATGAAAAACTGCACTTCTGCTGAGGCGTGTATTTGAAAACTTAATGATGCAGATCAGAGATTCAATAAGATCAGATCTAAGGCACCACTACATTTCTGTGGTATTTTTTTATCCCATCAAAGAGTCAAAATATTGGCTGCAGATGTCAACAACCTTAGGGTTTACCATCATCAACACTAATAACTGCTTCCTCCATCAATGATTACTTGTAAATCACATCCATTTTGACACTGAAGGGCTATAGGAATCCCCAGCGACCCATTCAGCTATCTATCATGACGGGTTGTTAATATGATGGAAGGAAGAGATGGGATTACAAATTGCCTGCGGATGGTGTATACCAGGCCTCATTAAATTTTAAGCACTTTATGAATTTAATCTTCACATCTGAAAGATAAATACATCCAAGTCATGTATGATTAATAACAGCTGGGATTCAATTAAGGCAGAGATTCTATTAAAAACACAATAATGATAGCAAATAAAGTATCAAGAAAGATGAGAAAGGGCCAAGTGTGTCATTAGTCAAATCATTACAGTAAGGACCATGGTCACTCAGGCAACATCTGTCCATATAAACCCCTGCTTACAACAAGAGAAATGTGAAATAGGTTAAAAAAAAATGTTTTCAAACATCTCATTTAAATGAATAGGCGTTTACAGATATATGAAGGCGACTGGTGAAAAGGGAATGCCTCGTGTCAAATATCCTACGGTTTCACAAAATACTGGAAGTTGAGAACAATGTGTGACGTAAACAGAATTTATGAAAAAATATTCCATTCAATATTTTAGTTCTGGATGCTTTCACCGCCAGAGGTGGGTCAGGGATGGAATGCCACCTGCCATTCTGAGCCCACCATGACCCGACCTATTTGCTTGGGTTCATTAAACATGGAGGGCAGGCTCCTGGCGGGCTTCCAATCCATATAGTGGGAGCTCACTGCCGCCAAACAGGGAAATTTGATGCTGCTGGAGCTGGACAACCTTCCAGAAGAAGGAGGAGCCACAATTAAAGGGGGCAGAAGTGCCCTGAAGAGTTTATTAATAATTTTTACAAAAGGATCTCAATGACCCATGGTCATATTTGCAGAGGGGGTAGAAGTGGGGAAGAGATGGCCACTAACTAGCCCTTTCCCTTTATCAGTTCCCATTGCTGCCCCAGCAAGTGCTGCCACCTCTGTACAGGTCCCACCTGGGGTCATTAATACTGTGGCCAGAAGGCAGGGAAATCAAAGTTTTCCCAAGCCCCGTCTGGCATCATTTAAATGTGGTAACCAAAATCCCCACCGAGGGTGGGAGAAGTTGTGAGGTGCCGTTCTTGGGTGCGGATGCAACGTGCGCCTCTCTGTGCCATTTACCCTGCTGCTCTAGTGCTATCTCATCCAATTTCAGGCAATATAGCCGACTGAAATCTAGCCCATTCACAGCTGTACCATTCACAGTCTTATGAGGTTCATTTTTCATAAGCCACTGTTTCCTGTCAAATGGCTTAGATTTATATCACTCTGATCCTCAACCTTAAAGTAAAGTACAAATGTCCTGCTGCAATACACAACAAGGCCAGTAGGTTTTCTTTAAAGCAGAATTTGAGAAAAGTAACAATTCCTGTTTTAATTAAAAATAGATGATTGACTGTCCTTTGTCTGTAATTAAAGACCCCCTAATTTAATCGCATTTTCAGAAATCATGGGGGTGATTTTGGTCTCTCTTCTGCCCCATTTTCCAGCAACACCAAAATCACAACTAAAATGTTACCGCCATCATCTCGTGAGACCTGTTCACTGCCATTTTTGAGCTGGCCTCGAGATAGGCGGCCAGCGGTCCTGCTGGATACAGATGGGCACCTCATTAGGCCAACACAAATCGGGGTCCAATTTCAAAATATTTAAGCGCCATCTAAACTAACGACCACACTGTCAACTCACAGAGCCTGCCACAAGGGCCTCTGCTAATCTTCAAGGACACCATTTAAAGTGACAATGCCCTCCAGCTCTCATCATCATGGCACGCATGCACTTAAAGGGCAAATGTCTATGCCACCCACATGCCTTCAAGGTGTCCCAAAATGCTTCACAGCTAATGAAGTAATTTTTGAAGTATAGTCACTGCTGTAATGGCCGGCCTTCCATCTTCCACCCTCCATAAACTTGAATTCATCCAAAACTCCGTTGCCCGTATCCTAACTCACACCAAGTCCCATTCACCCATCACTCCTGTGCTCGCTGACCTACAACGGCTCCTGGTCCGACAACGCCTCAGTTTTAAAATTCTCTTCCTTGTTTCCAAGTCCCTCCACAGCCTCACCCCTCCCTATCTCTGTAACCTCCTCCAGCCCTACAACCTTTCGTGATCGCTGCGCTCCTCCAATACTTGCCTTTTACGCACCCCCAATTTTAATCGCTCCACCATTGGTGGCCGTAAGCTCTGGAATTCCCTCCCTAAATCTCTCTGCCTCTCTACCTCTCTTTCCTTCTTTAAGATGCTCCTTAAAACCTACCTCTTTGACCAAGCTTTTGGTCACCTGTCCTAACATCTCCTTATGTGGCTCAGTGTCAAATTTTGTTTGATAATCGCCCCTGTGAAGCGCCTTGGGATGTTTTACTATGTTAAAGGTGCTCTATAAATGCAAGTTGTTGTTGTTGTGAAACATTTAACATTCTCTTCTCTCCCTCCAAAGGAGAAGTTGGCCCATAATCATCAAATAAGACATGGAGGAGGAGCGCCATCACTCAAAACTCTGCAGAAAGAGAATGCCTTAGATACCATAGACAGACAGACAGGTGAGGCTGTGGGATGGGAAGGTTGAAGGTGAGGTAGTAACAGAAAGTTGGTAAAGTTGTGAAATGCTTAACATAAGTAGTCTCAGCTTCGTATGCTTTCTGGAATATTGCAATGTCGTTATACACAGCAACTATTTCTTTAGGGGCAAATGTCAGTATGTGCACAGCCAAATGAGCTTTGTATGACTTGCAGGAATAGACCAGACACTCAGATGACCAACCAGGCATATTCAGATCCACAATTCCTGCCACTTCTTCACGAACTCCATCATGGCAAGTACTAGTCCAGAAACAGCCTATCAGGAGGAAGAAGCTAGTGAGTCAGAAGGGCTGTCACCAGGAGAGGCACTGAACATCAGTGAGAATAAGGACCTGAGAGTGGAAGAGAAAGAGAGTGCCATTTCTCCACAGGAAGTGGAGAAACACTGCCCTTGGCTGAGGAGCCAAGGGACCCAGATCTCAGAGGCACAGCCTTAAAAAGAGCTACAATAGGGGGGAAATAACAGTGCTGCCATAGATGCTTTGAACAGGACGCTTTCACCGGACTTCCAAGATCTGGTAAGTCTGTGTTGACACCAACCAGTGGCGCCTCTGAGCCTGCGCCCAGCACCAGTAGACTGCAAGGAGTGGGTGCACAGGATGGAGTGGACGTGGGTCAGGGCACGTCCTCAGAGAAAGAAGGGCACAACTGGTAACTGATGAGCGACATTAAGCCTGCTGTCTTAAGGCCCCCTCCAATGCCTACACACGAAGGAGCTTCAGACATGGGCCCAGCGCCCCATGCCACTGCAACAGAAAGGCTGTAAGAAGCTGGTCCATCCGGGACAGCTGCTTCCTTGAGATGACAATCACCTCAGGTCCCTAAGGCTCCAGAGGAACCATTCCAGCTATCCACTGCTCAACCTCATCTCACTCAGGGAGCACGTTGTAGGAGTAGTAGATTACAGGCATGAGTAAGTAAGTTAGCTAGCACAAAGGATCAGCAAGGTGTTCAGAAGCAGTTGTAGATAGGGTGATTGAAATTTTTGGCACTTTTTGGTGAATGTTGTTCTGTAAACTTAGGCACATACAGCTCAGTTCTGAGTTTGTTTCTGCACATACTTCCACTTTCTGGTGGCTTGGAAGACTCAGGGGAAATGTAGACTTCTGACTTGTGAAGAAACTTGGCAGAAGTCTTTAACAGTGAAAACCTATGTGAGGGTGTAGGGGAGAACGGACAGGTGTGAAATGACATTTGGTGAGTCAACCTTTATTGAAAATACTGGGTTTATCAGTTGTGCCTTCCTTTCTCTCACTGCTGGCTGTCCTTCTCTTCCTGTGCATCCTCCTTCTAGATTCATAGAAAGGTTACAGCATGGAAGGAGGCCATTCGGCCCATCAAGTCCATGCCAGCTCTATGCACGAGCAATCCAGCTAGCCCCACTCCCCCGCCCTATTCCCCTACCCTGCAAATTTTTTCCTTTCAAGTACTTATCCCATTCCCTTTTGAAGGCCATGATTGAATCTGCCTCCACCACCCCCTCGGGCAGTGCATTCCAGATCCTAACCACTCGCTGTGATAAAAAGGTTTTTCCTCATGTCACCTTTGGTTCTTTTGCCAATCACCTTAAATCTATGTCCTCTGGTTCTTGATCCTTCTGCCAATGGGAAGTTTCTCTCTATCTACTCTGTCTAGACCCTTCATGATTTTGAATACTTCTATCAAATCTCCACTCAACCTTCTCTGTTCCAAGGAGAAAATCCGAGCCTATCCACGTAACTAAAGTCCTTCATCCCTGGAATCACTAGTAAATCTCTTCTGCACGCTCTCTAAGGCCTTTACATCTTTTCTAAAGTGCGGTACCCGGAACTGGACACAATACTCCAGCTGTGGCCAAACCAGTGTTCTATAAAGGTTCATCATGACTTCCTTGCTTTTGTACTCTATGCTTCTATTTATAAAGCCCGAGATCCCGTATGCTTTTTTAACTGCTTTCTCAACCTGCCCTGCCACCTTCAACGATTTGTCTACATATACCCCCAGATCTCCCTGTTCCTGTACCCCTTTTAGAATTGTGCCCTTAAGTTTATATTGCCTCTCCTCATTCTTCCTACCGAAATGTATCACCTCACATTTATCTGCGTTAAATTTCATCTGCCATGTGTCCGCCCATGCCACCAGCCTGTCCATATCCTCTTGAAGTCTATCACTATCCTCCTCGCTGTTCACTACACTTCCAAGTTTTGTGTCATCTGCAAATTTGGAAATTGTGCCCTGTACACCCAAGTCCAAGTCATTAATATATATCAAGAAAAGTCCTAGTATCGACCCCTGGAGAACACCACTGTACACCTCCCTCCAGGAAAAACAACTGTTCACCACTACTCTCTGTTTCCTGTTACTTAGTCAATTCTGTATCAATGCTGCTACTGCCCCTTTTATTCCATGGACTTCAATCTTGATGACAAGCCTATTATGCGACACTTTATCAAATGGCTGGGTGTAACATTTGCAATTCTCCAGTCCTCTGGCACCACTCCCGGGTATCTAAGGATGTTTGGAAGATTATGGCCAGTACCTCCACAATTTCCCCCCTTACTTCCCTCAACAACCTAGGATGCATCCCATCCAGACTGGGTGACGTAACTACTTTAAGTACAGCTTGCCTTTCTAGTACCTGCTTTTTATCAATTTTTAGCCCATCCAGTATCTCAACTGCATCTTCCTTTACTGTGACTCTGGCAGCATCTTCTTCCTTGGTAAAGACAGATGCAAAGTTCTCATTTAGCACCTCAGCCAAGCCCTCTGCCTCCATGAGCAGATCTCCTTTTTGGTCCCTAATTGGCCCCACCCCTCCTCTTACTACCCGTTTATTGTTTACATGCCTCATGAGAGAAGGAAGGTACTCCGACCCCTTCTTCATCAGCATCACTTTTAGGTTCCAGAAGCAGCAAGTCTTTCTTCATTGTGATATTACATAGAATGGAGCAAGCTGCAACAATTCTCAAAACTCTGGCTGGGGTATATTGCAGGGCTCTCTCAGATTTATCTAGGCACCTAAAAGAGACTGAGAATTCCTATAGCCTGTTCTGTGACATTTCTTGTATTGGCATGGGCCTCATTATGTCTGCTGTCCCCCTCTGTCTGCGGAAGCCTTACTGGAGTCATAAGCCATGACTGCAGGGGTTAGCCCTGATACCTGGCTCTGAGTCATGAGTGCTGGTATGGTGGATTGTTGCATGATGTAAGAGTCCTGGCAGCTTTCTGGGTATTTGGCATCAACCTGCAGGATAAGGGGATTGGCATTGAACATTAGCTGAACACTAATAAAACAAAAGCCTTTCCTGTTTATAAAATTGCGGGGACTGTCATACGGAGCTTTGAGTGGCACATGTATTCTGTCAATTGCTCCTTGCACCTGTGGGAACCTTGGCAGGCTATAGAACTGGATAGCTCTCTTTGTTTGTCTGCTTCCATTAGGCAGGATATGAAATGTACAGCCCTCCTGAATAGAGCATCCATTTAACCTACCCTCATATCTTGCCATGCATGTTTGCCTTTTAAAACTGAACTCCCCTTTCCAAGTTACTTACAGGTCCTTTTATTTCCCTTCAAACTTTGAATGGCAACAGCCACATAAGATAAAAATTTCGGGACTTGCAGCCATTTCATATTGATGCATTCTTTTTAGAGGAGAAATTAGCACACATCACTACAGAACAACAGTCTACAGGTGGAAAACTTCTATATTTATGACCAGCCATCAATGTCTTAGACTCCTGGGTGGGTAGTGAAAATCCTTGATTTTCATAGCACGACCGCAACCCGGCTCCAATGCGCCAACTTCCGGGTTTAACGTGGGCACGATTGAATGCGCCCGCAGAGCCGAAACCTGGAAGTCATGTCCCAAAGTATTGCCGGCGGGCGGGAAGTTAGGGCATCAATTAAGATCATTGAGGTAAGTATTTTTTAAATTGATTCTTAAACATCAACAAATTTAACGTCTGCTGCACGGGTTTCCTGGGGCTTCTGAATCTCGCCAGTGAGACAGAGGCAAGATTCAGCCAAAGTTGATTTGGGCTTTTAAAGCTGTGATTGACCCATCTCAATAAAAGGTCAGGTATTGCAGCTGGTCTCTCAGTTTTCTCAGGCAAACGTTTGGCTGAGAGTTCTTGTGTTGAAACTGAGAGTTCTTTGCTGAGAGTGAATGTTCTTTGTGAGTCATCTTTAGCAAAACCTTGGAGCCTCTCAAACTGACGTGATCAGGATGGGGGTGCAGTGGATGTATTGCAGAGGACATCTGAGGAGGAGGAAAATGATCATCCACGGCAGCCATGTTGTGCTGTGTTGGGATCTGCAGGTATACAAGAGAGAGGTGCACAACAAAGATCTGGAGAGTGGCAGAAAGGGGACCAATAGAGGGGATGAGTTCGCAGGAGGCACTAACCACGTGAGAGGGTATACAGGCAGAGGCTGAGCTTCCTGGACCTCTCCGAGGAGCAGTGCCTACACAGGCTCAGATTGAGTCGGCAGGTGGTCGCAGACATCTGTAGCCTCCTTCAGGAAGAGCTGCTCCCCGCTGGACCTGATGGCCATGCATTGCCTGTTGCAGTAAAAGTAACCACTGCCCTCAATTTCAGACAGAGACTGGAGAATTTATAATAGGGAATAAGGAAATGGCAGAGAAATTAAACAAATACTTTGTGTCTGTCTTCATGGAAGAAGACACAAAAAACCTCCCAGAAATACTAGAGAACCAAGGGTCTGGTGAGAATGAGGAACTGAAAGAAATTAGTATTAGTAAAAAAAATAGTACTAGAGAAATTAATGGGGCTGAAAGTCGATAAATCCCAAAGACCTGATGATCTACATCCTAGGGTTTTAAAAGAGGTGATGATAGAGATAGTGGATGCATTGGTTGTCATCTTCCAAAATTCTATAGATTCTGGAATGGTTCCTGCAGATTGGAGGGTGGCAAATGTAATCCCACTATTTAAGAAAGGAGGATGAGAGAAAACAGGGAACTACAGACCTGTTAGCCTGACATCAGTAGTAGGGAAAATGCTAGAATCTATTGTAAAGGATGTGATTACAGGACACTTAGAAAATAATAATAGCATTTGGCAGAGTCAACATGGATTTATGAAAGTGAAATCATGTTTGACAAACCTATTGGAGTTCTTCGTGGATGTAACTAGTAGAATTGATAAAGGGGAACCAGTGAATGTGATGTATTTGGATTTTCAGAAGGCTTTCGATAAGGTCCCACACAGGAGGTTGGTGAACAGAGTTAGAGCATAAGGAATTGGGGGTAATATACTGGCATGGATTGAGAATTGGTTAACAGACAGGAAACAGAGAGTAGGAATAAACAAGTCTTTTTCAGGTTGGCAGACTGTGACTTGTGGGGTACTGATCAGCGTTCCTTTCTAGGCCTTGCACGTGGAATCAATGCAATTCACACTTTCCACCATCAGGGGGAGCTCCATCTCTTGAAGAGAGGATGTTTCTTAGAAATCTCTTAAAGGTAGCTGGTCCTTGTTATTTGCTGAAAATAACAGTCCACTGTCTGCACGGAGTCTGCACACAGATCAGACATCGCACACGTAAAACACAGATGCAGGTCCCATCCCTATGTTTACACACTGATGAGTTATGTTAAAACATTGAATAAAGGTTGCGCACTACTAAATCCCACATCCTCCAGTCTGCACACCAGACCTCACCAATCTGCTGATCTGAGTTGATACCAGGCCTGCGAGAGTGCATGCACCAAGGTTCTCTGCTGATGCACTAGAGACCTTGGGTTCAAGAAGTGGACAGAAGGAGGGACATCCTAGATCCGCAGGCGGTGCAAGAGGCCCTCCAGAGATATACTCAAAAGGCAGTAGGAGGCAGCAGGGAATGAAGTCAATGCCAGGCGCACAGCATCATGAACATGGATTCAGTGCAGGAAGACGTTCAATGCTTTTACATGAGTGGTCAAGGTGAGTGAGGTCAACTGTCAAGTGGCGTCTCCTACCAACTGCACCACACACTACACCCCCCATCACCCACATACCAACAAACTCTTTCCATCAGTACTCAATTCTTCCAATCAGATGCTTTCTCTCGCCCTTACACATTACCACTGTTTCAAGCCGCCCACCCACAACTCACAGGTCACACACAATGGCAGCTATTCAACCATGACAGGCACGTCACCCAGGCACACGTCCTGCTTTCTTGCCGGAGAAGGTGGCACATATCAGGAGGCTGCAAGTGGCAGTGGCATTTAGCCCCTCGAGCCTGTTCCACCATTCAATGAGATCATGGTGGACCTGTGACCTCACTCCATATACCCGCCTTAGCCCCATAGCCCTTAATACCCTTGATTCACAGAAATCTATCAATCTCAGATTTAACATTCACAAGTGAACTAGCATCAACTGCCGTCTGTAGGAGCGTTCCAAACGTCTCCCACCCATTGTGTGTAGAAGCATTTCCTAACTTCACTCCTGCACGTCCTGGCTCTAAATGTTAGGCTATGTCCTCGCGTCCTAGTATTCAAGTCTAGGAGATCTCCAAGAACAGTTACAAATCTCTCGGCAGCCAGAGGCAATAATCCAGCCACTAACCTGTAAATCCTGCATGGTCCCTTTAAATAGCGCCGGTTGGGGCGGGGTGGGGGGGGTCACTCCAGGCACTCTAAGATACGTTCAGATGGTCGGGGTAAGATTGTGCGTTAAGTTGAGTGTTAAGTCCCAAAATGCTGTGTATCACTTTAAATCAGCGTTGCACGCTGATTGAAGCCATTTTCTCCCTACTTTACATGATTCCAGCGTTCTTTATCTATGCCTGCAAACTCCTTTACCAAGATGGCGTCTGGCGCACGTCACGCAGGAAACGTGCGTGTGCATCCAAGATGCCATCTTGGATGTCGGAGAGGCCGTGTAGCGCCAAAACAACAGGCACAACACAGCCCAATTTAGCACCCAAGATGTCTTACTGCAATTATACAGGGCCTTGGTGAGACCGCACCTGGAGTATTGTGTACAATTTTGGTCTCCTTACCTAAGAAAGGATATACTTGCCATAGAGGGAGTGCAACGAAGGTTCACCAGACTGATTCCTGGGATGGCGGGATTGTCATATGAGGAGAGATTGAGTAGACTAGGCCTGTATTCTCTAGAGTTTAAAAGAATGAGAGGTGATCTCATTGAAACATACAAAATTCTTACAGGGCTCGACAGGATAGATGTAAGGAGGATGTTTCACCTGGCTGGGGAGTCTAGAACCAGGGATCACAGTCTCAGAATAAGGGGTAGGACTGAGATGAGGAGAAGTTTCTTCACTCAGAGGGTGGTGAATCTTTGGAATTCTCTACCCCAGAGGGCTGTGGAGGCTCAGTCATTGGGTACGTTCAAAACAGAGATCAATAGATTTCTAGATAGTAAAGGCATCAAGGGATATGGGGATAGTGCAGGAAAATGGCGTTGAGGTAGAAGATCAGCCATTATCTTGTTGAATGGCAGAGCAGGCTCGAGGGGCCGGATGGCCTACTCCTGCTCCTACTTCTTATGTTCTTAGCCTCTGGATCCTTCCCGGGCACCACCGGTGACTTTTCCAGGGTGCGTCAGTCATCTGCACATAAGTCTACAAGGCAGGTGATGAATGGGTTGTTTGCCAAGGCATCCTACTATGTGAACTTTCCCTTTGACGACAACAGCCAGAATGCGCGGACAGTGGATTTCACTTCCCTTGCTGGCTTCTCATGGGTGCAGGGCGCAATTGATTGCACACACATGGCAATCTGAGGACCACCACATGAGCCAGGAGTCTTCATAAACTGAAAGGGCTATCACTCCATCAATGCACAGCTGGTGTGCGACCACAAGAAGCGATTTATGCAGGTATGCGCCAGATTCCCTGGTAGCTGTCATGATGCGTTCATTCTGTGTCAGTCCAACATTCCTGACCACCTCCAAACAGGAGACTGACTTATGGGCTGGCTCATTGGAGACAAGGGATACCCCCTGCAAACTTGGCTCATGACACGTATGAGGAACCCCACCAATGAGGCACAAGGTCGTTACAACCAGAGTCACATCACCACCAGATGTGTCACTGAGCAAGCCATGGGCATGTTAAAGATACGCTTCAGGTGCCTGGATAGGTCTGGAAGCGCCCTTCAATACTCGCCAGTGAGGGTCTCCAGAATAATCGTGGTGTGCTGCCTCCTGTATAACATAGCGCAGCAGAGAGATTTAGAGATGGAGGAGGATGAAGGTGTTCGTCAATCATCCTCTGTTGGCGACAAAATTGAAGAACAGGAAGAGGATGATGAGGAGGAGGAGGAGGAATATGATGATGATGCACCCATCGCTGGACCAGCCGCGGAAATTGCTGCCCAGGATGCCAGCAATGCCCTCATCTCTCACAGGTTCTCTTAATATCGGTGGCAAAAGAGAGACATTGAGATACTTAGGCCTGTTGGCACAATCGCCACCACCACCAACCCCCTCCCCCCCAACCTTTGCATAAAACAGTCCTTCAAGCATGCATACCCATTTCACATCTGGCCAATGGGTATCGTTATGTATTGGCATTCATCATGAATGAAAGGGCGACTTAATACTCAGGACGCAATAATGGCCAAGATGTGGAAGTGGTGCTAATCAATACATTTAAGTACCAATATATAAAAAGGAAACTCAACAACATAACATTTCTTCAAACACCCTTGTGCATACCCTTAGTGAACTACAATTGCTTGAATTTATGCTTCCTACCACTTCCAATATGTCCTTCCGAAGGTGCAGTGCCCAGAACTGGTCACAGTACTCCAGGTGCGGTCTAACCAGGGTTTTGTATAGCTGCAGCATAACTTCTGCCCCCTTGTACTCTAGTCATCTCAGTCTTAAATGGCCGACCCCTTATTCTGAGACTATGTCCTCTAGTTCTAGACTCTCCAGCCAGGGGAAACAGCCTCTCAGCATCTAGGAAACAACCTCTCAGCATGGTACATTTTCCTGTACCTTGCAAAGGTTCAGCTGTACCTCAATCATTCTCATTCTCAACGATGGTCCCTAGGGTTCAGCATCTGTGTCCAGCTGAGCATAGCTTGGAGCGAAGTGTACCCTCCAACGCGGACTCTCCACAGCTGCCCCTGCCACCAGTGTCTGCTCGTGCTCACTTGTGAGTTGTGAATCACCAGATGGCCACCCAACTAACAGGCTGGCATGACCCACCGAAGTGCGAGTATCTGCGCTGGTGCATGGTTGTATGTCCTGTGACAGTCCACTCTCAGAAGGAATGAGGTCCTGTGAGGAATCGATGTCCTCCCTCTCCGCACATTCTTCCTCTATGTGTGAAGTCCCTGAAGGACAACAGAAAGTGATATGAACTAGTCATGGCAAAGTAACAATCTTGCCAATCACCATAGTCAAGTTTCTCATAGTTCAGTCGTTGATGAAAATCATGTGTGTGAAAGATGTTTACATTCTGTCACCAGGCATATGTGGGTTCCCAGTTTCTCTATCTCCGATGGATATGGACGCAGATGTCCCACATATCTCCATGGTCTCCTCCTCTGCATCTGTCAGCTGGACTGTTTGTGGAGGGCCACCTCCAGTCCTCACCCTCTCCCTTGCATTTTGCGCTCTCTTCTCCAACAAGGGGTGAAAGAACAGATGTGTGAGTGACTGAAGGTGATATATTCACCCGATGGATGCAGTGCATTGGGTGAAGGTGACTATCAGATAGGTGCATCACATTGCACAAGGATTGGAGTGAGTAGCTGTGGTGGGTGCATAAATGGAGAGGTGAGGAATGCATAGAAAGTGAAGGTTAGTTGATGCTGAAACTTAAATGGGTGTGAGGAGTGATGTGATGGAGTAGGCTTGCCGAGACAGAGTGAGAGGGGAGTTGTACACCACAGGATGTGGGCAAATCAGCAACTGGACTGATTAGGTCATTAAAGCTCTTCCTGCACTGCAGCCAAGACCTGGGCACCGTGCTCCAGCTGCTCACTCCTCAGCCAACTCCAGCCACGCCATCTTGGTGGCAGAACCAGGTTTCTTCCTCCCATCGCTTGGGTAAATGACCTCTCTCCTGGTTCTCACTGCACCCAGCATCTGTGAATCTGCGTGCTGCCTTTGCTCTCTTGGAATCCATGGCTTCACTTTCTCCTTTCTCCTCCAAAATCCTTTATTGCATTGGCCCTTTAAATAGTGGACTTCAGATCGCGTCATGCAGGTGCGCAGTACATCCGCTGCACAGCTTGGAGACGCGAAATCTGGAAGCAAAAAGCCTTCAATTAAGTTACGATCGCAGATTCAGACGGCTCACTTCACTTTCGGATTTCCCACCTGAAAATCTAACCCTCTCCGCTCTCTTCCGGGTTCAAGTAATAATTATGCCCCTGGTCCTTAGATGGCACTTAGGCAGTGTTGTAAAAGACCTTAGGAAAAGTAAACATGGTACCAGAGGTGTGCACACTGAAAAGTCCTTGTAAATCTTATTAGTGAGTTTTTTCATTTATTGGAAGGGCTAATATTGTACATTTGTGATTTTCTGAAGACATTAAACAAAGCTATTACCCTTTGCAGTGACTGTAATATGTTGGCTTTGAGATTTCCAATCACTGGTACATACAGGGAGGAATGAGGGGACTTTACGTACAGGCTGGTTGGTCAAGATAGAGCTTCTCTATGAAGGGAAATGTGCTTCGACAAACAGTCACTTATGCTGCAGTGACGATGTCTCGAATAAGCTTCGATCACAGTTTTCTTGTTTCTTTTGCTGTTGCTTCAGCTGCTTCCTCATCCTGTGGCTGATATTCAGCCCCATCGTGTCACCATCTGCCTCTCACCCCTTTTTCCCTGGCATGGCAATCTCTCAGCCTTTTTGGATAGTGAAGTTGTAGAGAACTAAACAAGTTACCACAATTTGTGATACCATGCTAGGAACAGACTGAAGGCACCTGCTGACCTATCCAGGCATCTGAATCTTACTTTCAGAGTGTCTATTGAGTGCTCGACCTGAATTCTTGCACTTATGAAAGAATCGTTATAGTTTTCATCAATCATTGGTTGCCCTGAGCAGTGGTGTCATGAGCCATGTCAGGAGAGGGTAGCCTTAGTTTGCAGGGAGCCATCCTGTCAGTTGGCCCTTCATTTTGAAACAGAGCAGGGACATTCAATTGCCAGAGGATAAATGTGGCGTGGCAGCTGCCAGCATGCTTGCATAAAGGAATTGATGCCTGTAATCACATATTAGTTGAACATTCAGGGAGTGAAATCCCTTTCTGTTAATGAAATAATAAGGATTGTCAGTTGGAGCATGGATAGCTCCATGTGTCCACTCAATTGCACCAAAAACCCTGGGAAATTCTGCACAACTCTATAAAAATTGACAGTACACACATTCACATGTCTCTGACCAGCATCAAACTTGATAAATTGGGTAAGCCTGGCAAACAGTTCATTCGGGACTTGCTTTATGGTAGTATGAACTTCAAATTGACTTATGTGGCAGAAGTAAGTAGTCACAACTGAAATGAGACATTTGTGAAGTGCAGTTGTACCTTCTCCACATTGTCCTAGTTCTGGATCTGGTCTGTGGATGTAGCTCCAACAGTGGACAGAGCTCCACCTGAGCTTCTGAACTTCATTATAGACTTCGATAACACAACTCTAAAGATAGATTTAAGAAAGAGCACTTAGGTCTACACATCCTGTTGTCAGAGTAATGGCAGGAGGATCTGCTTCTCCTTTGGTGCTGCCTTTTTCGACATACTTCTCATGCAGCCACTTACTCTTCTTCCTCCAAACTGTACATCATATATAATGGAATCCCATTGGGAGGCCCATTTTGCAATCTTCAGAGATTTTATCCAAATATCTCCAGACAGAGAAGTCTCTTCAACAGGACCTGGATGTGAAGCTAAAGGCTTCGGATGAATAGGGAAAAAGATTTCCAAAAATATGCAGGTGAAGAAAAGTTACAGCGATAAATGTCTTCCTCCCCAAAAAAATTGCATTACGCCTTTAATGCCTTCACTTCTACCTTTATCAGCTGGCCTTGGCAAGCACGTGTATTTTGTAGAAGGACGGAGTTCAGGGCAGAAATGACAAAATTTAACATGGGTATCGTCACCCCATTCTAAATCCATCATTTGCATGCTTGCACAATTTATTCGGCAGGCACTTCTTCCTCCCACCCTCACTCCCAGTGGAACTTGGGATGCATTCTAAACTGGGTGAGGCCCTGCCTTAAATTCCTGCTTCCTGCATGAAAAACATCACTTTTGCACACTCCCCGACTCCAATAATTTAGGCCCTCACTGTTCTCCTACACGCATTGCATTGCATGGCATGAAGCAAAAATCTCTCTCCCTGTCAATCATCGTCCAATCAGCATTTTCCACTAAGTTATCATAATAACTTCAGAATCAACAGTTTTCCATCGCATGTCATTGTCAAGGCACCAAAACAACTATTATAGACCCTCTGAGATACACATTGTTACCAGAGGAGTTAAAACAGTGGACCAGAAATTGCTCCCGAAATAACGGAAGAGCTCAACAGCGCTCTCTGTTTTTAATGGCGAATTAAAGAAGCAAGTTCCAGCGTTTGCACATGCGCACTAAAACGCGGAAGTCGTCAATTTGCTCCTATTGGTTCGCTGCGATTTGGCAGTTTCAAATTAAAGGGCCATCGCACGCTGCAACCAGAGAAATCACTGAAAAATTGCAAACTTGCTCATCTGCCGAGCTGGAAAGTAACTAATTACACCACCAAAGAGGTATGCTTAAAAATATCAGGTCTAAACTCAGTTTTAAAAGCGCAGTTATTTTTAATGACTGCCAAGCAACTAAAAATTAAATTTTAAAAATGTAGAATTTCATATTACTCCTTATTTTATAGTTTTTGGTCAGTAAAAATTGAACGTTTAAATTTTTTTTTTACTTTTCCCTTCTGTCTCTTTAATTTAATTCAATTATTTCTTTAGCTTTTTATTTTAAAAAATTAAAGTTTTTATTTACGATGTCTTCCAGAATATTGACTTTAAATGAATGAAGTCTGCTTGCGGGCGTGACTTCTCTTCCTGACAGATTTTGTGGGCGTGCTTTCTATTCTCACAGACTGTTTCATGCGCATCAACTTACACTTCTCGGGAGGCTGAGTTGATAGCGCACAATTTTTTTAAAAGTTCAAAATCAAGCATGTTGACACCACAGAGGCCGCAGTAAGTACATTTGTTAATTTAATTCGCAGGAGCTGCGGTGCGAGTTGCCGCGTCACTCTGCCCAAGTTCTGGCCCATTGTATTTTTGAAGTCAAAGTGCACCAAACTAAGGAGGTTTGCAAAGCTTATGGAAATCCATTGGTCTGTCCTGATCCAAAAGTAGATTCATAACGTTAGATTATCCTATGTAGGCACATGAGAAGGCAAGCCTCTTTGGAGGGTAGATGGAGGCAGCGAGATGCTGGATTTAAGGTGATCACCAATGACTCCAGCTGTTTTATCTCTGGCTTCCAAAGTGACACTAGCAGTTTCCTTGCTGCTGTGTGTTTCGAACCATAAGAAAGGGATTTCTCATGGTCAGAAGCCCGATAATCTGCCTAGATTTCCTTGTACAGTAAATAGTAGGTGGGCGAAGTGTGCATGTCACAAGGGTTTCCTTCCACTCAGTCTACAGCCTTTGAATGCTTACCATGCATGCCCATTCTGCAGGAGGGCACAAATTGAAGCTGCGACTTTACCTGTAACATCCTGCGCCCGACCAGCGCCTGCATTACGGGTGCCGCCATATTAGTAAAGGTGGATTTGCAGCCACCTGAAACAGGCATTAGTCTACTTATAGGTATAATTGGCTTGGATTTAACGGAGCAGGAGCCGGGCCTAATTCGCTGCTGCCTAAGCAGCAATTGCCACCGAAAGATAAGTTTTTGTTTTAAATGTTGCTGCGCACCCGGGAGGAGTGGGAGTGCTCCCTGAACTCCACAGTCCTTGGGATTGATGTCCCCCATCGCCGCTCCAACCCCCGGGAATTACCTTCGGGCCGCTGTCGGCCAGGCACGCGACTTAACAGTCTCCTATGACAAGTGCGTGAGCTGCCTGTGGAGGTGCGACAGGCACGAGCAGCTGGCGGGAAAAAATGTTAATGAAGGCCGAGGTACAATTTAGGGCCGGTTGGGGCACACACTGTAGGTGCGCCACTGGTTATGGACCCAAAAATGGGTGGGCCGCAACCAATTTCAATCCCATAATGTCATCATGGGGAAGCACCGGAGTTAAAAAAAACATTTAGCTCACAGGCACTGAGCACCTGCTGGGCAATAAATTGGCATTAATTTGACTACTATTTTGTACAGACAGTTTCTTTCTATTGATGCAGAATAAGGTACGAGCAAATGCTTTCTTTCATCTTGCACCACTTAAAACATGACATAGTGCCATTGAGTCACTTTCAAATCAACTGCAACATTAATTTCACATCATCTTCCCAAATAGCACTGGACTCTTAGAAGCCTTGGCACGCCCGAGGTGGAGTGAAAATTGACATTATAGAAGCCACTTTACCAAACCACTCTTGTTTTTCTGTCCTGCTGACCTCTCTGTAATATTGGAAACAACGATTCAGTTGTGCATCTAGTAATAAACAATTCCTCTGTGCCCTGATCCAAACACAAAGTTAAAAATTCAACAAAAAAACCTTCCAAAAAGCCTGTGTCCCTTTAATAGCTGCCTTTCATATGCTGCTTACCTTTATTAGCTAGCACGAATGGTTCGAAAAAACACTGGAACGCATTTCTACCTGAATATCAATTCATATTTCATGGCACCAAATGACTGTTTGCATGCAGGATGTGTGCAAAATGATGTTCTTGCACATAATTACACAGGTGTAAGGTCTAATTGGTAAATCGTAAGGAGGTTCCAGCAGAAACTGGCCAGGTCTGAGGGATATCCAATTCCTAATCACCACCTGCCCAGATCCCTCCTGCCAAAAAATCAACCTCGTATTTTTTCAAAGATGCATCATCAAGTAATGCCAGAAAACTGGCATAATTCAGGTGGTAAATCCTGCCAACTGATTTAACTTTGTCGGCAGTAGGTGGGCCAGGTAATTTATAGCACAGTTGGTGCAATGGCTCACTAAATATTGGAATATGTAATATTATTTATGTTGACTTGATCTGCTTTTCCTCTTCAGTTCTTGAATGAATCGGTATTTTTAGTGCAATGGAAGCTGGCATTTATTATTGAGTTAAACCCAGAGAGAAAATTGGAAAAAACAGAACTTAAACAGACCTTAATTGAGCTCATTTGATAGAACTCTTGCCTCCAAGTTAGAAGGTGAGTTCAAGCCATAATCCAAGATTTGAGGACATAATCTAGGCTGGCACCTCAATGTAGTGGTAAAGGAGTGTTGTATTGTCGGGCATGCTGTCCTTTGGATGAAATATTAAACTGAGGCCCCATCTGTCTACTCGGAGTAAAGCTTCATCTAAATTCATCTACATCATGCATTCTTGCCTCTAGCCCACTTCCTTTTGATTCCATTCGAAGAAGAGCATAAGTTCTCCCATGACCTGACCAACATCGCTCCAATTCTGCCATTTTACAATTTATTTTCTAAGTCACTGTAATAATTATTGACACTAAGAAATAACCCCCTCTTCAGCTCCAGAAGGAGGAGAAGCCAGCATTAAATTGAGCAGAAATACCCCAAAGCAACATAGGAACAGGAGATGGCTATTCAACCCCTCGAGCCTATTCCGCCATTCAATTAGATCATGGCTAATCTGTATCTTAACTCCATTTACCCACCTTGGTTCCATAATCCTTAATACCTTTACCGAACAAAAATCGATCAATCTCAGTTTTGAAAGTTCCAATTGATCTAGCCTCAACAATTTTTGGGAGGAGAGAATTCCAGATTTCCACTACCAAAGACTTCAAATAAAATCTGTAAAAAGTATCTGAATGAGCTGTAGTTTTGTTTTTTGCAGATATGGGGACAGAAGAGAGAGAGAGAGATATGGCCACCACTAGGCCCTCTCCCTCCATCAAAGTTCCTCATGACCTTTCCAGCGCTGCTTTCTGCAAGTACTGCTACCTGGGGTCAGTGATAGGATGGCAGGAGGAAAATGAGCCGGTTTCCTAACTCCATTTCCTGCTTGCATTTAAATGCAGCGGGGCAATCAAGGGTTCGGCATCCAAGATCCCCGCTGCGGGGGGGAGGGGGCGGGGGGAAGAAGAGGAAGAAAATTTGGGGTGTCATTTTCAAGGCCAGAGAGCATTTGATAAGCCTGCCCACCCTATTTTTCCTCCTACTCCACTGCTATATCACTTGTGGAAAAAAATGCAGCTCTAGAACTTTTTAAGGCCTCGCTCTGACATTAATTTCATTTTAACTGATGCTACCAATGCTTTTTTTTATATCCTGAGGTAACTGCATTAAAGTTTGGTAGCTAAGGAACAAATAGCTATGGATGATCTGCATATACCTTCTGACTCAATTTATAACATTCTTATTTGTTTATAGCATTTTATTAAGATTCATACCAGGAAAGAAAAAAGAACTTGCATTTATATAGCTCCGTTGCATGTCCTCAGGACATCCCAAAGCCCTTTACATCTGATGACTTAATTTTAAAGTGTAGTCATCGTTATACGGGTAAATGTGGAGCCAATTTACACATAGCAAGGTCCCGCAAACAGCAAATGAGATGAATCATCTGTTAATCTGTATTTTAATGATGTTGGCTGAGGGAAGAAAGTTTGAATAGTGTCATGGGGATCTTTACAGTCCATCTGCTTGTTCAGCTGGAGCATTAAAGGTTCCATTGCACTAGGTTTTACATCTCACCAAAAAGACAATCGTCTGGAATTTCTGCGGGGCGTACCCTTGATCTACTGCCGGAACTTCACGGGAAGATAGGCAGAACCCACATAGAAACATTGTTAACAGCTAAAAATGGCCATTTACACACTTAAGATGGGAAATAAGGAGAACCTCACGGAAATTTTCCCCAAAAGTGCAGTAATCCCTGCACCGAAATGTCAGCCTAGATTATGTGCTCAAGTCCAGTAACTCTACTTGGCTACACAAGGTCATGTAGTTATTGTATGATTTATCCTTTACTCTATGCCAGGTGAAACATGCAGACTGCCCAGGGTACATTCTTTATTCTGCATATTTCTGATTCCCAATGTCCGGCTTTTAATTAATGCCAGGATTATACTGGACTATTTGGAGAATTTGGCCTGAGGTTAGAAAACTTAGGATAAACTGTTGCTCCTTCCCCATCATCCAGATGAAAACAAAAATTTGACCACCTTATCACTGTATTTTTAAATTATATCTGAGCAACAATTTATCAAATTGGCCTCATGTGAATTTTTTATATGTAGTATTTTTACAAATATGGGCAAGATTTTATCATTGTTTTACTGCTGAAATGCTTTGCATTTCTCTGCACCATGGTACTATAAAACAATTCCTTCATCATTGGTTGAACATGTGAATTTTAATTGAAATCTTCTGTCATATTTCTGTAACACAGCAGCCAATTCTTGGACCTTGGGAAAGCCAGCCAGCAACCCCATAAAACTGGATGGCTTGTTGTGATGCCAAAGTTAATGAATTCCCCAGCTCTCCTGTAAAGTGCATCAGTGACCTGATTGACACTTGTGTAATATGTTGAACATTTTGATGGCACATGATTACAGATACAACATCAAAATGTACTGCTGTAAGTATATCAAACACTCATGATAAACAGGCTTTCTACATCATATCATAGTGTGTGAATTTGGTATTTCTAGCTTTAGTTGTAACCAAACATAATTATCCATTTGGGTTTAAGTGCTTTCATATTTGGAATATCTTGCACTGTCTAATCTTCCTACTTCCAGGCTTGACAATGGGCTCTTTCGTCTGACTGCATCACTGTTGCTAGTGTCTTATGTTGCATTATGACAGCTCTCCATTCATGAAACTTCTCTTTCCTGATTCCTTCTAAGAGTTTGGGTTTTACTGTTGGTAATGTTGGTTAGGTTTCTCAACAAGTGAACTCCGATCATGGATGTTCGAATTAGATTTGTGGAGAAACTTTCAGTTATGATGCTTTATCATCAGTTCTGATGCAGTAAGACCTTGCTCTACCAGCCTTTTCAGTAATAACTGTAGTTTTCCACAACCCATTTATCTGGATTCTTACTATGTCATCTTCCTTCAAATGTTTCATTGGTTTTACTGTTTGATCATGGTAATATTTCTGCAATATCACTACTGCTTTTGTTTGTGATTTCTAGTTTTCCTGAAACTGGACAGAGTCCTGAATGCTTCTGGTCATGCCTGACCAGTAGACTAAACCTCTAGATTTTCTTTTGTACAGTGCTATGCCAAGATGTCATGCACGTATTTCATGTAGGATCTCTGATCTCATGGTCTTTGGTATAATGATGTTTCCACCATTCACCATAATATCATTTTCCACACCCAATTTATTAGGTAAAACCAATTTGATTTTGAGCCTTCTTGACTTTGTTGATAATGACTTTATCATGATGTAAGAAATACGATTTCTAGACCAAATCATAGTCATGTATCCCATCCTGCAAAGCTTCAGGTGCTTGGCTAAAAAGCGAAGTGCAGGCCTTGCGACTGTGAGAATACAAAGGGAGCCAACATTCCACAGGAAATTATATGTCTGACATCAGGCCATCAGGCAAAGTGGGAATATTGGGAATATTGAAGAGACAATAAAACTGTGAACAGGCACATTGAAGACCAATTGTCAGAAACAGATAACAAAACGTGCCAAGGCATAATCAAACACTCAGGACCTGGACACAGGCTAATCCTGTTATGTTAATTGCAGGAGCCTTGTTCAGATAACCTTTTCTTTTAGGAAACCTTCATGATTGGCATATACAGGATGAGACATCTTAAATGTCTGCATCCGAACAATCAAAATACACAGAAAGATAAGGGCATGTCCCTCCCCCACAAGGTAGATAGAATGGATAACAGTTAACACCATAGAATTTTTTTTATATTTGTTCATGGGATGTGGGCGTTACTGGCGACTCCAGCATTTATTGCCCATCCCTAATTGCCCTTGAGAAGATGGTGGTGAGCCGTCTTCTTGAACCGCTGTAGTTCGTGTGGTGAAGGTTCTCCCACAGTGCTGTTAGGAAGGGAGTTCCAGGATTTTGACCCAGCGACGATGAAGGAACGGTGATATATTTCCAAGTCGGGATGGTGTGTGAGTTGGAGGGGAACATGCAGGTGGTGTTGTTCCCATGTGCCTGCTGCCCTTGTCCTTCTAGGTGGTAGAGGTCACAGGTTTGGGAGGTGCTGTCGAAGAAGCCTTGGCGAGTTGCTGCAGTGCATCCTGTGGATGGTACACACCGCAGCCACAGTGCGCCAGTGGTGAAGGGAGTGAATGTTTAGGGTGGTGGATGGGATGCCAATCAAGCGGGCTGCTTTGTCCTGGATGGTGTCGAGCTTCTTGAGTGTTGTTGGAACTGCACTCATCCAGGCAAGTGGAGAGTATTCCATCACACTCCTGACTTGTGCCTTATAGATGGTGGAAAGGCTTTGGGGAGTCAGGAGGTGAGTCACTCGCCGCAGAATACCCAGCCTCTGACCTGCTCTTGCAGCCACAGTATTTATATGGTTGGTCCAGTTAAGTTTCTGGTCAATGGTAACCCCCAGGATGATGATGGTGGGGGATTTGGCGATGGTAATGCCGCTGAATGTCAAGGGGAGGTGGTTAGACTCTCTCTTGTTGGAGATGGTCATTGCCTGGCACTTGTCTGGCACGAATGTTACTTGCCACTTATCAGCCCACGCCTGGATGTTGTCCAGGTCTTGCTGCATGCGGGCACGGACTGCTTCATTATCTGAGGAGTTGCGAATGGAACTGAACACTGTGCAATCATCAGCGAACATCCCCATTTCTGATCTTATGATGCAGGGAAGGTCATTGATGAAGCTGCTGAAGATGGTTGGGCCTAGGACACTGCCCTACAGCAATGTCCTGGGGCTGAGATGATTGGCCTCCAACAACCACTACCATTTTCCTTTGTGCTAAATATGACTCCAGCCACGGGAGAGTTTTCCCCCTGATTCCCATTGACTTCAATTTTACTCGGGCTCCTTGGTGTCACACTCGGTCAAATGCTGCCTTGATGTCACGCGCAGTCACTCTTACCTCACCTCTGGAATTCAACTCTTTTGTCCATGTTTGGACCAAGGCTGTAATGAGGTCTGGAGCCGAGTGGTCCTGGCGGAACCCAAACTGAGCATCGGTGAGCAGGTTATTGGTGAGTAAATGCCACTTGATAGCACTGTTGACGACACCTTCCATCACTTTGCTGATGATTGAGAGTAGACTGATGGGGCGGTAATTGGCCGGATTGGATTTGTCCTGCTTTTTGTGGACAGGACATACCTGGGCAATTTTCCATTTTGTCGGGTAGATGCCAGTGTTGTAGCTGTACTGGAACAGTTTGGCTAGAGGCGCGGCTAGTTCTGGAGCACAAGTCTTCAGCACTACAGCCGGGATGTTGTCGGGACCCATAGCCTTTGTTGTATCCAGTGCACTCAGCCGTGTCTTGATATCACGTGGAATGAATCGAATTGGCTGAAAATTGAATTCTGTGATGGTGGGGATATCGGGAGGAGACCGAGCTGGATCATCCACTCGACACTTCTGGCTGAAGATGGTTGCAAACGCTTCAGCCTTGTCTTTTGCACTCACATAAGAACATAAGAACATAAGAAATAGGAGCAGGAGTAGGCCAATCAGCCCCTCGAGCCTGCTCCGCCATTCAATAAGATCATGGCTGATCTGATCCTAACCTCAATTCGAAATTCATGTCCAATTTCCTGCCTGCTCCCCATAACCCCTAATTCCCTTTACTTCTAGGAAACTGTCGATTTCCGTTTTAAATTTATTTAATGATGTTGCTTCCACAGCTTCCTGGGGCAGCAAATTCCACAGACCTACTACCCTCTGAGTGAAGAAGTTTCTCCTCATCTCAGTTTTGAAAGAGCAGCACCTTATTCTAAGATTATGCCCCCTAGTTCTAGTTTCACCCATCCTTGGGAACATCCTTACCGCATCCACCCGATCAAGCCCCTTCACAATCTTATATGTTTCAATAAGATCGCCTCTCATTCTTCTGAACTCCAATGAGTAGAGTCCTAATCTACTCAACCTGTCCTCATATGTCCGCCCCCTCATCCCCGGGATTAACCGAGTGAACCTTCTTTGTACTGCCTCGAGAGCAAGTATGTCTTTTCTTAAATATGGAGACCAAAACTGTATGCAGTATTCCAGGTGCGGTCTCACCAATACCTTGTATAACTGCAGCAATACCTCCCTGTTTTTATATTCTATCCCCCTAGCAATAAAAGCCAACATTCCGTTGGCCTTCCTGATCACCTGCTGCACGTGCATACTAACATTTTGATCTTCTTGCACTAGGACCCCCAGATCCCTTTGTACTGCAGTACTTTCCAGTTTCTCGCCTTTAAGATAATAACTTGCTCTCTGATTTTTCCTGCCAAAGTGCATAACCTCACATTTTCCAATATTGTATTGCATCTGCCAAATCTCTGCCCACTCACCCAGCCTGTCTATATCCCTCTGTAGGTTTTTTATGTCCTCTTCACTCTCCACTTTCCCTCCCATCTTTGTATCATCTGCAAACTTTGATATGTTACACTTGGTCCCCTCCTCCAAATCGTTAATATAGATTGTAAAGAGTTGGGGACCCAGCACCGACCCCTGCGAAACACCACTGGCTACTGGTTGCCAGTCCGAGAATGAACCATTTATCCCAACTCTCTGCTTCCTGTTAGATAACCAATCCTCCAACCATGGCAGAATATTACACCCAATCCAGTGATTCTTTATCTTGAGCAATAATCTTTTATGTGGCACCTTGTCGAATGCCTTCTGGAAGTCTAAATACACTACGTCCACTGGTTCCCCTTTATCCACCCTGCACGTAATGTCCTCAAAGAACTCAAGCAAATGTGTCAGACATGACTTCCCCTTCGTAAAGCCATGCTGACTTTGTCCTATTAAATTATGTTTATCCAAATGTTCCGCTACTGTCTCCTTGATAATAGATTCCAAAATTTTACCCACCACAGATGTTAGGCTAACTGGTCTATAATTTCCAGCCTTCTGCCTACTACCCTTTTTAAATAAGGGTGTTACATTAGCAGTTTTCCAATCTGCCGGGACCTTTGCCGAGTCCAGAGAATTTTGGAAAATTATTACCAAAGCATCCACAATCCCTACTGTCACTTCTCTCAAGACCCTCGGATGTAAGCCATCAGGTCCAGGGGATTTATCCGCCTTGAGTCCCATTATTTTACTGAGTACCAATTCCTTAGTGATTTTAATCGTGTTTAACTCCTCCCCCCCTCGAGCCCCCTGTTTGTCCAGTGTTGGGATATTCTTAGTGTCCTCTATCGTAAAGACTGAAACAAAATATTTGTTCAGCATTTTTGCCATTTCCATGTTTCCCACCATTAATTTCCTGGTCTCATCCTCTAAGGGACCTACGTTTGCCTTAGCCACCCTTTTTCTTTTTATATAACTATAGAAACTCTTGCTATCTGTTTTTATATTTTTTGCTAATTTATTTTGATAATCTATCTTCCCTTTCTTAATCAATCCTTTAGTTACTTTTTGCTGTCTTTTGAAGACTTCCCAATCTTCTATCCTCCCACTAAGTTTGGCTACCTTATATGTCCTTGTTTTTTGTCGGATACTATCCTTAATTTCTTTGCTTAGCCACGGATGGCTGTCATTTCTTTTACACCCTTTTTTCCTCAGTGGAATATATATTTTTTGAAAGTTGTAAAATAACTCCTTGAATGAACACCACTGCTCATGTACCGTCTTACCCTTTAATCTATTTTCCCAGTCCACTTTAATCAATTCCGCTCTCATACCATCATAGTCTCCTTTATTCAAGCTCAGTATGCTTGTTTGAGAACTAACCTTCTCACCCTCTAATTGGATATGGAATGTAACCATGTTGTGGTCGCTCGTTCCAAGGGGATCCTTAACTAGGACATTATTAATTAATCCTGGCTCACTACACAGGACCAGGTCCAAGGTTGCTTGCCCCCTTGTAGGATCAGTTACATACTGCTCAAGAAATACATCCCTAATACACTCAATAAACTCTTCAAAGCTGCCCTGCCCAATTTGATTTGTCCAGTTAATATGATAGTTAAAATCCCCCATAATTATAGCTGTTCCCTTATTACATGCCCTGACTATTTCCTGATTAATACTTCTTCCAGCAGAGTTGCAACTATTAGGAGGCCTATATACTACGCCCACTAGTGTTTTTTTCCCCTTATTATTCCTTATCTCTACCCAAACTGTTTCATTATCCTGATCCTTTGTCCCAATATCATTTCTCTGTATTACAGTGATTCCTTCCTTTACTAACATAGCCACCCCACCTCCCCTTCCTTCCTGCCTGTCCTTCCTGATTGTTAAATACCCTGGCATATTTAATTCCCAGTCGTTGTCACCCTGCAGCCATGTTTCTGTAATGGCCACAAGATCATACCCATACGTAGTTATTTGTGCCGTTAACTCGTCCATTTTGTTACGAATGCTACGTGCATTCAGATAAAGAACTTTCAAATATGTTTTGTGACACTTAGTTTCTGCTTTTTCCTTTTTTAACACTTTACCTTTTACTCCATACCTTCTGTCCCTTCCTGACACGCTTTCCTCTGTCTCCCTGCTCAGGTTCCCAACCCCCTGCCACAGCTTTGATGCTGGGTTAATCGCCTTACGCCTTCTAGTTTTTATTTTTTCTGTCGTGCCTAAAGTACACTTTCTTTCCGCTGCTCTACGCTTTTCCCCCTCACTTGTTGTTGAACAACTGTTTGTACTATTTGTATTGTAGATTTCCCCTGGGTCTTCCCCTCTCTTGCTGCTCTCAATTTTATTCCCTTCTGACTCCCCGCTCAGGTTCCCATCCCCCTGCCACTCACGTGCTGGACTCCGCCATCATTGAGGATGGGAATGTTTACAGAGCCTCCTCCTCCTGTTAGTTGTTCAATTGTCCACCACCATTCACGACTGGATGTGGCAGGACTGCAGAGCTTTGATCTGATCCGTTGGTTGTGGAATCGCTTAGTTCTGTCTATAGCATGTTGCTTCTGCTGTTTGGCATGCATATAGTCCTGAGTTGTAGCTTCATCCAGGTTGGCACCTCATTTTTAGGTATGCCTGGTGCTGCTCCTGGCATGCTCTTCTACACTCCTCATTGAACCAGGGTTGATCCCCTGGCTTGTTGGTAATGGTTGAGTGAGGAATATGCCAGGCCACAAGGTTACTAATTATGCTGGAATACAATTCTCCTGCTGCTGATGGCCCACAGCACCTCATGGATGCCCAGTTTTGAGCTGCTGGATCTGTTCTGAATCTATCCCATTTAGCACGGTGGTAGTGCCACACAACACGTTGGATGATGTCCTCAGTGCGACGACGGGACTTCATCTCCATGAGGACTGTATGGTGTTCACTCCTACCAATACTGTCATGGACAGATGCATTTGCGACAGGTAGATTGGTGAGGACGAGGTCAAGTAGGTTTTTCCCTCATGTTGTTTCGCTCACCACCTGCCGCAGACCCAGTCTAGCAGCTATGTCCTTCAGGACTCGGCCAGCTCGGTCAGTAGTGGTGCTACCGAGCCACTCTTGATGATCGACATTGAAGTCCCCCAACCAGAGTACATTCTGTGCCCTTGCTACCCTCAGTGCTTCTCAACATTGAGGTGGACTGATTCATCAGCTGAGGGAGGACGGTAGGTGGTAATCAGCAGGAGGTTTCCTTGCCCATGTTTGACCTGATGCCATGAGATTTCATGGGGTCCAGAGTCAATGTTGGGGACTCCCAGGGCCACTCCCTCCTGACTGTATGTCACTGTACCGCCACCTCTGGTTGGTCTGTCCTGTCGGTGGGACAGGACATACCCAGGGATGGTGATGGAAGAGTCTGGGATGTTGGCTGAAAGATATGATTCTGTGAGTATGGCTATGTCAGGCTGTTGCTTGACTAGTCTGTGGGACAGCTCTCCCAATTTTGGCACAAGTCCCCAGATGTTCGTGAGGAGGACTTTGCCGGGTCGACTGGGCTGGGTTTGCATTTGTCGTGTCCAGTGCCTCGTGGTCCGTCCGGTTTTATTCTTCTTATGACTTTCTTTAGCGAGATTTTACAACTGAGTGGCTTGCTAGGCCATTTCAGAGGGTAATTAAGAATCAACCATATTGCTGTGGGTCTGGAGTCACATAAAGGCCAGACCGGGTAAAGATGGCAGGTTTCCTTCCCTAAAGGACATTAGTGAACCAGATGGGTTTTTACGACAATCCGGTAGTTTCGATGGCCACCATTATTGATACTAGTTTTCTTTTAATTCCAGATTTTATTTAATTAATTGAATTTAAATTCCCCAGCTGCCATGGCAGGATTTGAACTCATGACTCCAGATTATTCGTCCAGGCCTCTGAATTATTAGTCCAGTAAAATAACCACTATGCTACCGTACCCACCCAATGGATAAAGATATCTGGAACAGAGGACATCATGGGACTATTGTCGTTAAGCTACCAGAAGCAACTATGCTTTAGACGATATATAAACTAAGGCACTGTCCCACTAAAGTTAGAAGCAACTTCTGGGACGATGGAGGCCCACACACCCTACGATACCAGGCTTGATCAGCTTGAAACTTCTTAGGGACAGGTTGTACCATCCTTGTTTATTTGATATAACTGTATTAGAACGTTGTTATATAAATATTTGTTGTTTGGTATAACCGCATTAGAACGTTGTTCTTGTGTCTATAATAAAGCTTGCATGTTTGGTTGCACTCGGGCCCGAATCATTGTGGAAGTTATTATTAAGAAGGATTAACAACCCTTGGTAGCATTAATAATAGCACATTTCCAACACATGACAAACAGTTCTTGCAGTGTGGAATATTCTGCAGTCTTGTCTTGTATTTCCAATGTTTTATTGTCCAATAATGGTAGGTTTGTAATTACACAGTGTAGATGCTCATGCTGAGTTCTTCTTCCTTTGCTTCATGGCTTGGTTGATACAATTCTTGAGAGCAGTCTGCAACTGGGATGATTTTCCCTGGCTTGTGTGGGACATCAAAGTTGTACTTTTAGAGTTTTAAGATCACGCTCTGCAGCCGTAGCAGTGCTGCAGATAATGGCCTTTCAATGATGCTCTCAAAAGGTTTGTGGTTAGTTTCCACTTTGACCCTGCATTCATATATGTTGATGGAATTTTCTGCAACCATTCATAATACCTAACATCTCTGTTTGTATGTAATTCCTTCGGTCAACGACATGAGCTAGAAGCCACAGTTTTGCTACCGTGGAGGGTCACAGCATCTAACAAGTATCAACTTGTTGTGTGATCTTGTTTCTGATGTCAAAGCACTGGTCCTGGAGATTTTGTGATCAGTGCTCTGTTTCTTTTGATAGCTTTATTAAGGTTGGCATTCCATTTGAAAAAATATATCCTGTTTCATTACATTATATATCAGTTCTGTGACCTGCATTAGTCTTAGAACAAATTTAATAACACAATTCAACATACCCATGACCGTCTGCAGCTCTGCTTTTGTATTTGGTGGCTTCATGTTTTCAACAACTTCAAACTGTTAAGGATCTGGCTCAAGACTGTTAGCAGTAATTTTGTGTCCAAAATACATTACTTTTGGAACTGTGACTTGCATTTTGTGTTTATTAAACTTCAGTTTTTTCCTCAGCATCTCTGTATCTTGCAAATCTCAGAATATCAAAATATAATTATCACCTCAAATCTCTCAAGTTCATGTAGGACTTCATGAACTTTACACAGAAATCTTCCTGCAGTAATGAGATTGCAAATGGCACCTGTGTGAATATCGTTTACAAGGGGTATTAAATGTAGTTACTTTACTGCTTTCTTCATCAAGACTTACCAGTATCATGACTGGTGAATTGTGAAGCGCCAAGTTTATGTGTGATGTTTTCAATAGTTGACATTGGGTTATGTTCACTAGCGATTGCTTTCTTTAAGACTTAGTGATCTGTTTCACACATGCATTGATCTCATTATTCATATCAACCACAATCATAGAGCTAATTGGCTCTATGACCTTTATGATTACATGAATTCTCTTCATATGTTCTTTATCACGTAATGCTAGAGTGCCATGTTAGATGAATGGACTTCTGTGGTCCTTCTGGATTTAGCTTCATTTCATGATGACCTAGCACGCAACAGCAATCATCAGTCACATCACTGTACTCTCTGACAATATCTATAGGTGAACTATTGGTAATTTTGTCTATCTTAACATTTCTTGCAACCAGGCCTAGTTCCACACATGAGCGTGTTATTCCTTTCTATGGTGCCAAGGTTATCCTCATTTCCCAGGCCCGATGAAAGGAAAAGAGGGTGGAGACCTGGTTTGGTGAGTCTCCGCTCCTTTTACGCTGCCTTGGGATTTCCATTGGAAAAATTCTCAAATGGATAGACCTAGGCCTGGACCTGTGCCTGTAAGAGGCACGAGTCGAGTGTTGTAATATAAATGAGGTGGAATAGGACATCCCCAGCCTCCCTGCTTCCTTTTTCCAGCTCAATCATTCCTCAGGCTTGGGGAAATGATGTTTTGCTGGAGGAGCTAGAGCAATATCAATTTCTGTCATGTTTAGTTTTACTTGACACTTAACTTGGATTTTGGAACATCCTGACTTTGTTTCACCGCCAGTGCATGTGGGCTTTGACTTTTTCTGCTTGATTCACTGTTTCTTTACTTTTTTAAAATTCTTGCTTACTGAGAACAATTTACAGCTTAGATTAGCAGCTTATGTAGGTCCTTACCATATTTCCTTTTGTCTGTAATGGATAAAGTATAACTTCTGACATCATGTAAGATTTAGTGATCCATACGGATTCCCATCTACATCTGGCAGGCCTCAGGAAAAACAATCCACGAGTTATTATTAGGAAAACTAATAGATCACAAAGACAGGTAAAACTAAATATCACATAAAATACAGATTCATAGGGGCTGATTTTAACATGTCCCGAATAGCTCAAACGAGGAAGTAAGACAGTTAAAATGGTGGTGCAGTACTTACCGCCCTGATTGTGCCTCCATTGGATCCGCTGCCATTTTGAGTACTCGACCGGTCCACATATTTATCTGCATCAGACGGCAGCAGTATTCAAATATTTAATTAGAGGCCCTGTCATGCAGACAGAACCCCTCTGCAATTTTAACACGGAAAATTAGGACAGCTGCTGAGTGAAGGACCTGCTTCGGAAAGTACAGGAAGCAAGCAGGTGATATTTAAAGGAACACTCACTAGAATTTTGTTGGATCATTAAATCCAGCTGGAACTAAGCATTGCTCTATACTTTGAAGGAGAGAAGTTTTTTTCTTCGATTTCTTAGGGTTTTCAGACTCAAAGAACAAATGAGTCCTCTTGACCTTTGGAGTAGTTCTGGCAACTCTGGATAGTGCAGAAGGAAGAAGTATAGAAGCAGTGGGAGCATCAGAGAGGCTGCTTCAGGAAGGGGGGAAGGGCAATGAAGGTGCCAGTATCCACCGAACAGGGTATGCAGAAACCAGATAACTTACCTCAATTTCACTAAGGAGCAATGTTTTCAGAGGCTCCGGTTCAGCCCTGAGACTGTCACTGCACTGTGTCACCTGATGCAGCCAGACCCGGACTCTGAGAGGCAGTCATGCATTGCCTGTGGTCTTCAAGGTCAGGACAGCTCAAAATGTTTTCACCCCTGGGTCATTCCAGGCTGCAGCAGGTGACATGAAGCACATCAGTCAGTTGGCCATGCACTCCAAGCAAGTTACGGATGCCATCTTCAAAAGAGCCAGCAAGTTCCCCATGGACAGCATGAGTGGGCTGCTAGCTTCAAAGCCATTGCAGGCTTCCCCCAAGTGCAGGGAGTCATCGACTCTAGATGTATGGCCCCAAGTGCAGATTAGGGAGCCTCACATGTGGAGTGGTGAGGCATCACCAGATTGGGAAGGTCCCAGAAAGAGATACGCATCAAGGACAGATAGAACGAAAGAGGGGGGAAAAAATCACCTCTCCCTCCCCAATGCTCTGAGGCCTGTGCCCTGAATGTCCAGGGCTTCCTGCTCCATTGCATTCAGAACCTGAGTCTCTCCTACTGATTGTCTCCGCTCGTGGGTATCATGTGCCAACTTATTCTGTAGATAGAAGGGAAACCTATCAGTGAGTGGCTCCATCAAAGGCTTGAGATTTGTGGTGAGGCATGCTGATGTGTGACATTGAGCAAGCAGTGGGCAAAATGGGGAGGTGCTACAGAGCAAGAAAGTGGTAGGAAGGTGATATGGTCGTGATCAGGACAAAAACAGTGAATAGCTTTCCAGGTGCATTCAGGTAACATCAATATGCTGCGTGTGCTTGCTGTGAGGGCAACAGCAGATGCTGATCGTTCAGGTGAAACTAGAGGAGGGTAGGCTTTGTTCCCATTGTTAATTAAAACAGGTGCAGAGGGGAATGGGAGTGCTTGGGATAGTGTGGGGGGAGGGAAGTGATATGGCAAGGTGTGATGCAGAAGAGACATGACAAGAAATAATTCCTACTTTGGCCAGTTGTGTAAGATCATTAAACTCCGGCATTGAAGCCATGTCCTGGGGGTGAGGCTGACTGTATTCACTAGCTCAGTGATATGCCTCCAGGCCTGCCGCAGGGTCTTCCTAGGAACTCTAATGTTGATGGAGGGGAACAGGAGGTCCCTGCATGCCCTCACTTCTAGCACTAATAGCTCCAGTGCTAATAAATCGGAAAATCTGTTGTTCTTCAGCTTCAGCTCAAAGCGCTCTAAGGCTAAACTGACGTCCTCACTTTAAGAGATGCTGCCTCTCTTTTTATGATGCTGGGCACTCCTGAAATCCTGCCCCCCTAAATTATCGAGCTGTATGTCAATGTCTGAAAACTCGTTGGAACTGAGGCCCGACCATCAAAATAGTTTGGGTCTTTCCCACTTTTTCACGGGCAAACGTTATGGTCATTCGCCCATCGAATCAGTGCCAAAAGTTAAAATCAATTCCTTAGTGTGTGATTCATTGCAGAGCCTGTGCATCCATTTATTCTCTAGAACACTTCATTGGCCCAATTCTCAAACTAAGATCTGAGATTGGGTTAATTTGGGATTGAGTTCATAAGAGATAGTTTCCAAAACAGGTACCTGGTTCAACTAAATCAGTATGAAATCAAACATCTATTTGAAGCATTAAGCAAGCTATAAAACTATCTAACTCCAGGGATTACTTGATTCATTTCTGCTTTTTTTTGGCCTATCTTTCATTTTCTTCTGGCTTCTTTCTGAGCTGCTTTATGGCATCTTCAGGCTCTCCCAAAGTCTGTTCAGCTTTCTTCTTAGCCCACTATTTAAACAAGACAAAGACAGGAAAAGATTGCATAAGATTATGTCAGTAATGTCAGTATGTGGATAAAATTCTTACCCATGGAGGTTTCAATCACAGTAAATTTTTAGTCTTGTGAGAAGTGTCTCCAGTAACATATTTGGATTAGAAAATGTCAATATTTTACTGATATGATTATAATTGAATATTCAGTTTGGCATATTTAAATCTTGTTCTTTAAATGTTTTACCCCAAAGCATTACACTACTGAATTTGAGAATAATTGTAGCATAAGCAGACACATTGGCCTGGATATTTTGAGATTCTAAAGCCCCTGTCAAGGTGTGATGTTGGCGGGTGTGGGAAATGGCCTGCAGTCCAGTGCATTCAACCCCAGAGGCAGCCAGCCACAATCTGCTCCTGCAGGTGCTTGAGACAAGCAGCAACTATAATTCCCTCCCTATCCCAAGGTGTCGGGCTCCCTGGGCCAGCCAGAAAGACTGCCAGAAGCCCACCTCCATTATGATAATGGTTCGGACCGCAGAAGGTTCGCTGGAGTCAGAGCAGAGTGCGAACGGTTGACCCAAAGCATGCCCGCCATCGGCCCGGTGAAATCCCACCAGATCAGGATATCTAGGTCAGTTTTTCACAATTACTGCTAAGTACAATTTACAATCCTTAAGCACACAAAGAAATTCAGCTTGATACTAAGAATGACATTATTCCACTTTTTCACAGCGATGGGAAACCAATGCTAGGAAAATGTAATTCCAACATATTCTTTCCTCGAGCTGGTTTTCAATTCTGACCGCAACTGCTAACTGACAGTCTGTGCTGTGAGTGGTGCATTACTTAGACAGAATGGAGATTGACAGCTTGTGTAACTTTGCTTTCATGCTTTGTCTCATTTATTCTGTTTGAAGTGCTTGTTTGACAAGACACAAGCCCAGATTAATATTACCTTGTATCGTCCTTGTATTCTCTGGGGAGGAAAACAAAATAACGAGGCCCATGAATCTGACAGAGAAAGAAACCTTTGAAAGTACCTAATTTTGGGAATGTTGCAACTTTTCTGCAATTCCCTTGACCAAAATTCAAAAACATTAATTAAGCATGCACTTTTCTGCAACACACATCAAAAGTCTGCTTCATTATTGCTTTTGTTTTAATGTCTTTATTTTTTCTGGCATATCCTGCTGGAACCGGATCTAGTAACTAATAGGCAGCTGCTGTCTCAGCATTTACCTACTTTCACTGATAGATTCTGGAAAGAAATTGTTGGCATTCAGAAGAACATCAATTTTTTTGTTATAATTTTGATAGCACAGAGTCATGGCAGCGCTGGGTGATATAATGATAATTTAACAGAGGTGTTCAAAATTATGAAGGGTTTTGATAGAGTTAATAAGGAGAAACTGTTTCCAGCGGCAGGAGGGTCAGTAACCAGAGGACACAGACTTAAGGTAATTGGCAAAAGAACCAGAGGCGAGATGAGGAGGAATTTTTTAACGCAGTGAGTTGTTATGATCTGGAATGCACTGCCTGAAAGGGTGGTGGAAGCAGATTCAATAATAACTTCCAAAAGGGAATTGAATAAATATTTGAAGGGGAAAAATTTGTAGAGTTATGGGGAAAGGTCAGAAGAAGGGGAGTAATTAGATAGCTCTTTCAATGGGACAAATGGCCTCCTTCTGTGCTGTATCATTCTATGATTCTATGATTCCAAAAGAGGGTGTTAAATTGAGCCAAATTTTTAAGAGAAACTGGTTTCCAATAAGAAACATTTCTTTTGTTGTTCCCCCATCATATTGAGTGCCAATTTGTCAGAAATTGACGTCCTGCCTTGCAAACAATTTAATTAAAGCCATGTCTGAGAGGAAACAGGCTGTTCTACTAAAAATTCAAAACTTGATAGTTTCAAACTTCTGTTGGTATTTAAAAGTTGGACAATTCGGAGATGGGTCGGAATTCGATAATTCCGCCAACCTTCTCCTGAGCACTACAACTCTCTGTTGTCAACATTAGCTGTGGAGAAAGAATTTTACTTCCCAATAGCCAATATTCAGGTAAAAAAGCTAAGAACTTTAACACCTTGTGTAAAATCCAGGGTGACGAATTGTTACCTTGAACTGTAGAACTGTTCATGTCACACTACCCGTAACCCCACCAGCGAAAAAAAGTTATCTGTTCTTAATACAACAGGTCATTCTCTGTCTTTTTCTTCCTTTCGGATGTTTCTCTCTCTCTCTGTCTGTCTGTCTTTTGTTCTGGCCGTTTGTATATTCGGTGGTCCTGTAGGTAACATCACTCTGTCTGAACACTTTGATTGCCTTGACAACGGGCAGTTGGAAAGATTATCTGTAATCACCAGGTATTGTTCTCTGACTATAAATGCGGTAATCTTCCATGGAATCCCACACTCACTCACCTGGCGAAGGAGAAAGCCTCCGAAAGCTTGTGATTTTCAAATAAAACAGTTGGACTATAACCTGGTGTTGTAAGATTCCTTACATTTGTCAACCCCAGTCCATCAGCGGCATCTCCACATCATGTAGAATTAGAGTTAAAGTTAGTGATGTATATTGGCCCACTTTTCTTGACCTTTGCACCTGGGAACATCTATTTCCCAGCCGCAAAAGTCAGGAAAAAAGGAGCGGAGACCCACACCACTCGTTCTCCACTCCCTTTATGCTGCCCAGGACTTCCAGGGCTTTGGCGGGAAATTTCCTTGAAGTGAGCTACACCTTTAATAAGAATGTTGTACCTGCCGATGGCCTATAGAGGGAGTTCCTCGGCAATGCGGGTTTCTTGCGTCTGCTTATTTGCATACCCATTGGAGTAGGCATTGGTGTAAAATCCGTGTAAAATGAGATTAAGTAGCTCAACTGCATGGGAACTCGTGCAGCCTTCAAAAACACTGTTCAATTTCCATACTGCTTCAGCAGACTGGGGGACAACAGAGTAAGAAAACATCAGCGCCAAGAAGGCAGCAGGGCATGGCAGAAGAAGAAGCAGAACTTCCCTCGTTCAGACGCCCAAGCCTTTCTGGAGGGGATTGAAGGCAGGAGAAACAGACTGTTAGGTGTGGGTGCCACTATGCCACACAGACATATAATTTGTGCCACTTGGAGTAAATGGTTACTGCCAGATTCCAACACATAAATTTAACTTTTATTGAAGGATCAAGCCAGCAGGACTCCGTCGAGACCAGCTAGCCTCAACTTCCCGGACTCCCTAGGTGTGCTGCCTGCTTCGCCCACACGCAGCGTACCCGCCCTCCCCTCACCTTTAAAATTGGGGCTTAAGTGTCTGAAATGAGTTTTAGCAGTCTCAACTCAATTGTTAGCGGACATGAGCCCACAGCACAAACCTGGCACTAATTTAGCACTAATTACCTCAAAATTTGCAATCTTCTTTAGAGAAGTCATAAAGACGGCCGGTGTGGGAAGTGGCATCGCCATTGCACAATAGAAAGTAAGTGACCTTTCCTTTAATCAATTTAACTTTGCAGTTGATTGCAAAATAATATATCCTTTGATCTATTTAAATTGTAATTAAAAACAATTTTAATATGCATCTCAGCATATATTCAATATTTTTGACATATTTGAAAAATCAAAAATTCTCACATGAAGCACTCTAGAGACGATTGAACTGAATTAAATAATATCCAACAGGTCTTGTTTACCCTGTGTTACCACACTAAAATAAATAGAACATTAATGTTTTGCTATATCGTGAGAGAAGAGACACACAATTTAAAAATGAACTTAGATATATATATATATACACAAAAATGTTACAATTCTCACTCGATAGCACATTTATTATTTTGGAGACAGGGTGAACATTATTAATATTATTTAGCATATGCCGACATTGGAGCTCCTACATCAGGTTTCTGAACCAGTTGCCAGATTGGGATTGTGAATATGAGGGACGGTGTCCTTGGAGGCCAAATGCTCAGATGCCCAGGAAGGGTGCATGGTACTGCTTGTGTACATGATAAGGAATTATTTAAGTCAAGCTTTTCAGCAGTTTGTAATTTTTTGTGACTATTTCATGAGATAAATGTTACTTCTTGTGGGTGTGGAGGAACTCTCATGATGGTTACATCTTGGAGCCTTTTTTTGTGTACAGTGTAATTGGATAGGAATTATTTTGGTTCACTGTAGTTAGGGAGAATGTCTTGTGTAATATGATTGATGAGCAATGAAAGTAGAAAAGATCCAAAAGGAACCAAGGAAAAAAACAAGACTTAAAAATGTTTACAGCACAGTTAATGCACTGTCAGCAGTTTTGGGCCCCCTTTATAGAAAAAGCATTAAATCCGTAGAAAGCATACAGTGTTGATTCATCAGGATTGTACTAGGGATAAGAAACTATCGTTATAAGGAGTGACTTGAGATAGAGAGATCATTTTCACTGGAGTAGAGAAGGGTAAGAGGATTTTTAATAAAGGTTTTGATAGGGTGAATTGGGAAAGCTTATTTCTTTTGTTTGGGAAGTTAGTCACAGAGGTCATCAATTTAAAATTATCGCTAAGAGAGTGAGGAGTGAGGTTAGGAACAATTTCTTTTTTTAGAAGTTATTAGAGCATGGAAGGATTTGTCACAGGGATAGTTAAGGCAGAGACAGCAACTTTCAAGAGAGAAATAGATAGATATTTGAAACAAAGGAAGATACAGTGATATGGGAAGAGAGGAAGGCAGTGGGATTAGTTTTGGATTGCTCTAGCATAGAGATGGCACAGACGCAATGCATGGAATGACCTTGTGTGCTGTAAACCTCTATGGTTCTATAGTTAACCAATGAGGAAGAATAAAATTGGCAGATATTAATCATAGTCTCAACAGATGTGAGAAATGATATTACGAAGATTTCATTTTTTTAAAATCATGGGGGTCCTTTAAAAGAGAGATATATTTTACAGATATTGTCCCAGTAGCCTAAGTCCCTCTCTTTTCATCCTATTTTATGCTTTAGAACTGTTGGTCAGTTAGCCTGGAGGAGAATATTTTGTGTACAACATTATGGGGGGAATTTGGATGGGTGGATTTGGGGCAGGGGGAGAGATTGAAATTGTAAAATTCTCAAACCCAATGCCAACCCACCTCCAACTTCCCACCCACTTCCAGTTGTAACAGAGACGCGTTTGGCTGTGTGCCAGTAATCTTCTCGTCAGAGGCGGGTCGATCATTAACACATGCGGGTCGATCATTATCACATGCGGGTCGATCATTATCACATGCGGGTCGATCATTATCACATGCGGGTCGATCATTATCACATGCTAATGAGGAGCATTTGAAGAGATTTCAACAGGGATTTCAATTTAGCAACTCCAGCACAGGGTTCCCGGGCTCAGGAAACTCGCCAGTGAAATGGAGGCAAGATTAAGCTGCACTTCATGTAGATGTTTAAAATTCTGATTACTCGATATGAATAAAGACTCAGTGCTTATAGCTGCTTTCTCAGTTCCCTCTGGCAAATGTTTTGCAGAGAGTTCTTGTGATCAAAGACGTGTTTCAGAAGTTTGGAGGCTTTCAAATGGACTACATCAGGATGGGAGGGCACAATGGTTGCTTTCGACAGGACATCGAACAAGGATGACAATCACCATCGACGACAGCAACATTGTGCTGTGGTGAAATCTGAGGTGCACAAGAAAGAGGTGGACAAGACAAATCTGGAGAACAGAGTGGAGAACAGCAGAGAGGAGAGCAGAGTGGAGAACAGCAGAGAGGAGAGCAACAGAGGGACCAAGGTCGCAAGAGGCACTACTCAAGCGAGAGGGCCAGCTTCCTTGACCTAACTGAAGAGTAATGCTTCCACAGGCTCAGATTAACCCGGCAGGTAGTCGCAGACATCTGCAGCATTCTTGCGCTGCTCTCTGCTGGACCTGGTGGCCACGCATTGCCCGTCGCTGTCAAAGTCACCCCTGCCTTCAATTTCTCTGCCTCTGGCTCCTTCAAGGGCACCACCGGAGACATCACGAGGGTCTCTCAGTCAGCTGCACATAAATGTATAAGGCAGGTAACAGACGGGTTGTTTGCCAGGGCGCCGACTTATGTCAACTTCCCCTGCAACGACAATAGCCAGAATGAGCGTGCAGTTTGTTTCACCTCTCTGACTGGCTTCCCACAGGTACAGGGTGCAATCAATTACACACACGTGGCAATCCGAGGACCACCATATGAACCAGGAGTTTTCATCAACCGTAAGGGATTTCACTCCATCAATGTAGAGCTGGTGTGCAACCACAAGAAGAGGTTCATGCAGGAGTGCACCAGATTCCCTGGGAGCTGTCATGATGCTTTTATACTGCGGCAGTCCAACATTCCAAACCTCTTCCTACCAGGAAACAGACTTAAGGGCTGGCTCGTTGGAGACAAGGGATACCCCCTTCAAACTTGGCTCATGAGACCTGTGAGGAACCCCAGCAATGAGGCACAAGGGCAACACATCAAGAGCCACATGACCACATGACCACCAGGTGTGTCATCAAGCAAGTCATCGGCATGTTGAAGATGCGCTTCAAGTGCCTAGTCAGGTCTGGAGGTGCGATTCACTGCTCGCCAGAATCATAGTGGTGTGCTGCGTCCTGCACAACATTGCGCAGCAGAGAGGATTAGAGGTGGAAGACGACCAAGGCGCTCGTCAACCATCTTCTAATGATGAGAACATTAAGGAGGAGGAGGAGGAGGATGATGAGCATATGAAGATATGGAACCCATCACCAGACCAGCCGTGTACAATGCTGGGGGATGCCAGGGATGCCCTAATAACTCGAAGTTTCAGCTAATTACTGACACTGAAAAATTGTTTAAATGAAATCCTCCGGCCCGCTACCAAAACCACCCCCTCCCCAACTTTGCACAAAACAGTCCTTCAACCAAGCATACACCCATTGCACATCATCCAATGGATCCTGTCATGTATTGACATTCATCATGAAGCAACTGAAAGGGTGAGCTGGCACTCAGGACGCAATAATGGGCAAGATGGGGAAGTGTTGTAAATCATTAAATTTTATGTGCCATAATAAAAAAAGGAACTTAACAACATAACATTTTGTCAAACACACATGTGCATACAATTGCTTTCTCTTACACTTCCTACCACTTCTATGTGGTGTATCCCCTGTGGCTTCAGCAGAGGTAGAGGCAGGCTGCTCAAATCTCTGCTCTGACAGCTGAGATGCTCTCAGCCTACAACCTCTAGGTTTTGGAGACCGTGAGGGCCTTGCCAAAGACTGCTCCACCTGCACCTGTTCAGCAGTAGACTCTGCCATCAGGAGATGAGGCAGCGTATTGGGTACCACTTGAAGTGGGGGGGGGTGGTTCAATGGGTGAAACGTGGAAGCACTTTGAGTGGAGTTCCCACTTTCATGTCCCCTTTTGCCATCATCCTTCTCCCGGGCCAGTGCCACATCACTCCTACCGTTCTGCTGGGCAGCAGCTTGGTGCTGATCAGTGGCGCATTGTCAGGCCATGGATAAGGTATTTGTCATCCTGTTTAAGGCTGAAAACATCTCCTGCATGGCCATGGTCATGGCCTGCATAGATTCATTTGAGAGCCATGTTTGAAGCTCCACAGAGGTGGCCACTCTCTCCATGGCAGACATTCTCGCAATTACTGGGGTCAACAATCCACTACTGTTGGAGGTGGACTCCCCCATCCTCTCCGCTGTTGTGGAGAGTGTACGTGGCATGTCTGCCAGCACCTTGCAACATTGCTGCTCTACCTCTATCATTCTCATTTTCAATGATGGCCTTCGGGGTTCAGCATTTGAGTCCAGCTGAGCAGAGCTTGGAGAGGAGTGTGCCCTCCGACGTGGACTCTCTACAGCTACCCCTGCCACCAGTGTCTGCTCGTGCTCACTTGTGAATTGTGAATCACCAGGTGAAAACCCAACTAACTGTCTAACTGGACCACAGAAGTGCCAGTATTTGTGCTGGTACGTGGCTGTACGTCCTGTGATGATGCACCCTCAGAAGGAATGAGATCCTCTGAGGAATCGTCATCAGGCATGTCCAGTCTGATACTCTATACGTGAAGGCTCTGGCAAAGATACAATCTTGACAATCACCACACTCAGGCTTCTCATAGTTCAGCCATTGATGAAATAAAGTCAGCATGTGTGTCAGAGATATTTTTAATTCTGTCACCAGGCTTCTATGGGTTTGCAATCTCTCCATCTCCGATTAACAGGGACGTAGATATACCACTTATCTCCATGACCTCTTCCTCTGCATCAATGAGCTGCACTATTTCTGGACCTCCAGTCCTTGCCCTTGCGTTTTGTGCTCTCTTCTCCTACAAGGGGCGATAGAACAGACCTGTGAGTGACTGAAGGTGACATATTCACCCAATGGATGCAGTGCATTTGGTGAGGGTGACTATGAGACAGATGCATCACATTGCATAAGGATTGGGAGTGAGTGGCAGGTGGACGGATAAATGGGGAGGTGAGGAAGTGCATAGAAAGTGAAGGATGGGTAGTGTTGAAACTTAAGTGGCTGTGATGGAGTGATATGATGGAGAACGTTTGGCAAGACAGATTTGGGGGGTGGGGGATTGTTGTACACCACAGGATGTAGGTGAATCAGCAACTGTACTCACTTTTCCTGACCTGGTTAGGTCATTAAACCGCTTCCTGCCCTGTATCCAAGACCAGGACACGATGCTCCTGCTGCTCACCTCTTCAGCCACCTCCAACCATGTCTTCTTGGTGAGAGCAGCAGGTTTCTTCCTCCCAATGCTGGGGAAAATGATCTTCCTCCTGCTCCTGATGCACCCACAGTAAATCAAGGGAAACATCATTAAATCTGGGTGCCGGCCTTGCTCGTTCTGAATCCATGTTAACTAACTGTCACCGTCTCCTTCCAAAACCTCCTAGCTCCTCCAAATTCCATTTTTGCATTGGCCCTTTGAATAGTCGATTTGAGATCGCGTCATGTGGTTGTGCATCATGCCTGCTGTCGCAGCTTGGAGACGCCAAACTCGGAAGGAAAAATTTAATTAGCCAATCAAGCTAAAATCGGACATTCCAATCCGCTAAATTTTCTTACGGGTTTCACGCATGCAATTCACCCCCCTGCCCTCTTCCCCCCCACCCCCCCCCCACTCCAACCCAGCTCAGAACCCACCTTTGCATTAATATTGGGGCCTATGAAGCTCTTATCTTATGGAAACAATGTTGGAAGAAGTATTGCTAATGCATGATCTCAATGGAGCAGAACTTCATGATGCTAGCTGAGTGTTCTGCACAAAACCCCTGCCCCTTGGTTGCTTCTAAGCAATAATTTGAAAGCAATAAAAATGGTCAATAACAGACAGATATCAGTAAGTGCAGAGATATCTGTCTTAACAACATTTTGGATAATGTGTCAATTCAATATCATGCATTTCGCTTTTAATTTATTTCATTTTGTGATGTTCAGATTGGTATAAATTTAATTAAATATCACAAGTATCAATCATTTCAAATGTGTTTACCATAGACCAGATATAGGAAGTAAATTGATGGCAGTGAGATAAAAGGCAGTAACAATCCAAGTTCTGGTGATATCACAGACCACAATGTTCAAATGCAAGGAAAGCAAGAGCTGCGGGTACTTGATTTCCTGACCAATACTCTTTAGAAACATCATTTCCCACGACGAGCAACTGACTGGGGGATTCGCCTCTCAATCTCTCTGAAGTATGTTTATTATTCAGAAGGTTATTCATGAGGTTCTGCTTTATTAAAAAATTGTTTTTCTGTTAATTCTTCACATTTATTGCTATGTACACACATAAAATATATATTCCTGTATTCAGGTACCACACTTTTTTCCCAACTTTCTCTCCTTTTTCTTCTCTCCTATCCCAAAGGTGGTGAATCTTGCTGAGGTACCGCTCTATCAGACCAGCAGCTCAATGGAACCTTCACCATATTTGCTATTCTTCAGGTATGGGCCTAGATGGTATGAGGCTGAAAATCCTCGGCCTTGCTCTGCTGCGGGAAGTGCAGCATAGTGGGAACTGGTGACCTCCACTCCTGACTCTGCCAAAGAATCTGGGGGTCAGGGGATGTTCACCTCATTTAGGATGCAGTGAAGGGTGCCTGTGCCACTATGGGCACATTTTTGGGTGCCCACTAGAGAATGGCGGGTGTGAAAAGCAGTGCTGGATAATTGGTTGCGGAAGATTGTCAGCAGCCTCCCCCCTCCCCCCACGAAGGTTTATCAGCAAAAATGATCAGTCTCCTTTAGAAGAGGAGCAATCAGCAAGAGTCCAGGGAACATTCTATGGGGTCTTCCAGGCCAGAATGCCAGCCTGGCGATCCAGTCAGCTGTCCATTTCTGTCCATTCATTCTATCCAGATTCATTTCAGTGTCCAGGTCACTTGGTAAAAGGGAGCCTAAAGCTGAGGAAATTGCTGATGTGGAATTTCCTTATCCCTGATCCCACTCCCTCCAATGTTATAGGCCATGTTTGGATGGATGGAAATTTGCCCCCTCCACTGCGCTCCCAGCCGACTTATGCCAGGTGTGTGCCACCTGCCTGACAGAGCTTGTGTGTCAACAGGCAATTTTTTCCAGGGAAGGCATCGCAGCTGAGCCCAATTCTGTCCACACCTGTCCACTCATCCACTTTGCTTCAAGCATTGTTGGATATTGATCAGGTACCCTCGTTGATCCTATACTAAAAACAATTGTAGTACTCTTCCTGCTGCTTTGCCTAAAATCATCTAATTCAGCACAGATTAGGAACGACAGCTAGAACCTTCCTGGTCAGTATGGCTCAACAATTGTGGTGCGTTTGCTCACTAAGCCATGGGGAACTGTGCACTACCACGAAAATACCTGCAGGACCACGTCATTTCATTTAAATAGATGGAAAATCAGGGGTTGCAGCTCTCCAAATTCCCGAGCAGTACTCCCTGGAAGTGCCACTTCTTGACAGGAGTGCCTGATTGGGAAATCAACCCTTTTAATAATGTCAGAATGCTTTCCCTCAGTATATCAAAAATAGATTTTCTTGAGTTTTCATTTATTTTCTCATGTATTATCTCAGAGGTTTTATTGCAGGGACTTATAGAGTGTATTTCAAAGTCTGTTCACTCATTGTGGCAATTCATTGTGAATTGTCAAAACTCTGCATTTTTTTTACATGTAAGAATGAAACTCCATGCACCAGCATATTCAGTATATACATTTGCTTTAGCAGCAGTTCATCTCGTTGAAACAAATGGAAACAAAAATTGGACGTGAAAAAATTGCAATTTTATTGAACGTACTATGCCTCAACTCCATATAACTGCAGCTTCAAATTCCATTTTGTGGTGATTTTTTATCATATGCTCTAAAGAATGAACCAGCAAATATTCAATAATCTTTGTGGAAAATCTTTATGTTTTCTTTAATTTAAAAGGAGTTTCTGTGCCCAAGTGCACATCAATTTATGGCCCACGATATATCTGCCTATTCAGCTTAATATACTCTGTAAATGTGTGTGTCTGTATAAATCTGGTTATACATATAATATGGACTGTTGATGTACAATGACAATATTAAAACCAAGCTAAGGTGACTATACTCTTCTGCAAAAAACTAAAAATATCAAAGCAATGCACCGTTGTGTATATCATACATGCACAATTGCAGAGGTTGTGCTGTATAGAATAATATATAACATACTGTAGCTTTTTCTTAAGTGCACTTAGAAACCTTTAATATTATCAACATTGGCACCCAGACTTCCAAAACAGTAGGGTAAACTCTTTGATCCATGCACAAAGGGAATGCGGGTCAGAGTTAGGATTGCTGCCCTGTAGCTCTGATTCTGCAAGCAAAACTTTCCAATGTGAGACTGTATTTACCCGAGTGTGGCACTTTCCTTCTGGCCACTCTTCAGCCCCTGACCTCAATAGTCACTTTAACAACTTCAAACCTAACCCCGAAGTGACAAATTGGGCAACCCTCTTCACGCCCACTTCCTGTAGCTGCATGTCCATTTAGCCATCACTCAAACAGAAGGGCCAAGTGCTGTACCATTCATTCACCTACCCACTGTATTAGTTTTGTCCCTCCACAGTGGCTTTCCTTTCACTTAATTTATGCGTGACACTCCTCCCCATCTCTCCCCCTCCCCTTTTGGAGAAGACTCACAAATATCTGAAATTGATTTTGAAGCTCAATAAAGGCTGAATAAAATATGGTTCCCCATATGCAGGCAATTACCTTCATGGGTACACATTCATTTAATTTGAAGCTGAGGGCCAGAATTTCCACTTGCCCCACTGGGTTTGCTCCCTGCACAAGAGCAAGGTGACGTTTGCAGCTATGCAAAATTATTCAAATGAGCTGCAGCAATAATTCCAGGGTTGTCAGTGCACTGCCTCATTGGTGCGGTTTGTGGTACCAATACAGCACAAAAATCTCAATTAAATTGGGGGCAGAATTTCAGCCCTGTACTTAGCATATCTGAACTCTTGACCTCTATCTGTTGTTCTCCCCCCTCCTTGTTTTGCTCATTCCTATAAAGGGGCTTCTCTTGACTATGCCAGCTACGATGAAGCTTCACAAACAAAACACTAACCTGTCTTGCAGATGCTATTGTGCACATCCAGCATCTTCTGCTTTAATTACCAATTGCTCAATGTCAGGTGATGATGGAAATTGAAATTCCCAGGATTTGCTTCGTATTCAGAACCATAGATCAAAGCTAAATATTTTTCTCCCTCTTTGTTTCCAACATGATTACTTATCTGTACCTTTCAAATCCTGAAGGTCAGGAAGTCAGTGGGGAGCAGAATTTGCACCAGATTTTTCAGATGAAAATTAAGTAGGATTAAATGAAGCACGAAGCTATCAGAGATGTAACGCTGTGCCACCAATAGGGTGATCAGGCTACCTTTGGACAGTTTAGTGTTTTATCCCAGAAAGCTTTTCATCCCCAATTAAGTTATTTATAACTTGGCTTCAAGTTCAAAACACATAGTTAAAATGAGCTGCATAGTAAGCAAATTGGAGAAATAATATCCCCTTAAGTCATAAATTTATTTTTCTTTGTAGAAAGCTGACTCAATAAATCAGAGGAAGTTTATTCCAACCCAGCAGATGTCAGATCACAGCTCATGGAGATGGTTAATTATCCTTGCATGTTCAGAGAGCAGAGGGTAAATTAGCATATGTGTACGACCTATGGCTAGCTGAAAAGAGAGTATGGAGTCAATGAAGTCAAAGACCTCCAATACGCATCTGAAACCTTTCAGTCAAATAAAGATGTAAGTCTAAATTTTTGACCATGATGTGGAGATGCCGGTGATGGACTGGGGTGTACAAATGTAAGGAATCTTACAACACCAGGTTATAGTCCAACAGTTTTATTTTCAAATAAAACTGTTGGACTATAACCTGGTGTTGTAAGATTCCTTAAATTTTTGACAGCATTGATAGTATACTGTTCATAAACTCATTTTTTGCACTGAAATTAGAGGGATCAAAATTGAACTCAAACCCCAAAGTGATACAAATTAAGTTCTTACTAAATGCTCAATTTCAGCTCAATTCAGATAATTCCTGCTTAAATTAGTCTGTCCCTTTAAAATGTGGAGAGGCATATATGCAGAGCTCCCCTCTCTCCACAGTCTCTGTGGAGCTGATGATGTGCACTTATGCAGGGCAACAAACTAATCTTGCTCCAATCTACAGCAGCCTATCTTGTCTGCAATCTGTAAAATTGCAACATCCAACACACAGGGCTTTGATAACCTCATTTCTGTGAAGCAGTTTGTTCTCGCACAGGTCTGTAGCTTTGATGAGGGATCACTTAACATCTCCTCTGTACCTCCTTACCATCCTGTTCAGATGACTATAAATGTGTCCCTGAGCATACAGGCCCAGGGAGCCATTGCACCAATCGTTATGGCATCTACAGGTCCACCTTCTAAAGCAGCATAAGGAGGAACTGGGTCACCTCCATCCATTTGGCAACCATCTACCTCATTTCTTCCTCCTAATGGGGGAACACTTAGAAGGAGTACATGCTTAGGAAGTAGAAGACATTCCACACACATTCACTAAGGGGATGTACCAGGTAAAACACACTTGACTCACTTGCACCATACATTGTAACTTTTAATAGAATTTGAACTAATCCTCAGATGCGTCCTGACAGTTCTTTTGGCATGAGATATACAAACATTTTTGGGAAAAGCCTAGTACCATTCATGGGTCTGGATATAGGGGTGGGCCCAGTGAAGGGAAGGCCATTTGGCAAGGGTATTGGGCACATGAGGACATGACTCATATCGTGTTTTTGAATTAAAGGATTGTCCATGACACCCTGCCTGACAACAGTTGCCGACTGAGCTGATTGTTATACATCCAATTCCTCCGTCTTGTGGTCAGCCTTGTTATATTCTGCATTTTGCAACCTTTCTTGTGTAACTGTTCAGTGGTTAGGCCCCTGTTACAAGTTTAGGGTCTTGCTTTGGATATTCTCTTGGATACAGCAATGCTAGTCACTCCTATAAGCAATCTATGCATCTTATATTTAAGGATGTGTCCATACTGCCCAATATCCAACTGTAAAATAACATAATCCAGGTTTGTAACAATAGTATCCCCATGTGATGTGAACTGCATATTTGTATCTTTCGCATGTATGCTTCTTCAATATTTTTGTAGTTGGACCAAGAATGCATTTGGTAAGATGAGGCCAGATGTAAATTGTCAAGCTGTTTTATTTCTCAGCATGTGAACATACAGAGCAGTAGTTATGATCCAACTCACTTAATTCAACCAGCCTGACTTGTAATAATATAGAATAATGAACAAACAATGCTCCCCCATAACAGTGAATCATCTTACATGATTTAAACCAAATAAGTCTTAAATAGTCTCTTGCATTCTCCTTCTGAGCCTGGCCAAAGTTTGTCCTTGCAGTGTTCTGTTTAAAGCCGAACTGAATTCAGATCCTTGTCTAGCCCTAACTGATCGCCTGTATCTCTGTCTCTATTTTGTTAACTCCCTCTTTTCACAGCCAGAAAGGACCAGAGACTTCCCAACATAATGGGAGTAAGATGCTTAACGATTGCCAAGACAGGCTAACAAATTGCTTATTCATTTACAGTCTATGGGGAAATAATATCAAACCTTAGCCCACAAGCATTTTAACCACTTATCATCTCAGTGTCTCTTTTTTTGATTTGTGTTAATGCATTTTGATTTAGAAATCTAACATTTAAAAGCAACTCTTTTTTTCCAAATTCTTTTTGTGGATAAATGGTCAAATAATCCTGAAACTTAACAGCTCCTTTGTAGAGCAAAGGTGTTAAGAATGCAACAGGCAATAATAATCTTGGGGACCTTGGTTGCGTTGCACTGCAGTACTCCCCCTGATCTATTGAAGCATTGGAATCACTGCTGAAGGATGCATAAGACGTGCTCCACTAAGATCCCAGTGGAAGCATGGGCTGCATTGTATCTGCCGTCAGGTCTTGTCCTTGGGTGTTGTAATGGTGTCACAAGCCATGGCTTCAGACCATATCCTTAGTCCTTGTACATATCAGTAGCAACATAAGGATAGGTCATTTGGAGCATCTAAGGTGTAAGCACTCCTGTCAGGTATGCCTCTTCAGATCCTATTCCTCGCTGTACCTCCTCCAAAACCTGCAAATAGAGAGGTATGTCCTACGGCTGTTCATAGGTCCAAGCAAATCAGATCACTAATAGCTCTAGCTGTACAAAGAAGAGATGCAGTACAGATTTAAGAAACTGCTAAGAGGCTCCAAAAAGTTTCCCTAAGTTCCTTTGTTCAACAAGATGAATATTGCAGTACAGAAGCATACTGCATTGTTGGAGGTACTGTCTTTCAGATGGGATATTAAACTAAGGCCTCATCTGCCTGTACAGGTAGATGTAAAAGATTCCATAACACTATTTGAAGACGAGTAGGAGAGTTTTCTGGTGGTATGGCTACATTTATCCATCAACCATTACCAGCAAAACAGATTATCAGTTCATTTCTCTCATTGCCGTGTTTTTGGCTCCTCGCTGTGCACAAATTGTCTGCCACGTTTACCCAGTAAACATAAATGTACCTTTAAAAACAAAGGGCCAACTGAAGAGAACAGACCTTCCTTACAATGCTTGTTTTATATGAGTACTTAGCCTATCAGACACTGTTCAGATACAGGAAAAGTATTATACAGACATCTCCTCATTTGCATTTGAATTTGGCCTTTAATGAGACTTTTGCACAGTGAGTGCACAAGCTCCAAGCACCTAAAGTGCTTTTAGGTCGCATTGACATGCAAAGTGCATCTTGGGCGTGAAGCCCTCAGATATTACTGGGGCTCCATTACCCTAAAGGGTGCAGTACTACCTAACTTAAAGTGGGGTAGAAATTAGTCTGGGCCTGTTTTCGGGCTCAAACTCAGCGCGCACCTGAACAGAGAGGCCCAAGGCCGTCCTGAAATTAGGCCTTGGGTCTCATTTATATCTTCAGGGAGAGCTGTTGGTGCCTGTCGGGTCTCCATAGGTAGCTTGCTCCACGAGAGAAATAAAGTTCGGCCTGCCAGCAGTTCCAGGAAGGGGGGTTGGATCAGGCAACAGGGGTTTGGGGGGCGGTGATCGCCAGGACTGTGGAGTCGAGGGAAATACTCCCCCTCCTCCTGGCATTACAGAAAGGTTTTTTTTAAAAAATGTTTTAAAAACTTACCTTCTGTTGGCGGCCACAGGGGCCGCTGAAGAATCCTGAGTGGGCAGGCCTGACGCCAGCTCCATTCATTGTGAATAAATTTTGTAGCGGGGTTCTTCAACAGGCATTAGGCCCTCCATTAACATATTTAAGCGACCTATGGTTTGTTTAGGCATCTGCCCGGGATGCCTAAAAAACAATCCACATGAAATCAGCAGTGGGACCAACGCCTGCGCAGATTGGGCACAGGCTGTCCCACTGCTAAATTGGTATGCCTTGCACCCGCTTTATGCCCGGCAAATGGGTGCATCGCATACCAATTTCTACCTTATTGACTCCTATTTTCAACCAGTTATCATACGAGAATCTCAACCTATTTGATACAAATTAAAATGTGGAGCCATTGAACAATGCGTCACCTTTCAAAATCTGATGCTTTATGACAATTTTAGACTCTGTCAAAATATGAAACAATAGCAAAAAGCTCTTCACTATGTGCAGTGCCAGGGTATGAATCCATTAACAAATTCTGATGGGCCTAGTCTCAAAATGTTCAAATCTTTGTCAAAACAGATAATGGGCTATGTTTACTTGTGGCTTTTCTGTTCTTTGTTATTAGCAACTTAAATAGAAACCTTAAGATTATTCGGTAGGAGTCTGCTCAGTAAATGTGAAAAGGGGCCACTCACCAGGGGAGTGCTATGAGGCTCTTTGAAATTCACTGTACGAACCCTCTGGCCCAGCTGGTTGATCTGCTTCTTAAAATCAGACAGATCCTGATGGAGTATGATGTGGAGATGCCGGTGATGGACTGGGGTTGACAATTGTAAACAATTTTACAACACCAAGTTATAGTCCAGCAATTTTATTTTAAATTCACAAGCTTTCGGAGGCTTCCTCCTTCGTCAGGTGAACAATGTGAAACGATTTTCACATCGTTCACCTGACGAAGGAGGAAGCCTCCGAAAGCTTGTGAATTTAAAATAAAATTGCTGGACTATAACTTGATGGAGTATGTTAGAGAAAGGGGAATCCAAACAACTGCCATAAGGGTAGAAGAAAGCTCTGATGCAAAATGCTGGAAGCTACTGACTGGTTGGAGAAACGCCAATTATAAACTGAGTAAAAGTAGTCAGTAAAAATGCAATATATACTGGTTAGCTGACTGCAGAAACTGGAGCTGCTTCTTTGGCTTTATGAAGCTGTTGAGCTTACCAGTCAAATTGTATATTGAGGCCCTGAAGTTTCATGGAGGCAAACATGCCAGTTTTATGGCACTGTCCCGAAACTTGTGCTCGCCTGAACCGAAGGGGTCAGATCATTTAATCCATTGGCAGTTCTGTGGCACAAGTTCCATGTAAAATAGAAGTATTGTGCTGGGAGTGCTTGGATATTAGAGTGCAGCTTTTAAAATACCCGAGTCTGACTGAAGATTGCAGCAGCAGGCTGAGGGAGCGGCCGATCAGCAGGAAAGTGCTTGCCTTAGTGAATTGACCGTCAGCTGAACTGGATGGCTCATATGTGATTTTGTGTCAATCTTAAACAATGTCATTCAATGGAGCATCTGGAAAAGGCAGCCAAAGAAAGAAGGAGGGCCCTGCATGGAGGCAGAAAAGAAGAACACACATTTTTAATGAGACTTACCTACAAATCCTTCTGGATGAGATTCAGCAGAGCAGACAGAGAGAGAGAGAGAGAGAGAGACTGCTGGGTCTCCATGGAAGGAAGTTGCAAAGGAAGTGTGTCTCGTGCCATATGAAAAGAGGGGGTAGAGAAACTGACTGCCACCCTTCTCATTCCCAGAACTGAAGACCAAAGCTACAAGAAGTTCAATGACTTGATGAGGACAGGCAAGGTAACACACTGGCCACTCCCCTTTACTTCCTTGGGCACCCTGGGCACTAACACACTGTTTTCCCTCTAAAATTAATAACTGCAAAAGTAATCCCTCACTCTGCACTCTGGTTAAGGCGGGCACTCAGAATCTTACAGTATGTGTGACCATCTCCCCTAACAGCAATTGCTAGCATACAGAATCTTAAAACCTCTTGCTTCCTCTGGTAGGCTAAAAGTGGCCTTCTTTCTCCAGTTCTTGTGCTGCTCCTAGGTGCAACCTGAGGGCAAGTACTGAGAGGGCAACACCAGCAGATCTTTACACCAATATCACCTGGAAGACGACAGCCCTCGATGGCTAACCTGTACCTAATTCGCTCAATCTTATTGCAAGAGATCAGTGGGGGTCATTCCTGACATCAAATACACCAACCCCTACAATGAACGAGCCATGGAACTGCTCTTGCTGTGAGAGAGGATGATATTGGTCGAACAGTGCGGGCACCAAGTTAGTGGGTGCACAGCTACACAGTCGCCTTGGCATGGCTGTTAAGCAGCACGCAGTCACAAGATTCAACCCCCCTTCATTGTCTTCCTAATCCCAAGGCAGAAATACCTAGCCATTCTTAGCTCATATCCTTCTTTCCTGTAGATCCATCATAGCAATGGGGCAGCTGAAGAAGAATAAGATGATGATGATCTGCCATTAGGATAATAGCATATGCCAGATATCCGGCCTTCCCCTTCAGAGCACCATGCCAGGAGTAGGCTGCCATGAGAGGAGGACAACCTTAGTCCCATTACCCTTTTGTAGCACAGGAGCAGCCAACCATCTCTCTCAGTACTTGCCCTCAGGTTGCACCTAGGAGCAGCATTGGAATGGAGAAAGAAGGCAACTTTTAGCCTACCAGAGGAAGCAAGTGGTAAAGAGTAAGTTGGCTACTATTCAATTTGGAGTTTGTTATATTGAAGAAGAATGTGCACATAAGTTATGTCTGGTTATTCATGGAGATCATAATCATACAACAAAGGGTTCATTTATTTTGTGCTAAATTATTCACTCAGGAGTTCCAGATTTATATGGTCATGTAGGGCCAAAGAGGTCTGATGTGATGTTTGGGATGTGTATTGGATTGAAGGATTTGTTCTTTATTTGAAGGTGGAGGAGGAGGAGTTATGGAAGTTGTGAGAAAGATAGACTGTGGTAAACAGAAGAAAAGAACTTGCATTTATATAATGCCTTTCACAACCTCAGGAGGTCCCAAAGCACTTCACAACCAATGAAGTACATTTGAAGTATAGTCACTGTTGTAATGTAGGAAACAGCAGGCAATTTGCCCACAAACAGCAATGTGATAATGACCAGATAAACTTTTTTAGTGATGTTGGCTGAGGGATAAATATTGGCCCAGACTCCAGGGAAAACACCATTGCTTTTCTTTGAAATAGTGCCATGGAATCTTTTACATCCACCTGAGAGGGCAGATGGGGCCCCAGTTTAACATCTCATCGGAGAGACAGCACCTCCAACAGTGTATTACACTGGAGCCTCAGCCTGGATTTTGTGCTCTCTGGAGTGGGACTTGAACTCGCAACCTTCTGACTCAGAAGAGAGAGGGCTACCAACTGAGCCACAGCTGACACCTGAGAATATATAGAGTCATAGAGTCATACAGCACGGATAGAGGCCATTCGGCCCATCGTGTCCGCGCCGGCCATCAGCCCTGTCTACTCTAATCCCATATTCCAGCATTTGGTCCGTAGCCTTGTATGCTATGACATTTCAAGTGCTCATCCAAATGCTTCTTGAATGTTGTGAGGGTTCCTGCCTCCACAACCCTTTCAGACAGTGAGTTCCAGACTCCAACCACCCTCTGGGTGAAAAAGTTCTTTCTCAAATCCCCTCTAAACCTCCCGCCTTTTACCTTGAATCTATGTCCCCTTGTTATAGAACCCTCAAAGAAGGGAAAAAGCTCCTTAGTATCCATCCTATCTGTGCCCCTCATAATTTTGTACACCTCAATCATGTCCCCCCTCAGCCTCCTCTGCTCCAAGCAAAACAAACCCAATCTTCCCAGTCTCTCTTCATAGCTGAAGCGCTCCAGCCCTGGTAACATCCTGGTGAATCTCCTCTGCACCCTCTCCAAAGCGATCACATCCTTCCTGTAGTGTGGCGACCAGAACTGCACACAGTACTCCAGCTGTGGCCTAACCAGTGTTTTATACAGCTCCATCATAACCTCCTTGCTCTTATATTCTATGCCTCGGCTAATAAAAGCAAGTATCCCATATGCCTTCTTTACCACCTTATCTACCTGTTCCGCCGCCTTCAGGGATCTGTGAACTTGCACACCAAGATCCCTCTGACCCTCTGTCTTGCCTAGGGTCCTCCCATTCATTGTGTATTCCCTTGCCTTGTTAGTCCCTCCAAAGTGCATCACCTCGCACTTTTCCGGGTTAAATTCCATTTGCCACTGTTCCGCCCATCTGACCAACCCATCTATATCGTCCTGCAGACTGAGGCTATCCTCCTCACTATTTACCACCCTACCAATCTTTGTATCATCAGCGAACTTACTGATCATACCTTTTACATTCATATCCAAGTCATTAATGTAGACCACAAACAGCAAGGGACCCAGCACCGATCCCTGTGGTACCCCACTGGCCACAGGCTTCCAGTCACAAAAACAACCTTCGACCATCACCCTCTGCCTTCTGCCACTAAGCCAGTTTTGTATCCAAAGTGCCAAGGCACCCTGGATTCCATGGGCTCGTACCTTCTTGACCAGTCTCCTGTGGGGGACTTTATCGAAGGCCTTACTGAAATCCATGTATACCACATCCACTGCGTTACCCTCATCCACACGCCTAGTCACCCCCTCAAAAAATTCAATCAAATTAGTCAGACATGATCTTCCCTTGACAAAGCCATGTTGACTATCCCTGATTAATCCTTGCTTCTCCAAGTGGAGACTAATTTTGTCCTTCAGAATTTTTTCCAATAATTTTCCTACCACTGATGTTAGGCTCACTGGCCTGTAGTTCCCCGGTTTTTCCCTACTCCCCTTCTTACATAATGGTATTACATTAGCGGTTCTCCAGTCCTCTGGCACATCCCCTGTGGCCAGAGAGGTTCTGAATATATGTGTCAGAGCCCCCGCAATCTCCTCCTTTGCCTCACACAGTAGCCTGGGATACATTTCGTCCGGGCCTGGGGATTTATCCATTTTTAGGCCTGCTAAAACCGCCAATACCTCCTCCCGTTCGATGTTAATATGTTCGAGTATATCACAGTCCCCCTGCCGTATTTCTATGTCTACATCGTCCTTCTCCATAGTGAAAACAGATGCAAAAAATTCATTTAGAACCCCTCCTACATCTGCCGGCTCCACACACAGATTGCCATTTTTGTCCCTAATGGGCCCTATTTTTTCCCTAGTCATCCTCTTACCCTTAATATACTTATAAAACATCTTAGGATTTTCCTTTATTTTGCTCGCCAGTGTTATTTCATGGCCCCTCCTTGATCTCCTAATTTCTTTTTTAAGTATCCCCCTGCACTTTTTGTACTCCTCTCGGGCTTCCTCCGTCTTTAGCCTTTTGTATCTGCCAAAAGCCCTCCTTTTTTTCCTAATCCATTCTCGTATATCCCCTGACATCCAAGGTTCCCTGGAGTTCTTGGAACCACCCTTGACCTTTACGGGAACATGTTGCCATTGTATGGTCTCAATCTCCCTTCTGAAAGACTCCCATTGCTCCGATGCGGATTTTCCTACAAGCAGCTGATCCCAGTCCATTTTGGCCAGATCCTGCCTTATCCTATTAAAATCGGCCTTCCCCCAATTTAGAACCTTTATTTCCGGCCCCTCCCTGTCCTTTTCCATGACCACCTTAAATCTCACCGAATTATGGTCACTGTCACCAAAGTGCTCACCTACTAGCACTTCTTCCACTTGGCCGGCCACATTCCCTAGAATTAGATCCAGTACCGCCCCCTCTCTTGTAGGACTTTCTACATGCTGGCTCAAAAAGCTCTCCTGGATGCACGTTAAGAATTTTGTACCCTCTAAGCCTTTTACACTCTGAGTATCCCAGTTAATATTGGGGAAGTTGAAATCCCCCACGATTATTACCCTATTATTTGCACTATTTTCTGAGATTTGCCTACATATCTGTTCCTCTATCTCCCCCTGACTGTTTGGGGGCCTATAGTACACTCCCATCAAAGTGCTTGCCCCCTTTTTGTTTTTAAGCTCCACCCATATGGCCTCATTAGAGGAACCTGCTAATATATCATCCCTCCTTATGGCAGTAATTGATTCTTTAATTAATATTGCGACCCCCCCCTCCTCTTATACCTCCCCCTCTGTCTCGCCTGAAGATTCTGTACCCCGGAATATTGAGCTGCCAGTCTTGCCCCTCCCTCAACCATGTCTCTGTGACAGCAACAATATCATACTCCCATGTGTTTATCAACACCTTCAGTTCATCCACCTTATTCGCAAGACTCCTTGCATTAAAATAGATGCCATCCAGCCTTGCCCTCACATATTTGCCCTGTCTTCCAAGCTGACTTGTTTTTTCTCTATATTTGGCTGCACATCACCCCCTATTGTAGCTCCACTCTGTATCCCATCCCCCTGCCAAGTTAGTTTAACCCCCCCCCCAACAGTGCTAGCAAACCTCCCCGCAAGGATATTTGTCCCGCTCTGGTTCAGGTGCAACCCGTCCGACTTGTACAAGTCCCACCTTCCCCAGAAGCAGGCCCAGTGATCCAGGAAACTGAAACCCTCCCTCCTGCACCAACTCTTTAGCCACGCATTCATCTGTTCTATCCTCCTATTTCTATACTCACTAGCCCGTGGCACTGGGAGTAATCCAGAGATTACAACCTTTGAGGTCCTGCTCTTTAATCTGCTACCTAGCTCCCTAAATTCTTGATGCAGGACCTCATCTCCCTTCCTACCTATGTCGTTGGTCCCAATGTGGACCACGACCTCTGCCTGCTCACCCTCCCCCTTGAGAATGCCCTGTAGCCGCTCAGTGACATCCATGACCCTGGCACCAGGGAGGCAACAAACCATCCTGGAGTCACGTTTACGGCCACAGAAACGCCTGTCTGTTCCCCTTATGATAGAATCCCCTACCACTATAGCTCTTCCACTCTTTTTCCTCCCAGCCTGTGCAGCAGAGCTACCCCTGGTGCCAGGAAGTTGGCTGCTGCTGCCTTCCCCTGATAAGTCATCCCCCTCAACAATATCCAAAGCGGTATATTTGTTTGAGAGGGGGACGGCCACAGGGGACCCCTGCACTGCCTGCCTGCTCTTCTTACTCTGCCTGGTGGTCACCCAATTACTTCCTGCCTGTTCAACCTTTACCTGCGGTGTGACCACCTCACTAAACGTGCTATCCACGACGTTCTCAGCATCGCGAATGTTCCATAATGAATCCATCCGCAGCTCCAGTGCCGCAATGCGGTTTGTCAGTAGCTGCAGCTGGATACATTTCCCGCACACATGGTCGTCAGGGACACCGGAAGGGTCCCTGATTTCCCACATAGAGCAGGAAGAGCATAACATGGGGCTGGGCTGTCCTGACATGACTTACCCTTTAACTAATTAATTCAAATTAAATGAATCCCACCAATTTCACTTCAATTAAAAAGGTATACTCAAGGGCCCTTGCTGAACAGCAGTCCCCCACTACACAACAGAGACCAGAGAATCCACAAACTCTAACCTTAGACAAATTCAGCAGGAAAATACTCACCAGCCAATCACTTACCTCTTCCTTGGTGACGTCACACTTGGATTACTTTTTGCTTCTTATGTATCTTAGGTCCAGGAGTTAAGTCCCTGTGATGTCGCACAGTAGTGGTCTCTTGGTGCAGGTCTGCTGCTGCTTTTATTCCACAATCTCAGTCTTCTACTCTCAGGTCCACTACCGCTCTGCAGGAAAAGCAAGGCAAAGCAGCACCTCCTTCCCCCACTTCACCAAACTCCCACACTTACCGAACTCTCAGCACACTGTGTTGTCCTCACACCGTGCTGTGAGAACAACCCGACACACTCCCCATTGCTGCATCTACAGTAGTTGTTTCTTAAATGATTGCAAGGATTCTGCCTGGAAATCCTTTCCAAGTGTTGATCACTCTCTGCATGGAGAACTTCCTGACATCTGTCCTAAAGTAACTTTTTATTAGTTTGAACTTATGCCCATTTGTCCTACTCCCAATGTTTAATTTACAGTAGGATTCTGCATTAATTTCAATGCCAGCAGAGGAGACAGAGGGGCATTCTGGGAGAAGTCGGCTCAGTCACTTCCACTGAACAGTGGGTAGCAGAAGAACTGGTATCAAGGAGCAGTTAAGATGTCTCGGAGCGGCTGCAGGACATTCTGGAGGGGGAGGGTGAACAGCCAGTTGTCGTGGTGCATATAGGTACCAACGATATAGGTAAAAAACGGGATGAGGTCCTACAAGCTGAATTTAGGGAGTTAGGAGTTAAACTAAAAAGTAGGACCTCAAAGGTAGTAATCTCAGGATTGCGACCAGTGCCACGTGCTAATCAGAGTAGGAATGACAGGTTAGCTAGGATGAATACGTGGCTTGAGAGATGGTGCAAGAGGGAGGGATTCAAATTCCTGGGCCATTGGAACCGGTTCTGGGGGAGGTGGGACCAGTACAAATTGGACGGTCTGCATCTGGGCAGGACTGGAACCAATGTCATAGGGGGAGTGTTTGCTAGTGCTGTTGTGGAGGGTTTAAACTAATGTGGCAGGGGGATGGGAACCGATGCAGGAAGTCAGCGGGAAGTAAAGTGGTGACAGAAACAAAAGGCAGTAAGGGAGAGTGTACAAAACATGACCGGACAGATGGTCTGAGAAAGCAGGGCAAAGACCAAGGGAAGTCTAGGTAAAACTGCATTTATTTCAATCAAGAATTCTGATGGGCAAGGCAGATGAACTCAGGGCATGGATGGGTACATGGGACTGGGATGCTATAGCTATTACTGAAACATGGCTAAGGGAGGGGCAGGACTGGCAGCTCAATGTTCCAGGGTACAGATGCTATAGGAAAGATAGAGCTGGAGGTAAGAGAGGAGGGGGAGTTGCGTTCTTGATTAGGGAGAACATCACGGCAGTAGTGAGAGGGGATATATCCGAGGGTTCACCCACTGAGTCTATATGGGTAGAACTGAAAAGTAAGAAGGGAGAGATCACTTTGATAGGATTGTACTACAGACCCCCAAATAGTCAACGGGAAATTGAGGAGCAAATATGTAAGGAGATTACAGACAGCTGCAAGAAAAATAGGGTGGTAATAGTAGGGGACTTTAACTTTCCCAACATTGACTGGGACAGCCATAGCATTAGGGGCTTGGATGGAGAGAAATTTGTTGAGTGTATTCAGGAGGAATTTCTCATTCAGTATGTGGATGGCCCGACTAGAGAGGGGGCAAAACTTGACCTCCTCTTGGGAAATAAGGAAGGGCAGGTGACAGAAGTGTTAGTGAGGGATCACTTTGGGACCAGTGATCATAATTCCATTAGTTTTAAGATAGCTATGGAGAATGATAGGTCTGGCCCAAAAGTTAAAATTCTAAATTGGGGAAAGGCCAATTTTGATGGTATTAGACAGGAACTTTCAGAAGTTGATTGGGAGAGTCTGTTGGCAGGCAAAGGGACGTCTGGTAAGTGGAAGGCTTTCAAAAGTGTGTTAACCAGGGTTCAGGGTAAGCACATTCCTTATAAAGTGAAGGGCAAGGCTGGTAGAAGTAGGGAACCTTGGATGACTCGGGAGATTGAGGCCCTAGTCAGAAAGAAGAAGGAGGCATATGACATGCATAGACAGCTGGGATCAAGTGGATCCCTTGAAGAGTATGGAGATTGCCGGAGTAGAGTTAAGAGAGAAATCAGGAGGGCAAAAAGGGGACGTGAGATTGCTTTGGCAGATAAGGCAAAGGAGAATCCAAAGAGCTTCTACAAATACATAAAGGGCAAAAGAGTAACTGGGGAGAGAGTCGGGCCTCTTAAGGATCAACAAGGTCATCTCTGTGCGGAACCACAAGAGATGGGTGAGATCCTAAATGAATATTTCACATCGGTATTTACGGTTGAGAAAGACATGGATGTTAGGGAACTTGGGGAAATAAATAGTGATGTCTTGAGGAGTGTACATATTACAGAGAGGGAGGTGCTGGAAGTCTTAACGCGCAACAAGGTAGATAAATCTCCGGGACCTGATGAAATGTATCCCAGGACGTTATGGGAGGTTAGGGAGGAAATTGCGGGTCCCCTAGCAGAGATATTTGAATCATCGACAGCTACAGGTGAGGTGCCTGAAGATTGGAGGGTAGCAAATGTTGTGCCTTTGTTTAAGAAGGGCGGCAGGGAAAAGCCTGGGAACTACAGACCGGTGAGCCTGACATCTGTAGTGGGTAAGTTGTTAGAGGGTATTCTGAGAGACAGGATCTACAGGCATTTGGAGAGGCAGGGACTGATTAGGAACAGTCAGCATGGTTTTGTGAGAGGAAAATCATGTCTCACAAATTTGATTGAGTTTTTTGAAGGGGTAACCAAGAAGATAGATGAGGGCTGTGCAGTAGACGTGGTCTACATGGACTTTAGCAAAGCCTTTGACAAGGTACCGCATGGTAGGTTGTTACATAAGGTTAAATCTCACAGGATCCAAGGTGAGGTAGCCAATTGGATACAAAATTGGATTGACGACAGAAGACAGAGGGTGGTTGTAGAGGGTTGTTTTTCAACTGGAGGCCTGTGACCAGCAGTGTGCCTCAGGGATCGGTGCTGGGTCCGCTGTTATTTGTTATTTATATTAATGATTTGGATGAGAATTTAGGAGGCATGGTTAGTAAGTTTGCAGATGACACCAAGATTGGTGGCATTGTGGACAGTGAAGAAGGTTATCTAGGATTGCAACGGGATCTTGATAAATTGGGCCAGTGGGCCGATGAATGGCAGATGGAGTTTAATTTAGATAAATGTGAGGTGATGCATTTTGGTAGATCGAATCGGGCCAGGACCTACTCCGTTAATGGTAGGGCGTTGGGGAGAGTTATAGAACAAAGAGATCTAGGAGTACAGGTTCATAGCTCCTTGAAAGTGGAGTCACAGGTGGATAGGGTGGTGAAGAAGGCATTCAGCATGCTTGGTTTCATTGGTCAGAACATTGAATACAGGAGTTGGGATGTCTTGTTGAAGTTGTACAAGACATTAGTAAGGCCACACTTGGAATACTGTGTACAGTTCTGGTCACCCTATTATAGAAAGAATATTATTAAACTAGAAAGAGTGCAGAAAAGATTTACTAGGATGCTACCGGGACTTGATAGTTTGACTTATAGGGAGAGGTTGGATAGACTGAGACTTTTTTCCCTGGAGAGTAGGAGGTTTAGGGGTGATCTTATAGAAGTCTATAAAATAATGAGGGGCATAGATAAGGTCGATAGCCAAAATTTTTTCCCAAAGGTAGGGGAGTCTATAACGAGGGGGCATAGATTTAAGGTGAGAGGGGAGAGATACAAAAGGGTCCAGAGGGGCAATTTTTTCACTCAAAGGGTGGTGAGTGTCTGGAACGAGCTGCCAGAGGCAGTAGTAGAGGCGGATACAATTTTGTCTTTTAAAAAGCATTTGGACAGTTACATGGGTAAGATGGGTATAGAGGGATATGGGCCAAGTGCAGGCAATTGGGACTAGCTTAGTGGTATAAACTGGGCGACATGGACATGTTGGGCCGAAGGGCCTGTTTCCATGTTGTAAACTTCTATGATTCTATGATTCTATATGCTTCTATAAGATAACCTCTCAGATGCCATCATCTTAAACTGAAGAGCCCAAGTCTCTTCTATCTTTCCACACAACTTAAATTCCTGACACTTATGCCCTGATTTTAACTCCCTCGCCTGGCAGAACCCAGGCGAAGGGGCAGTTAAGATGGAGTGGGGGATTTACCCAATCTTCACCTGCCCCAAGACGGCGGGGTCCTCTTCAAATATGCAGATCGGGCTCCGATAACGTCAATTTTTTCTTAATTTATTATTCCAAGGCAGGCTTAACTAGATGTTGTACTTCTGTGCTCTGCCAAGGAATAGTTGGTATAGATTCATGCCTACAATTCTCTGCATAAGAGTTCAGCATCTCATATGGGCAAATAGCAGGAGTAGAGGTGAAATTTTTCCCCACAAAAAAGAAGAAAACTCTGAGGATGAGCCAACTTACACCATTCTCTTATTTCCCTTAATACCTAGGTTAAAGAAAGAAAAATAGCAACTTATAAAGCACCTTATCGTATACTCGAACAACTCAATAAGCTCTACAATCAATGAATTACTTTTGAAGTGTTGTCACTGATGTTGTATAGGCAAATGCAGCAGCCAATTTACACACAGCAAGAACCCACGGACAACAAACATACAACATGGCCATATCATCTGTTTTTAGTGGCATTGGTTGAGGGAAGATTGATGCCCAGGACACCAAGATTGTTCCCTGCTCGTTTAGTGCCATGGGATCTTCTATGTCCACTTGACCAGGCAGATGGGGTTTCAGTTTAATGTCTCATTCAAAATATGGCACCTTCATCAATGCAGCACCCCCTCAGTACGGCACTGAAGTGTCAGCCTAGATATTCTGTTCAAGTCTGTAGTGATGCTGGAACCCCACAATCTTCTAACTCGGAGACAAAAAAGCTACCAACAGAGGCAAGCTGAAACAATATAAAGCCTGGGAGTAGGTCAACTTACTGTTATTCAAGTCCTGAGGGATGCAGAGATAATGAAAGTGAAATTGGTCTTTGCCAGTGACGCGAAATGGGCTAATAGCGAATCGGCAGCCTGATTAATACCGCACCCGATTTTCTTTTCCATTGACTTGGCGGTGTAAGACTGCCTGCCGATTCATTATGAGCCTGTCTTGCACCAATGGCCTTGACCAGTTTCACCCCCAATAACTCTTAAAATGATGGATGCAGAATTGTTTTGTTATGTGTGTTAATTCTCAATGTTGATTGGCACTGATGTGAAATATTGTTCCTTTGGCAGTGAAATTAGAATACCAATAGAATTTTTTTTAGAAATGTCCGGACATACATACATTTGGAATTACTTCACGCATATTTAACTAATTGTCATAGATAAGCATAAGCAGTGTCACTGTTCACTGGAGAGCACTTCACTCTTTTAGTAAATCTAGTAGGACCGTGAATAGCTGCATAAATGGAGCTTTTGTGAATACATTTGTATTAGTCACTTCTCGTGGGGCCTTGAATTGAGCTGTTATATGCCTAATTGGATCAGTTAACAACTAAATTGCCTGAATTGAAGTCATGTGAATTGAAAGCCTCTTTCAAGCTAAATTTCAAAGCTGCAATATTTTTGTTGGGTAGATGATGTAATAATGAAACAAGGTCCTTTATTTTCAGTCCAACAGAACACTGGTTTTATAAAACAGCACCTATCCAACACCCTCCATTCATTGTTAATTCATGGAATTTCAATATATATATATTACATAGTCTCAGTTATAATATATTAGACTTAGAATTTAGCAGTAATCAGTTGCAGATTATTATGGAATAAACTTAAATCAAAACTGATAAAGCCCCTGTGAGAATGTCATCATGTATCAAGGACATAGAGTGCACCAACAGTCACAAACAAACTG